>NW_027397063.1:66183067-66270362 GCF_003265705.2 Callorhinus ursinus
AAAGAAAGAAAGAAAGAAAGAAAGAAAGAAAGAAAGAAAGAAAGAAAGAAAAAGAAAGAAAAACTTTCATCTAAATCTAATCAGTGTAGGAGCTCAAATAAGTGAATTCCCTTCTGAATCTTATTTTCCTCACTGTAAAATGGAAGAAATTACAAAGTAGGAATTAATTTGATTGTCTAATATTCCTTATCCATCTTGAAAGTCTGTATCTTTTAATTGGTATGTTTTGGCCATTTTCATTTAATGTAATTTTTAAAAAAGATTTTATTTACTTATTTGAGAGAGAGAGAGAGAGAGCATGAGTTGGGGCTAGAGGCAAAGGGAGAGGGAGAAGCAGAATCCCCACTGAGCAGGGAGGCCGACATGGGGCTTGATACCGGGACCCTGAGATCATGACCTGAGGGAAAGGTAGAGGCTTAATGACTGAGCCACCCAGGCATCCCAACATTTAATGTAGTTATTGATATGTTTGGATTTGATTTACATTTTTATATTTGCTTTCCGTTTGTTCCCTTTGTTAACCATCTGTTTTGCATTTCTTTGTTTCCCCTTTCTTGACTTTTTTTGGATTATTTGGTGGCTTCTCTAGGGATTACAATATGCATGTTTAATTTTGTACAGTTTATTTAGAATTGATATTTTACCACTTCAGCTGGAATGTAGAAAACTTACCTCCTTGTAGTTCTCTTTAGCCTCTCCCCTTACATTATGGTTATCTACATACATTGATGCCCTTATCAGACAAGGTTAAACTTTCTGCTTTCAATTTGTGCATATTTTAAAGAGCTTAAGAACAGATTAATCAATTATATTTACTCAGATGTTGGGCATTTTTGTTGCTCTTTGTTCCTAAGGTTTCAAGTTTGCTTTCTATAGCATGTCCCTTTGGTCTAAAGAATTTCCTTTAACAATTTCTTTAGAACAGTTTTGCTGCAATGAGTTTCCTTAGTTTTCCTTTGTCTGAAAGTGTTTCTATTTCATCTTTATTCCTAAATAGAGAATTCTGGATTGACAGTTCACTGGATAGAGAATTCTGGATTGACAGTTCTTTTCTTTCAGCACTTTAAAACTATGGTGCAACTTTTCTCTAGCCTCCATGGTTGCTCTCCTCTTGGTAATGTGTCATTTGTCTCAGGGTGCTTTGGGGATTTTTTTCTTTCCCTTTAACTTTTAGCAGTTTATTATAATATGTCTGGATGTGAATTTGTGTTTATTTTGTTTGGCCTTCACTGAGCTTCTTGGATCCATGGTCAGGTTCTTTTGCCAAATTTGGGACATTTTCAGACTTTATTTCTTTAAATACTTTTTCTGCACTGCCTTTTTCCTCTTCTTCTGAGATGTCAATGACATGAATGATAGACTTTTGTTGTTGTTGTTGTTGTTGTTGTTGTTATTTTCCCACAAATATCTAAGGCTTTTCACTTTTTAATCTTTTTTTTTTGTTATTGTTCAGACTGAATAATTTTTATTGAGTTTTCTTCAACCTCATTGATTCTTTCCTCTGTCACCTCTATTCTGCTACTGAGCTAGTCAAGGGAGGTTTTTGGTTTTAATCTTGATTATTGTGTGGATAGGTCTGAAATTCCCATTTGGTTCTTCTTTATATCTCTTTTCATTTAGTACTTTTTCTATTTTTCCTTTGGTTTTTAGAGTCAGATAATTTTAACATCTTTATCATTTCACCATTTGTGTCTGTTGATTGTATTTTCCCATGCAAGTTGAGATATTCTTAGTGGCTTATATGCCAAGTAATTTCTTAATTGTATCTTGAACATTTTGAGTGTTACATTATGAGGCTCTGGATTTTCCTGAAGTCCTAGGACAGTGTTGACATTTTTGTTTTTCTATTCAGTGCCTTGGTAGGTTCTAAGTTCCAACTAGCCTCCGGTGTCCGGGGTTCCAATGCCTATAGTATACTTTTCAAAGCATTCACAGTGCTACTTGGATCTGTCTGGTGTATATGCCACCTACTGGCCAGATTGAGACATAAGCAGCGGTATATCTTGTCAGTTCTCAAAGTTTTCTGTATGTTAAGTAGTATCAGATCCACAAGTTCACAGCTTGGGAAAGGGTCCAGCACTTACAAACAATTATTTGAGATTGATCTCCTAAGTTTTTGGCTCTCCATGACCTTCTTATACTTTCTGGTTCCTGGGTGGGGGTCCTCTTATTTTGTCTTTCGGCTAGAAACCTAGAACTTTAGTTATCCTGCTCTCCAGTGCACTCCTGAAGTGTGCCCACATCATGAGCCAAAGGGAAGGACAAACAAGACAGAAAACAATTATGGTTGGTCCCACCTTCTTAGAATTACATCTCCTCTGCTGAAGGTGGAGCAAGTTTCCACTGCTTAGAGTTTTGGCTACTATGGGCTTCCATTATGCCACAAGATTGCTTAGGAGCTGGGCCATGGGATGACAAAGAGAGAGAGAGAATACTACAGGGGGTTTCCACATTCTCTCTGAATAGTATGATTTCCCTTTCTGCAACCTGAGCCAGTTTTAGAGGGCTTCTCCTGAGCTCTCTCTTTCTACTCCTTTGTGCCCACTGCAGTGTTGACTGGGAGATATTGGGGGAAAAAAATAGTAAAGTCACCACCAATTCATTGGTAATTGAATTCTGGACATCTTCCCCAATTTACTTACTACTTTTTGGAATCCTCAAAGAGCTGCTCTGTGTATTCTGTCCAGACGTTATTCAGTGCCAAACAGAGAGTGACTGGTACTTACTCCATCTTACCCAGGCTGGACTCCTAATATTCTTTAAAACTCCAAAAATTTAATGATGTTTATTTATATTTTAATTATCCTATCTGGTCATTTTACTGAGTGAGTCTTCCCTGCTCCCCTCAAAGGTCAGGTACCAAGCAAAAATATAAAACCCGGGAAAATGGAAATCAAATATTAAATATTCTGATACTTTACCAATCCTGTATGACCTGAAGAAAAGCGAAAGGTCCCCAGCTGAGCTATCTGCACCTGAACATAAAATGCCATATTATGTTACTTTCAAAATATGGATTTTGAAATGATATTTTAAAAAGTAAAAATATAAATAGCTAATTTCAGCCTTTCCATTTAGTCTGATTCAGATTTAGAAATTTGGGCGAAAATGGCTCTTAATTGGACACTTTTAAAGATTGTCATAGGATCATCCTCCAAGCCCTAGTTATAGCTCAGTGCTTCAAAAGAAATGTGAAAGCTGGCCACCTGTAGAAATGCATAGAGTCAAAACAGCCGACCTCCTTTTCCCCAGCAAAATCTGTATCATGGCTTAAGTAAGTGGGGCACTGAGGGGCAAGTCTGCAGTGACTGCCATTCATGGTGCATTTCTTCTGCAAATCAATTACACTTTATATACATAATCATGTCAGAGCCTGACTAGGAAAGTCTGCAAAATCTTTCACAGAAGACTCAAAAGGATTGGAAAAAATATCATTCTCTGATACCCACATAATAATTATAAAATATAAAATGCCAGTAGAAACACATATGCATGACATCATTCTTGACAGGTCCTCCAAATAAAATATTAATTTATTTAAATCAAAGGCCAGTTCCCATATTTAGCCCATATGCGGCAGCTTTTTTTTAAAGCAACTAAAGGTTTTCAGGAGCCATTTGATTTTTAAGAAAAAATAAAGACAGTATAATTACATGCTTCTTGGCAGACAGAATCGTGTTATATTTGCATTTTAGATGTAATTTGATTCTTCAACTTTTTACACTATTTTATTTCTTTGCGCACCAGTCTATTCTATTGGACCGTGAGGTCTTTGAAGGTCATAAGTAAAGTTTATTCAGCTAGGTTGATACAAAACAGAATTTAACAAATGTTCTTCAAATCATTTTTTTTTAAGTGCACAGCAACATTTTTTTTAAAGATTTTATTTATTTATTTGAGAGAGAGAGAATGAGAGATAGAGAGCACGAGAGGGAAGAGGGTCAGAGGGAGAAGCAAACTCCCTGCTGAGCAGGGAGCCCGATGTGGGACTCGATCCCGGGACTCCAGGATCATGACCTGAGCCGAAGGCAGTCGCTTGACCAACGGAGCCACCCAGACGCCCTTCAAATCATTTCAAATATGCAAAGGGTCGATCATAAAAGTTCAATAAGTAGTAATGGGTTTTTTAGCTGGCCATATCAAAGGAAAAAATTCCTGGCAAGACATTTTTTAAAAAACACTCATGAAAATTTATTTTCAGCAAAACAACCCTCTCCATTTAACTACAGTATGTGGCATTCACTGTACTACTGCTAGGTTTTTCTTTTTTTTTTTTTCTCCTTTATTCAACGTTACTTTACTGGTGAAACATTTAAGCCAGTATTCTAAGTGGTGTGTGGGAGTTTTCTCTGAGCACATATCTTGTTGCTATATGATGGGATATGTGCATATATTTTAACTCCCACATAATCTTCCGAACTGCTCTGCTGAAGTCTGCACAGCATATAATCTAGATAGATGGTTTCTTCCTGGGACTCTGGTTTTGAAATTATCTCAAGGCTGAATGTAACCTTCTATAGGGTTCAGATTCGATATAGGGAAATTTCCCGCTTTGTCAGCAAAAATCTTCACTCTTAGATGAATCTTCAGCATTCTATGGTGCCCAGAAAGCAAATTATTTACGGCAGCATTCATCCAACAGATAGATAATGAAAGCCACATATGTAATTTTAAATTTTCTTATAGCTATATTAAAAAGGTAAAAAGAAACAGATAAAATTAATTTGTGTAATACAATATATATAATCCAATATATCTAAAATATTACCATCTTAACATATGATCAATATAAGAATTATTAATAAGGTATTTTACATTTTTATGTGAAGTCTTTGAAATCTAGTGTGTATTTTATACTTACAGCAGATCTCGATTCAGACTAGCCATGTTACAAGTGCTCTATAGCCACATGTGGCTAATGGTCGTCTAATTGGAAGGATAGATTTAAAAGAAACAGGTTGAAAGGACTGAAAGAGATCATTGAGGCTCTCTTCCTTCCTTTTTTCTAATATTTGAATATTCCCATACGATCTATAGATATTTTTCTCTAATCGAAAATGTTTTTCAAGTCCTGCAGTATCCTACCTGGTCCAACATCACCTTCTTGATTCTCTTGAGTCTTCTACTAAGGCTACCATCTCTCTCTGCTCAATGACACCTCTTTCTGTCACTGGATCCCAGCTTGGGGGTAATTTTTTCCCATGGCTGTTGTACTTATTTTTCCACTATGCAGAATATACTTCATTCTTGTTATCCTCAACCCAATGATTTTCTGTACTCCTTGATTTTATGGCTAATCAATTCCTTTTAGGTCTCAAATTAATTTGTCTTTCTCAAGGAAGACTTCCCCTGAATCCCCAAGAGCTTTCTGAGAGCATGGCCGACACAACATATTGACTATCATCTTCGTAACATCTACTATAGAGGTTCCCCTTCTAGTGAAGAAACATATACGTGAGGTCATACAGTCATAAACCAAGTACATTGTTGTTGCTTAATTAGTATTGTTTGAATGAATAGCATGACTGATTAAATGAATGAAAGAATGAAAATATCAGAAAGAAAGTGATTTATTAAAGGTCTCATAGTTACTAAGTTGTAAGTCCTGGACCCTAGTCCAACTAAGCTCACACAATTTAAGCATTTGAAGAGATTACAGCTTAAAGGAGATACGATCATTATAGTATGGACAGTAGAGTTACAAATATCCATGCATTCTGGACTTTTTGGTTATGGTAAGTTTCCCATTTCTGAAAATAACATAAAATATGAACTGCTGCTGACAGTGTAAACTGGTATGAGTGTTCTGGAAAGCAGTGTCTCAATACCTGGACTACACGTATGACCTAGTCAAACCATGTTTGAGTATATATCTCAATTCTAATACAGGTTCAAAAGGAGAAAGAGATGAGAATTCTATTGCAGTGTTGTTTGTGTTGGTAAAGAATTATAGACAATGTAGGTGTCCCTCACTGGGGACAGGAGGGTAGGGATTGGGTAAAATGTAGTGGATACACACCAGCATGTACTACACAGAAGTGAGAAGCAACTGACTAGATGTACACACAGTGACATCAGTGGGTCTTAAAAGTTCACTAATGAAAAAACAAAGGACAGAATCAAATGTTTATGTAAAGCACCATTCATATAATTTTTTTATTATGTTATGTCAACCACCATACATTACATCATCAGTTTGTGATGTAGTGTTCCATGACTCATTGTTTGCGTATAACACCCAGGGCTCCATTCAGTAGGTGCCCTCCTTAATACCCATCACCGGGCTAACCCATTCCCCCACCCCCTCCCCTCTAGAACCCTCAGTTTGACTCTGAAAAACCATTCAAATAATTTAATAATACACATTGTATATATATATATATATATATATATATATATAAACAATGAAACACATTTTAAAAGAAAATATGAACAAAAAGATACACACTAAACATACGAGAAGATCAACATTGTTATCTATAGAAGGAAGGCACAGTGATAGTTGGAAATAAAGACAAAAGAAAATAAAATTAATGTCTTATACAGGTCACTGATAATGTGTCATGAATTGAGATGCAGAACTGATTTAACCCTCAGAAACTGACAGCCAAAATTAGAAGGAAAATTTTAAAATATATATACTATTATATGAATATATTTAAAATATTTTTGTCTAACTCACTCATACTCTTTTTGAGTTGGACCTCTTCGAAAATATTTTTTTCTTTTTTCCTTTCTTTGCTCGCCTCCCCTCCTGTTCTTTTTTCTCCCTTCCACTTCTTCCCTTCCCTCGCGTCTCATTTTCTAACCTCCCCTCCCCTCCCTTCTCCTGCCCTCCCCAGACACTCTGTCTCTTTCCTTTCTTGTCTCATCTTTAGCTAATTTGAAGTGGTCATTTTAGAAATAAGCAGCTGCTTGAGATGTTCAAGAGGGTTCTATATCATCCTGCCAATCATTTAGTTAATAAAAATTGTTATTTTTATTAACTTGTTAATAAAATTATATCAGAATATAATTAGGGACTGTTCTGGGAAAAAGAGGCATTTGAATCAGAAAGGCGGAGTTGGTAAGAAGACACAAAGGACAACATGCACAGAGGCCAGCATGTATATGCCACTTAAGAGAAGCAGGAGAGGAGACTTTCTTTTCACTGAGAGAAGATGTGTAAAGGATGGTATTGAGAAAAAATCCTGGACCGATACATAGAGACAAACTTTGTAAGGATATTAATGACAGAATGGAGAACATGGATCCATGAAAGATTTAAAATGGATGATGATAGGTTTAATAACAGTAACAGAGATATAAAAAAGTTGCTTCACTTACAACTGATTGACACCCTTTATCATAGCATTGGTTAAAAAAAAAAAAAGGACATTGGAAATCAGACTGTGTAAACCACATTTAGTCATCATATTATATACAGCATTCTACTCCTGGCCAAAGCCTCCTGTAGGTAATATTACATAGTTGAGGATTTTTGCCATATTCTTGATTTCCTTTTCATGGGAAGAAAGAATGATTAATATCCATCTTTTGTGTCAGTCAGATTGCCCAAAACTCTTCTTTTGTAGCACCCTACCTGTGTTCACTGTTCTTCATGTTTCTTGATCATTTTCTTGAATCAAACTGTATATTTAATGCTTTTATATTGAGCGGCCTGAGGTCTGGTTTGAACAGCATTTTAATTTATCTAAGTTAACATATTAGAGATTAAAAATATCCCAGTATACGGTATTAATTCAGATACATTGACATGGCCACTTACTGCTCATAGATAAGTTTCATCTTGCAATTCCGGCTATTTTAGGGGCCACTTGTTTCCAGTTCTCATGGTGAAAATTCGAAAATCTGCTCCCTGGTTAAGGCTGATCCTTGGGTGGTGGATAAATTGAACTGTAAGATAGGATTAGTCCAAATGTGGCAAACTGAGAAAGTCAACAGAACGTATGATTCAAACAATTGTTTTTCGATAACCATGGTGTCTTACTTACTTTGGATTCTTGTTATATTGATATAACTGTGAGTTATTAGTACCAATCTTCCTCTCTGGTTACTGACATTATCAATTATATGCAATGTTTAGTAAATCTGTCCAGTTATAGTTTCTCTTATCCTTAGAAATTGGATTCTACCTAAAATATTTCAGAATCAAAATCTTTCTAGAATATATATTCTATTCATCTGATGACTTTGATACACAAATGCTTCAAAGAAACTTGAACTCAAAAATCTGTGATTTGTTTTTCCTAAGTCAACTTGGCTAAGCTGGAACTGCATTTCCTAGGATTCCTTTTCTTGATGCTTTCCAGTCAGAGTTGACCAAAACAAATATTTGCATGAGATGCAGAAAGCAGAAGTGAAGCCAGAGTCACTCCTCTCTGAAGGTCATAGTGGTTTGATGCGCTGAGAGATAGAACAAGAGGTGCCCGTGGGTTTCAGTGTGTCCTCATTTAGGACATGCTTTATGTCCGGTCCTCATTTAGGACATGCTTTATGTCCAGTTCTTCCTGACTGTGGGCCTGCAACAGAGGCTCCCTCACCACAAGACGCAGAGACAACAGCACTCCACAGACTTAGCCATCAGCTTCCTGTCGTGGTCACCCACCGAGGTGGGCATGCCTGGCTTCCCAGATTCCCATGCAAGCCCTCACTTGTGCATCATTGCCAGCCCTTCAGGAGGGTGCCTTAGCAACTTTACTCTGGTTTCCAGCCTCTCCGTGTTCCACCTTACTTTCTAACCTCTCCCACAGTTGTGTCATATCCAATTCCTGTAATAAAGCCTTTATTCCATCATACTCCTAATGTTTCTCTTTCCTGGGTTGTGCCCTGAATGATACAGTACTGAAGGGTAATTTAATTCTAGCTTTTAGTGAGGAACTGACAATAGTTTTTCTTCTGAGCACTTTCCTTTTAACTAATAGTGTCTCCCTTGGCTCATGATTCCCTCTATAGTTTTAGCTTAGAAGAAACTCAGTTTCATGAAAACTCATTTCACCTATGCAAAGTAGGAAATTTTCTTCACTAACAAACTTGGAAAAAAAAAAAAGAAAGTAGACTTAATATATATCAAGTGCTTAGAATTAGTCTTTAGCCACCGAAACAATTTTCCAGCCCATAGCCAAATCTGTTTAATAAAGGGTTATGAACATGGAATGTGTGTATAATTTAAATACATATCTAAGGAGGACAATTTCAAAACTAACTTTAAAATAATTTTAGAAGTTAATTTCTCCTAGTGAATTACGTGGATGTTCAATCACATGGAAAAGCTGACCGGATGTCTTTATATGAATAGAGAGTATCTCACACCTGTGTACAGCTAGTCTTCATCTTGATATAAAATTTAACCTAAAACAGAGTTATGATTTGTGAGCTAAGAGAATAGGTTAAAAAGTGAAAATCCACAAAAAAAGAAGGCAGGAAGGCAAGAAAACAGGTTGGTACTGTTTTCAGGGTCATTTGTATCATTTCAGTAGAATATGAAAGGATAATTATAATAATACCACCACCACCAATAATAGTATCTACCATATGGACAAAACTATTCAGAGGTGAAGAAAGTATGTGGAAATAGTAAAAGTCTATACAAATGACCATCATAATTATGATGCTTTCTTCTTCCTTTTATACTGTCTTTCTCTATCTGGTACTCAAAGGGTTTTCTTGCTGATATCAGCAAATTTGATAAGATAATCCATAAAACTGCCAGTGAGACTTGCTTGGTTCCCAGGCAACAGAGGCTTATTTTAAATATGGTCTTTCAGAAGCCATGATTCATCACTGCTGTCTAAGCCCGAAGTGACATTTCACAGCAGAGAACTTGAGAGAACTGAATCTTTCAGTGGCCTAATCAATTCAACTCAGCTGGTAGTAACTAGACTCCTACATTGTACTTTCACATTCATTCATTAATTGGGAAGTGTGTGAGCAGGCCCTCTGCTCAGAGCAGTCAGAGACACATCCTTCACAGGCCTCCCCCTTACGGAGTTTCCAGCATTGCAGGGTGGCAACTCTACAACAAATTATTTTCATACATGATAGAGTATATATAAAATGCTATGAAAAAGATATAAATTAGAAGCTAGAAATGGCGGTGATAATTGAGTGGAGGAAACCAGCATTCCAGACAGAAGAAATGGTCTGAGCAAAGACACAAAATTATAAAATTGCAAGGTATGCCCAAGGTAGATGGGCCTCTGGATTCCGAGGTTCTTTATTTCCATTGTACCAAAATTGTTCTGATTCATGAAATTCTCTTTTTTTGACCACCATGGGACCTACGGAAAAGGCATTAATTTTTTTTTATTACGTTATGTTAATCACCATACATTACACCATTAGTTTTTGATGTAGTGTTCCATGATTCATTGTTTGTGTATAACACCCAGTGCTCCAAAAGGCAGTAATTTTTGAGATTTGCCTAAAGTTAGGTGGTCTAATGTGTGGTCTCGGGCTAAGGATCAAGTTACAACACAGATTTTACCATATACTGGAGCTTGCAATTACAACTTTTTGGCCTTTTGTGTTTAGCAGCTTGTTGTATGTATTACACAGAGGCTGTGCACCTATTTTCATTTTGTAATATGGCAATGTGTATTTATCTGCTTCTTATTCATGCATTTTGTAGGATACCTCCATTTCAAATTTATTTTGACAAAGCGTAATACCATTCCAGCATTATTACAAATGATAAAGAGCAAGGTGGAAGGGAGATTGGATTCATCGTGTAAAGGTTAAATAATTCTGATTTTGAGCAATGAATATCGATTGCTCTTTTAAGAGGTGTTTGAAGAATTCTTGTCATTGAGGAAAACACTTATCAAGATTATCATCCTTCAATATTACTTATCTTGAAACCTATTCAAGTGCAAAGAGAAGGGTGAAGAAGCTATGGTAAACAAATGACTACTTTGCATATTAAGTTGTTTTGAAATGTACCGTTCTGGCCACAGGAATAATGGGTATCTCGGAGAAATACTACAATCAGGTGTTTCTGCAAAATTGTAGCATAGCTTTGGGTTAGCCTGCAATGTGCAGAAAAAGGACTGTGGAGAAAGGAAAAACAGTCTTGCAAAACCAAAACAAAATAGAAAACCTCTAAATCCTAAGTAGTTCATTTGAGTGAAAAATTCCTCTTGCTATTAAATTTACATCTAATTTTCTCTGCTTTGTTCAGAACAAATTCTGTTATAAAAAGAACAATAGTATGCCAACAGCAGCATATTAATATATTTATTGCTTTCTAAACGTGACTTTTTCATGAATAATTTGAGCAATTTTAGGCAAATTACTTAACATTCTTCATATTTGTTTCTTCATTCAGAAACTGAAAGAATTAGACTATATTATCTTTATTAGGTTTCTGAAATGATATATGAATGGTTAAAATAGAGGTGAATTAAATATTTAGCAGGACTGGTTTGTAATATCTAAACAGATGTAGACAAATAGATTTAAACAGATAAAATCGTTGGTAATTAAATGTGAAAAACGATGTATATACATATATATGAAAAGTAATAGATGATAAAATGTATATACGTGTTGGCCTAAGAAAGAATATGTACTTGAATGGTCAAAAAAAAAAAAAAAAAGAAAAGAAAAGAAAAAAGAATGAGGGCGGGAATGAAATGTCACTGAAAGCGATCATCCAGGAGAGAATAAAGATGGCGGCTTTGTTGACCCTGATAATATAACTTACTTCCTTTCTAGATAGAAGAAACCATAGTTGTCTCTAAATCACATTTCTATGGCTGTTGCTGTTACTAGTGTTTTTGTTATATTATTAGTATTATTATAATTATCATTTAGGTAGCAGGGTAGGGATAGATGCGGAATGGCTTCAGTGAGGAGCAGCTGAAGGCCCCCAGGAAGAAGAAAACAGGTTGCTCCTGCCACAGATTGTGTTTGAAGGGCCAAGAGGTTAATAATGTACCCATTCTAGGCTTCCCAGTTGTATACAACCCAGACATCTCATTTCCAGGATGAGTGACTGTCGACCTCAGAGAGTCGGGGACCTAGGGCGGCGAAGGAACTGAGAAAGAGAGACGACAGTAGAGCGAGGCACAGGGGACCCCGAGCTAACAGCCCGAGGAGCTGAGGTTTAGTTTCCATACTCTTAGATACCTTCTACAGCAGGGGCGTAGTAAGGCACATTCCTCCATGTAGACAGGATTAGTCAAGCACGTGAGAATCCTAAACAGAACAAAGGAACAAAGAGGGGAGTGCCCAGTGTGCTGTTTACAGCGGGCTTCCTATCTACTAAACATCTTCTGCTGCGGACTTTAGAACAGACCACACACATCCCAAGGGCATTTCACTCTGATCCTTTCGGGTTATTTTTAACCCTGCAATCTCGAGTTTTCTCAGAGATCTCGGAGTCTGAGCGAACATGCACCAGTGGTGGTTGTGGCGTTCCGTTTCCCACAAGTGACCTTTCTCTGCCTAGTCTTAAATATCACGGATAATAACACTAAGTAGACTACCAATGTAGGCGATTTTCCTAAGATGCCCGGCCTAGATAAATAGTTTCCAAATTTGCTGTTTTTATAGATTTTTCTGTTTTAGCTTAATCTCTTTCTATTGCTATTTCAAATGGATCTTTTCCTCAGATAACTCCCTCCCTACCCTTTGGAATATAAGTTCCTTTGAGGTTAAAGGCATTTCCCCCCCCCCTTGGCCACTTCATCCTCTTATTTTCAAGCCTGGCTCCTGACACAGAAGAAATGCTTAGTGAATTCTCCGAGGAAGTCACATTTTTAAATTCTGGTGAAATTCTAAGCTCTAATGTTGTGCACACTTAAATCTCCTCAACATAGTTTATTGTGGTAATTTGTAGATAGACAGATTTTCCTCTTCATTAAAATTAGATCATAAACTCTTGCCGAGATTCTCAGTAACCTTAAAGCTATACTGCATGTTAGTCAGAGAACTTATAATTGCATGTTCAGGGACAGTGCAGTGCATAATTTTTTAAAAGATTTTATTTATTTATTTTGAGAGAGAGAGAGGGCGAACTGGGCGAGGGGCAAGAGGAAGAGAGAGAGAATATCAAACAGACTCCAGGCCTAGTGGGGAGCCAATGGCGGAGCTTGATCTCACGACCCTGAGATGATGACTTGAGCTGAAATCAAGAATCAGACACTTAACCTACTGAACCACCCACATGCCCCGAGTGCAGTGCATAATTCTATCCAACAGGGCATCACGATAAAGGTGGGGTTATATACACTTTTATGGAAAAAAAGATCTGTGTCCTCCTGAGAATAAATGTTATTTTATTCAATATATATATACAGAGCTTATGCCATGAGAAGTCGTTTTGGAGGCACATGTGATACATACTTGTCTTTGTGAAGCTTATTTTCTAAGAGGGGAGACACACAGTAAATAATAAAAATAACAGGTAGGTCAATTGTAAAGTATGTTAGAAGGTGCTAAGTGGGGCAAACAGGGCGGGGAGGGCAGGATCTGCTATGTGAGTGGAGGAAGGTTTTGCCGGCAGTTTGTGGTTTTAAATAAGGGTAGTTAGTGTAGGTGTCATTGAGAAAACAGTGTCTGGAAAATATACAAACAGCAAGAAAACTATTAGGGCTGAGGAGAGGTCAGAGGGTGCAGGCAAAGTGTTAGTAGACAATGCCACCTAGGTAAGAACAGGATCTGCTGAATATTGAAAGCCTTTGTTAAGAGCTTACTTTTATTATGAGTAAATAGGTCACTAGTAGAGGATTTTAAGCAGCGGAGTGACAAACCTGACATTTGGCATGTTAAGGGGAGGGTGAAACTTGGAACATTGACACCAGCTAAAAATCTATTGCATGGTAAGGTGAGAAATGATGGTGACTTGTGACAGTGTGGTAGCAAAGGACTTGATAAGTGGCTGGATTTGGGATACATTTTGAAGGCGTATCCGATAGAATTTGGTGACAAACTGGAAGTAGGTGTATGAGAAGGAGAAGTTGGGGTACATATTTCCACCTCGAAATTAGTAAGCACTCTCTGTAGGTTACAGTAGGTTTTGATACAATGCAGCTTGGCAAACATAAGTGCTGTATGACTTTGTTACTCAATAGCTCTCTTGTTTTGAAAAGCTTAGATGCTGATATTCCAAACTCAAGATAAATAGACTTTATTGGCCATGATATGACATAAAGAGCTGGGTGAAAAGTACATCCTCAATAAATACTTGAGCCCCACTCGCATACTGATGGCTCACTTTTTTCCCCCCTTCAGCTTTTCCCACAGACATCTTCACTCTTTGTTAATCACCATTTATTTAGTTGTTCCTAATGTCAGTGTTAGAGGACTCTCCTATGCAGTCCAACAACCCTGGGTATGTGCTGTATTATAACACCACAATATATTGTATTTGCCTACATAGTTGAATTTCTGTCTCATCCGACTGTAAGATCCATAAGGACAGGAAATGTATGGTGTTTACTGCTATGTTGCAATGATCCAGCATTGTGCCTCGGGCGTAACAGGTTCACAGAATATTTGTGTGGAATTAAAAAAAAAATTAAAAAACAGATTAATAAATGAGTCAGCAATCCCTTGTCCTGATGAATTTCAGCCATGCCAATTACCAAATTCAGATATGTCCCAGTCCACAACTGAAAGCAAAGGAAGAAATTCCTAAGTAATTAGATTGGTTAATTGCACTCACTACTAATTCATGCTATGCTATTATAGCTACTTTACAATGTTTTTTTGTTTTCTCCAGTTGACTCTCTAGTACATGGAAAATATTTCCCGCTTTCATAAAAGTTTTATTTCTATCCCTATATTTTTGTAGAAATGATTGTCTGTCCTATGTTAATGAAAGCCCAAGGCAATTGACCTTATTTTAGTTACCTCTTCTTTTCATTATGTTTTATACATATTTTTATACATCTAGTAAGTTTTTACTTTTTATAACTCTAGAAAAGAAATATGTCTCTACTTTAGGATTTTTCTTCCCTGTATCATTCTTTTATTTTCCTTGTATCTATAATCTTTCCTGACTCCTTAGCCTATTGACATGTGCATTTCCCTGATAGACTTAAACAAAGGCACATCAAAACCTCATCCCTTATAGATGTTCACAATATTACAGCATCTCTTTATTTTCACAACGAAACAACTTGAAAGGATATTGAACTTCCCGTCTCCAAGACCTCAGCTCACACTCGAGCCGTCTCGTTTTGTGTCCTCAATTGTTCCCATCAATTCGTAGAATGGATTTTGGAAGTCAGGTACATGATTTGTTTCAGTCTGCCTATATTCTCCAAGACACTCCTGTCAGGTGATTGGAAATTATTATTAAACTTGTTCTTGTCAAGCACACTAATATCCAGTTAAATTATCAAGCGTTTTGTTTGTTTTTCAATCTTCATTCTCTTAATTCCTTGTAATGTTTGTCAGTTGATGTCAGTTGATTTGTACTTCTCAATTCTTAAATATCCCATTTCCTTTGGTTTCCATGATCCCTCCTTGTGTTGTTTCTTCTTCTACCTATTTAATATTATTTTTTTCCACTCCCTGCTCTTATGTCTCCTGTGCACAGAAATATGGATATTACCAAGAATATGTCTATGATCTTCTTATGTTTCTCTTTATTCTCTTAATGATCTTATTCACTTCTATCTTATCAATTACATGAGTTACTCCATCTGATGGTGACAACTTTCCATTCAACTTCTTGGATTTTTTTTTTTTTTTTTTTTTTAGTTCGGCTCCACATGGAGCCCAATGTGGGGCTTGAACTCATGACCCTGATAGCAAGACCCGAGCTAAGATCAAGAGTCAGTTGCTTAAATGACTGAGCCACCCAGGCACCCCAACCTTTTGGATATTTTCACATGAAGTTTCTAAAACTGCCCTGTCCAAAACGGTGGCCACTAACCATATGTAGCTGTTATGCTTTTGAAATATTCCTAATATGAGTTGAAATGTGCAGTAAGTGTAAGGTGTGTGTAGGTTTTAAAGACATAGTATAGGGCCTCCTGAGTGGCTCAGTCAGTTAAGTGTTGGATTCTTGATTTCAGGTCGGATCATGATCTTGGGGTCATAGGATCCAGCCCTGCGTTAGGCTTCACACTCAGCATGCGGCCTGCTTGAGTTTCTTTCCCTCTGCCCCTTCCGCTGCTCAGGCTTTCTCTCTCTCTCATTCTCTCTCAAATAAATAAATCTTTTTTAGAAAAAACACATAGTACAAAATGTAGCATAAATCTAATAATTTTTGTATGGTTTATGTGGTGAAATAATTATTTTGGATACACTGGGTTACATGAAATATGTTATGACATTATATTTTGATTGAATAATACTGTTTGAAATAACCCAAAATATGCCTCACATTCCCTGTCAAACAAGTGCCTCTACCTGAATTTTGATTTTGGCTGGGACAGCGGCTCTTTTCCTGTCCCCTTGGCTTTAACTCTGGGTTTTCTTTGACATTCTGTCTCATAACCCTTCTCTGCCATGTGCTCCCTTTCCAACATTGTCCCCTTTTAATCAATTATCAAGCCTCATAATGTTTTTCTTTAAACTTATATTGACTCCACATTATTTTCATCTTTATGTTTACTTTTCTGTCCTAGATAATTTCAGTAACTAAAATCACCCAGCCTTAGGCTCCTTGCTCCTTCAAACTATCTTATGTACCATCTCTTAATAAAACTCATTAAACATAGCCTTCCTCTATGCAAAAAATTTTAATAGTTTCTTATATTAGTGAGCAACGTTCACATCTTTTAATCATTGTTCAAACCTAAAAGTTTTTACAATGTTATCTGTACTCTACATAGTTGCTTTTCCTTCTATTTGCTTGAGTTAGGTCTAGTCTTTCTAAGTTTCTAAGTACTGCTATGTCTTTCTACTTTTTCATCTCCATTTATTGAAACTGATCTAGTATTCAAATTCTATTTTAAATGTTGTTGTTCCCATAAATTTGGCCACAAATAGCCTCTCCCAAGTCTGAATTTTGACAGCACTCTGTCTTTTATGGCATTTCCCACTTTTTAACTTGTTTGGAGGTTCTCATTCATTACCCATTTTCTACTTAAGATGTTCTTTAAGAACAGGAGTCATAACTTAGTTAAGTTTATACCCATATCTAAATGGCTACCGTGGTTCCTACCATGACAGGTGCTCATAATTATCTATTGGATAAATAAATGTGTAAATGAATAATGAGTAATGATATATCCTGCTTTCTAAAATTAAGGATTTCTTCTGGAAAATTTCCTTCCTCTGGCAGTAATGGCCCAACTTTTTAGTTATTGCATTTTGTTTTTTCTCCCATCTTAATATGCAAATCACTGACTTTAGCAAAACATGTATTTCGTTTGCTGATGAATATGCTTAAGACAACAAAAAAGGGGCATATTAAGAATCAATGGAAGCTGCTACATCTGTATCTTTTTAACACCATCTGTTTCCCAAGTTGTTAGATGAATCCAAATCCTATCCAAGTTTTGCTGGTCTGCAACAGTAAAATGCTTCCGTGGCAATTCCAAACAGATTGAACATATTTCAATTAGACAATTTAGTTGTAAGAGCATTGTCTTAGCAGATAAACTTCCAGGGATTATAATGAATATAGCTTAATTGGTTTATTAAGTAAAATTTACAAAAGCTCAGAGCCTTAGTTTGAAAAACTTTTAGGCAACACTGAGGTATGGATTTTGTGTATGATGAACATGATGAACACTGGCTACAGCAGCAGGTTTGGTGAGTGGTTGTATCAGTTAGATAACTACTCAAGCTAGCTGAGAAGTACCATCTGCAAACACAAGTACATTTTTTTAAGTAGCTGAGAAACAATAAATATGTCCCTTGTACTATAGCTGAAAATTAAGCCTCAGTATGGCATTTTGTCAAGAAATCTTGGCCCAAGAATCCCAGAATTCCCAGATTCTAGGCCTAAAATTATAAAGTAGAGTTAAGTTTCCTATTTATTTGGCATGATAATCACAAATATCATTACTGTTACATAATCCTCAAAAACAAGTCTTCATATTTGTACATATTATAGGTATACAAAATAAGTCTGGGATTTAATCCTTACATAGTTATATCCGTTTTCACCTAATTTAAGATGTAAGAATATCTGGAATTAGTGGTGAATATATGTGTTATCATGTGTTTGTTAAGATTACATATGTAATGCTATGTGAGGGCATGGCTGCATCATAAAAAGCAAAAATCACTTTGCTTTGGAAAGAAATTTTTATGTCCTATATTTTTAAATCCCGCCCTTTAACAAATGGAGAGAAAAAAAGGTCAGAAAGGGCAAGAAAATCTTCCATGAAGATAGTTCTCCAAAATCAGACACCTAGATAGTTGGTCAGGCTGATTTCCAAACCAATGTAACTGGTTTCCCAGTTGGCTATTTAGGTGACTTTTATAAGTAACTAGCAAACACTTGTTTCCAAAGCTGTGACACAGTGAAGAAAATCAATAGAACCTCTAAAGGCGAAACGGTTTCTTAGGAAACTAGAGAAAAAATACGGAAAGGAAAACAGTCTAGAATTTCCTGACTCCAACACTTTACACTAATTTAACAGGAAATTAACCATGATTTCCAGGAAAATCCCTTTCATCCCTCTAGATAATTATAATCACCCCCAGGATCAGATATCTTCTATAAGTTAGAGCTTTATTCTATAATATAATGGAAATATAATGTGGCTTATATCAACATGGGGATAAAAGCCAATTAGGTTCTAATTAACGTGTATTGTAACACTCTACTATGTTTAAAGAAGTTTTGGAAATATGCATATGAAAAATAATATCTAATACTTGTGTTACTATTACCGTTTATAAAATTCCTTGTATGGATTGAATTCTGTCCCCTCAAAAGAAGTATTGAAGTCTTAATCCAAGTCCATCTAAATGTGTCCTCATTTGGAAATTAGGTCTTTGCAGGTATAATCAAGTTAAGATAAGGTCATTATAAAATCCAATAATGTTGGGTATTTTTATAAGAAGAGGAAAATGCCATGTGAAGGTATGGCACACAGGGGATTGCCAGGGCACAACAGGTGGAGAGATTGGAGTGATGCAACTGCAAGCCAAGCAGTGCCAAGAATCCATAGCCACCCCCAGAAGCAAAGAAGAAGCAAAGAAGGATTCTACTCTGAGTCGCAGAGGGAGAATGGCCCTGCTCACACCTTGATTACAGACATCTAGCTCCCAGAACTGGGGGAGAATAAATTCCTGTGGTTTTAAGCCACCCAGATTCGGTACTTCACTATGGCAGCCTTAGCATACGAGTCCACTCTTCTTCGTAATTACCAAATTTTAAATTATTCGGGGCCTGCCCTAATTTGAGTTTAGATGTCCAAAGATTGTGATAGAACATTCCAGAAGAAAAGGAACTGTCATGAGAAAGATTGCAAGGGCAGGGATGAAAGGCCCACATGAACACAGCTGGGAGTCTGGTTGGTCTTGGCACTGCTCCCGGTGGGAACTGTGGAAGTGAGCAGGGCACTGTCAAAAATAACGACAGCTCTTTCAGAAAAATGAACACCAAAGCTGAAAACAAACGGTCTGCTTGCTTCCAATTATTTTATTCATCACCATAGTCCTAGGAAGAGAGGTAGGATGGGCCCATGTTTTATTACCGCTATTTCTAAAGAGGAAGATAAAAATCATACAATTCAGGTCACTTACAGCAATAAAAGTCTTGTTTTTTCAACCCTCATTGGGTCTTAAGAACATTGCAGAGTACGTGAAAGAAGCAGAGAAACCAGTAATCACATTGCGGATGTAAGACTCTATAATCACATGAATCCCCAGGTTTATAAAGGACTGTGGGCAATTCCTGACAGCAGCAAATGCAAGTCATAAAGCCCTGTGTACTTAAGGCTCGCCTCCTACTCTTCCTTCTGGGTATCTCAATTGAGGTAAATTGGAAATTAATCAGTTGAGTTTACCAAGGAGAAAAATCTGTCAGAGTCATGACAAAGCCAGAAGTTTGTGTATTACCAAACCTTAAATGATAAGATTTCACTTTTACAATTGTTTTCTGGGAGATATTTTAATGTTATCATCTTGATCCTTTTAAAATAACAACTCACATGTTCTGGGAACTAAGTGATTTAAATGAATTAATTTTTTTTTTAATTTAGCACTGAGAAAAGGCACAATTTATTTAGTTCAAGTACTGGAAATCAGAAATGACAGCACATCCCTTCCTTTGAAATGTGTAACTCTGCTGTAACAGGCATCACAGCTTGGCTTTTTGGGTTAAGAAGTTCATGACTGCATTCATGCATTTGTCTGACAGCCATCTTCTTTCCTGGAGGATGTTGCTTTCTTCAGCGTTAATAGCGTGCAGCTTTTCCTTCTCATGATTTCTGATGATCTGTTTCGAAATACACGTAGCATTCCAGGGGAGCTTTGAATATGCTTTCAGCCTGGTCCAAACTTCTTTCTGAAAGGTGCTATCAGGAAAAACTTCAGTAACAAGTCCTTGAGCATAGGCTTCTCCAGCAGTTAACATCTTCCCAAAAATGAGCATCTCTACTGCCTTGGCTGGGCCCATTATCTTCAGAAAAGTGTAAGAGGAATATCCTTCTGGAGTTTGGCCAAGGTGACTTAAAGTAGTGTGAAATGTTGTCCTGCTGGATGCATACACAAGATCAAATAGGCCGAGAATGGTGACGGGTATTCCCACAGCTGGACCATTAACCACTGCAACCAGAGACTTAGGAAAATCTATGAAACAGCCTACAAAATCCCTCAGTAAAATAGCACCCTTTTTAGCTTTCTCCTCTACTCCTTCAGGGGGAATATCAGTGAAATTAGTCAGATCATTTCCGCTAGAGTAATAATCACCACTTCTTGTAAAAACAGTTATGGTAGAGTCATCAAGTGCAAGCGTGATTTCCCGATATATCTGTGTGGTCAGTGCATTCTTTTTGGCAGGCTGGTTCAACATGATCTTTGTGATGCGGTCTTCAGAGGTCATCACCAGTGTTTCATATCCAGCTTGTTTCCTGTCTGCTTCAGGCTTCACTTGGCTAGAGAAGTCAGACGAAGACCTCAAACCAGACACCAAATCCACATAGTTCTGCCTAGCAGTTTCCTTGGGCAGATTGCCAAGAGCATTCCGTGCATCCCATTTGGCCTTATTGATTGAATCGAACAGACCTGGTTTAGGTGTATTACAAGGCCCTTCAGTGGCCTGCTTACAGAGTGCAGATCATCTTGCTCTCAGACTCTGATTAGCTGCCTCTCCCTCCACCCCCTGCCTCCAAAATGTTTGGGGATAGTATTTGGAGAATGGTGGGGAGCCGATGACTGAGGAGGGGACTGACTGAGCTCATCCCCTTTTGGTGGTGTTTCTTTAAAAACAAAACAAGGAGCTTTAGGGTAAATGAGGCCATTTCTGATCCCTTTCCTCTTAATTGCTACCTTTCTCTCCATAAACTGTAGGTGAAATCTCCCCACCTGTTCTGTGAGTCTTCCTCCATACTTGACTCATAAAATCCACACATGTGTAGCTCTTATCATCTTGACATGACTTATTGCAATGTCAACTCCTTCAAATCATATCTGGAGGGACCACGTGAGGTTCACCGTCAGTCTCCCAGAGGGCCAGGTAGAGTACTTTGTTTTTAGTGTATATAATCTTAAATTATGTTGTGTAAGCTTAAGAAGAGAAAGTAAGAACCAATCATTAATGTGTAAAAAGTTATTCAGATTACTATGTGTAGAATATTTCTGATTGGGAAAGAACCTCTCTCTCCATCTTTAGGCCTTGTGAATTCCATCATGAGTAAGAAGAAGACTTTATATTATCTGTCCTGATGATGTCACACAGATATATGTAGCTCGCACTCTAAATTGACATATCAATAAATATGAGATAGTATTACCAATGTACCAATATACATCTTCTTCAAATGCAGGTGACGATGGCATGGGATGACAATAAGTTGTTGCAGCAAAAGAAAACGTTGTTTAGCACAGCTGTTGTGCCTGAGTGTCAGTATTCTTCTAGGACATCATTGAAATAAGGCTTCTCCTACTGATCTTCAAAATAGTACCTAAGCTGAGGACAGAGAACATCATCATCTGTCAGTTCACTTGCTAATTAAAATAAGGGTAACTCCAGCACCTGGGTGGCTCAGTCAGTTAAGCGTCCCACTTATGCTTTCAGCTCAGGTCATGATCTCAGGGTCGTGAGATCGAGCCCCACGTCTGGCTCTGTGCTGGGCGTAGAGCCTGCTTAAGATTCTCTCTCTCTCCCTCCACCCCTCCTTGCCCATGTGCGTGCTCTTCTCTCTCTAAATAATAACAATAACAACAATAATAATAAAATGAGGGTAACTCTACCTGGTTAAAAATACTTTTTTCAAAAGTTTTAATATTATGCTCATGAAGGAGAGAAATTTAGAAATAAAAATGACACAATCACTGTACTTTTTCCTAACCCTCCGTTCTCAGCCTGGAAGTTGATTCCTTTTCCATCCCCTGCTTTTCAAAAGTCTTTGTGCTCTAAGGTTCTAGACAGAAGAGAAATGCCTGGAGGTCCACTCAGGATGATTCCTGTGGAATCACTGACTCCAGGAACATTTGGTGTTTTTATGAAGTGTCTGAGAAAATGAGATTTGCCCTAAAGTTCTTGTGAATAATGGTGAAGCTTTCTCTCAACTAGTTCTGTATACATATTGTAGTTAGCTGGAGAAACAAAATCACGTTTCTCGCTACTGTGTAGGAATTTACTGTGGGATTTCTGTCCTCTTGAGCACTTAGAAATCCCCATATCAGAAAGGTACCTGAAGATCCTGTTTCTTGGCTCCTGAAGACTTTAACTGAGATGTTGTGAATGACAAGAAGTTCTTGCTAAAGGTGTGCAGAAGGAGCACCTGCCTTGGTCACAAAGACTAACTTGGAAGACCGCAGACACAATTAGTTTTCTTTGTGTTAGTATCTGGTAATGTCACTTAGGAGTTCAGCTTTGCCCTTGTCGCTTAAGGGATTGAAGCGAAGCATTAAATAGCGTTTGTAATTACTGTAGGTGAAGTCCTAAATCTACTCAATGTTTGGCATACCACAGAGGTCCTGCTGCTGTGGGGATTTCAGTATATGAGAAGGAGTCTGGTGGAGGTGTTGGAAGGAATTCAGTGAAGTGGACGGTAATTTTTATATGAAGTAAAAAATGGGATTTTATTCTTTAACAACCAAATGCCTGCTAATACCAGACTTACTTAATACTTCAACAACTCATATTTGGATGAAAAATTCCCGTCTTTAAAGGTCTAACACTGCCAGCTTAACACTTACTGACCATTTACTTTGTATGAGGCCTCATGCTAAGCAATTTGGGGGAATAAAGAAATAAATAAGACAGGAGTCTGGTTATCAAGAAGCTATTATCTGTTTGAAATAGCAGCCTCCTTGGCAAAGCACCCTGTCTCCCAGGACTTCTGAAAACACACCAACCTGTGATTTCCAAGGTTTAAATGTAATTTGTCTTAATTTTTTGTTTTTTTTTTTAAGTAATCTCTATACCCAACATGGGGCTCAAACTCATGACCCCAAGATCAAGAGTCAGAAGCTCTACCAACTGAGCCAGGCAGGTACCCCTAATTTGTCTTAATTAAAAGACTTTCACAATGATCTTTGAAATAATTGGAATTACCAAATATTATAACTGGATACCAAAAAGCATGACTTAAATATGCCATAGTCACTCTTTTATATATAGATATATTGCTTCATGTTAATTTTGCACACTTATTGGACAATGACCAGTGCTTGGATGTTGACCTTATGGCATGGAGAAATCTTATAGTAGCTTCTAATGGCAAATACTATGCAAAGAAAGTTCAAAATCTTAAGGAAAAATATTTTTATCTGAAAAATAGGCAACCTAGATCTGGCATATACAGTTACTCTCACTAATCAGAATACATTATTATACTGGACATTCAATTCTTAGGATATACCTGAAGGCAGCTTAATGTTTTTGTGTGTTTATATATGTGTATATATTTGCATTTTGTACACATAGTCCATCTGGGGTATTTCCTCAGCATGAATTCCACCCAAATTACCACCAAAATGAAGACTTTGGTTATGCTTTCCATTATTCTAGTGTCTAAAATTTCCGCATTCAAACCAGAGAGAAAAGATAAGACAGTCAGTACATTAAATTAGAGATGCTGGGAAGCCCGGGCAAAAATAAACTATTGCGATTTCATCAAGATCAAAAGCTTTTGCACAGCAAAAGAAACAGTCCACAAAACCAAAAGACAACCGACAGAATGGGAGAAAATATTTGCAAATGACATATCAGATAAAGGGCTAGTATCCAAAATCTATAAAGAACTTATCAAACTCAACACCCAAAGAACAAATAATCCAATCAAGAAATCGGCAGAAAACATGAACAGACATTTCTCCAAAGAAGACATCCAAATGGCCAACAGGCACATGAAAAAGTGTTCAACATCGCTCGGCATCAGGGAAATCCAAATCAAAACCTCAATGAGATACCACCTCACACCCGTCAGAATGGCTAAAATTAACAAGTCAGGGAACAACAGATGTTGGCGGGGATGTGGAGAAAGGGGAACCCTTCTACACTGTTGGTGGGAATGCAAGCTGGTGCAACCCCTCTGGAAAACAGTATGGAGGTTCCTCAAACAGTTGAAATTAGAGCTACCGTTCGATCCAGCAATTGCACTACTGGGTATTTACCCCAAAGATACAAATGTAGGGACCCGAAGGGGTACGTGTACCCCAATGTTTATAGCAGCAATGTCCACAATAGCCAAACTGTGGAAAGAGCCAAGATGCCCATCGACAGATGAATGGATAAAGAAGATGTGGTATATATACACAATGGAATATTATGCAGCCATCAAAAGGAATGAGATCTTGCCATTTGCAACGACGTGGATGGAACTGGAGGGTGTTATGCTCAGTGAAATAAGTCAATCAGAGAAAGACATGTATCACATGACCTCACTGATATGAGGAATTCTTAATCTCAGGAAAGAAACTGAGTGTTACTGGAGTGGGTGGGGGTGGGAGGGATGGGGTGGCTGGGTGATAGACATTGGGGAGGGTATGTGCTACGGTGAGCGCTGTGAATTGTGCAAGACTGTTGAATCACAGATCTGTACTTCTGAAACAAATAACGCAACATATTTTAAGAAAAAAGAAAAAGAAGAAGATAACAGGAGAGGAAGAAAAGGGGAGTATGTCAGAGGGGGAGACGAACCATGAGAGAGGATGGACTCTGAAAAACAAACTGAGGGTTCTAGAGGGGAGGGGGAGGGGGATGGGTTATCCTGGTGATGGGTATTGAGGAGGGCACGTTCTGCATGGAGCACTGGGTGTTATGAACAAACAATGAATCATGGAACACTGCACCAAAAACTAATGATGTAATATATGGTGATTAACATAACAATAAAAAAATTAAAAAAAAAAGAGATGCTGATCAGATAACCTACGTTTCCTGTGTCTGTCTCCTAGTCCTCTTCATAAACTGGCAGATAATCTCATAATTAAACAGTTCTGGTCCTGTACATACAGCACGATCAAGACTCACCATGTTTCAGCAGTTTCACACTCATTTATTATCAAGATTAGAGAGGCCAAAAGAAATCATGCATTCACTAATTCTACATTGAGAATTCAGAGGGAGGGGAGAAAATGAACAAGGCAAATCACATTTCTTTTTTAACTCTCATGCTTTTTATTATTCAAGTAACAGTGAGATGGATATTGCATAAGGAAAGAATATACTGTTTAAACAATTTTAGTGAAAAAGTACATAATTAACTTTTAGATCTACTTATGGTTGAATAAAAGGCTAGTGGCTTTTTCTACCTAAAGTCTCCATGAGGCTACAAAACGGTGTGTATAATGTCATATGATGGTACACTTTTACAAATATTGATATAACAAAATAAGTATGATTCCATTAATAGTCATGAATGTTAAACTCAGCTTTAACATTGTTATGGTAAGAACACAATGTCCTCTATTTATCTGTTCAGCCATAATATTGCACCACCAAATGAGTTTGCTCTCACGAGATTTAAAAATCAATCCCCTTTCCCCTCAGGAAGCCTTGATAACTCAGTAAATGTTGTTAAATATCTACATATTTGTGCAGAACGTAACATTGCTGAGATGTTTCTTAGAGCAAAACTGTTACTGAGGTAGAGGTGGAAGAGCCCTAGACATGGTAATAAATGCTCTGGGTTCAAGCTTTAGATCCCTCAGTTAATAGTTGGAACATTAGCCAAGAATTAATTTCTACGAATATTAGGCTCATTTTCTTGAACACAGGGATATTAATTTTCCTTATGGTGCTACAATAATACACTAGATCAAAATCACTTTGCAAGTGGAAATGCTTTGCATGGTTGCACATTATTATAGCACATAGTTTGTGTGTGTATGTTGATAAAGAAAAATTGCACCGATACTTGTTAAAATGGCAAGGAAGACTTTATTTGAAACTATTGCAATAGGGGTCAAGGTTATTACAGTAGGGGAGAGAGACTGAATTTAATTCTGCTGAAACAAAAGGCTGGATTTTTAAATGCTGGGGTGAACTAATGGAAAAGACTTTAGTGGGGAGATTGGTCAATGTGATTAGGCTATCTGTGTTTGCTAATTGACACTTATTGTAAAAGCTAGGCTCCTATCTCCACCACTCAGAGTGGGAGGCAGAGGCCCTATCTTTCATGAGGATTATATCTAAAAGGGAAGAGACTGGAAGAAGACTTTTCAAAGAACCAGAGAAAGAATCTACAATGGCAAGTTTTCTAATGGAAACAGTCTAAGAAAAGGGAAGTTAAGAATCTGGGGTCAGGGGATGCCTGAGTGGCTGTCATTTAAGCCTGACTCTTGATTTTGGCTCAGTTCATGATCCCAGGGTCATGAGATTAAGCTCCAGGTGGGCTCTGCCCCAAATGCAGAGTGTGCTTGCCTTAGTCTTGGGAGTCTGAGATTCTTTCCCCCTCTCTTCTCCTCCCCCTCTGATCCTCCCCCCACTCACACTCTCTAGCTCTCAAATAAATAAATAAATAAAATCTTTGAAACCAAAAAAAAAAAAAAAAGATTCTGTGGTCAGGAAGTAGCCTATCTAGAGCACAGTCAAGCAGAGTGGACCCTTCAGGATGCCTTGGCCAATGTGTGTCCAGATCACACAATTCCAAAGGCAAAAACAAATAGCTAAGTCAGCAATCACAGACCCACCTTTTGTTCCTTGTTTCTGTTCACTGCTGACCATTATTCAGCCATCATCACTACTGTATTCTGAATTTTATTTTTTTAGTGTTGGAGTTGTAAATGCATAATCAGTGGCAGGCAAATGCTTAATAAAAAAAAAAAATGACAGGAACTTTTGCAGTGAGGCCCCTCCCTGCCTTGAGATTTATTGATGTTTGCATCTGAATGAACTTCTGCAGTGATACATGTTTGCAGGCTTTATTCTTTGATTCAGGTAAATAAAGTAAGAGAAGTACACAGTATTGACACATTCCTCCAGACATTGCTGCCAGGAACAGGCTAATATGCAGTCTCATGCCTCTAAACAGCTTTATTTTTCCTGGGTCCTTGTTCTGTGGTTCTGGGGGAGGGGACAGTATTTGACCTTCCCCATCCTTTTCTCAATGGGCCCTGCATTCTGATTACATGGCTGAACTTAGATTTGCTAAATAGCACTTGTTTAATATGGCAGAGCTGTTCTCTGAACATGTTAAAATGTTGAATCTTGACAGTATTTTCTGATATAGCCAGTGACCTGAGTGCTCATTGATTAAATAATGAGATTCAGAACTTAAATTCCAATAATTCATAATAGTGAGAAAATAAAAAGAGCAATCAAAACAATTGTGTTTAATACTTTACAGTTAGTCATAAAGCCCTACCACCTGCATGAATTTATTTATTCCTTACAGCAACATTGTACGTTTAGTAAATTTTGACTTCACTTTACAGACAATAAAATATGCTCAGAGAGATTATGTGAAGTGAACATTTTCACAGAGGGTAAGGGTTAACAGCCAGGTCTGGAAGTCTGTTCTGCAGCATAAGAAAAGTAACATAGAGAACTGTCCAGAAAAAAGCTCTAGAAACACACTAGATCTTGAGTTCAAATTCCTGACTTACAAATGGCTCTATGTAAATTAATTCAATAGCTATCAATTCTGTCTTCATTTCTAAAAGAGATTTTGTTAGAAATTAGGGAGAACACATATGAAAAATTTCATGATTGTCTTACATAGAGTAAGACTTCATATAGACTGCCTTTCTACATGCTACCATACTTTCTTCTTTCTCCCTCTGCTTGCCAACCCGTTATTCTTTCTATGGCACTGTGCCTTTTTGCTAAAAAGCTTAAGGGAGATAAATAAATTTGAAATGATCATCTTACAATTTTGAAATCAGCTTTCTTAGGTATACTTTGCATACAGTAACATCTACCCATTTTAACTGCATGTTACAATGAGTTTTGGTAGATATCCACAGTAGTGTAATTTCTACCACAATCAAGATTTAGTTAGAACATTTATACCCCACCCTTAAGTTCCTCTGTGTTTCTTTATAGGAAATGCTCACCTTCAGCACCTGGCAAGCATCACTTTGTCTTTTCCAAAATATAGAAATGATCATGTTATTTTCTTTAAAAAAAGAAAAGAAAGGGGCACCTGGGTGGCTCAGTCGTTAAGCGTCTGCCTTCGGCTCAGGTCATGATCCCGGGGTTCTGGGATCGAGACCCACATCGGGCTCCCTGCTCGGCTGGAAGCCTGCTTCTCCCTCTCCCACTCCCCCTGCTTGTGTTCCCTCTCTCGCTGTGTCTCTCTCTGTAAAATAAATAAATAAATCTTAAAAAAAAAGAAAGAAATCCTTCTGAGATCTTAATTGGGTTTACATTGAACCTATAGATAAATTTGGAGAGAATTGCCATCTTAACAATATGAAGTGTTCAGATCTCTGCCTTCCTTTCAAAAGCCTATAACCCTGGTCTAATCATGAGGGAAAAAAATCTGATAAATCCCAACTGAAATACATTCTATAAAACTGATCAGTGACATCTCATATGGTCAGGTCTCAAAAACAAGGAAAGATGGAAAAACTGCCACACCTAAGAAGAGCCTAAGGAGACCTGACAACTTGTAACCTTGCAATATCCCACATGGAATTCTGGAACAGAAAAAGGCCTTAGGGTAAAAACTAAGGAAATCTGAATAAAGTATGGAATTTAATTACTAATAAATTATCAATATTGGGTCAATAATTCTAACCAATATGCTATACTAATGTAAGATATTACTAATGGAGGAAAGTGGGTATGGGTACATGGGAACTTTGTACTATCTTCACAATTTTCTGTTAGTCTAAAATTGTTCTAAGATTAAAAAATCATTAAAAAGATTACCTTATCAAGCATGGCAAAACATTGTCCATCCAAGCACCTAACTAGAAATTGAGAAGTCACTCTCCTCTTTTCCATCTCCCTCCATGACATACCAACAAGTTCTAACTCTATTTCAATTTCTTTTTAATTCTTTCCCCTCTCCATCTGTCCTGTTTCCTCAAACTTTCATCTTATCAGGTCTTCTTGGACTATTTAAAAAGCCTCCTAACTAGCACAATTTTCATCTGTCTCAAATTAAGAAATAAATGAATTAATGGATTAGAAAATAATGGAATCAGAAAACAAAACTCGACTGAGCAAATGTGAAGATCTAATTGGCTTTATTAAGCAATTCATGAATCCATGAATCAACCAACATCCCATCCAGCAAGTAGAGGGAAGCTCCAAGGAGCTGTACAAAATGGAAGGTTTTTATAGGAAAGAAGTTGGGGCAAGAAGTTATGAGAAAAAGAAAAGGATTGTTTCAAGCTAGATGGCATTCCCCTGTCGGAAAGGGCTGGAGATCTTATCTGCAGGTTACCTCGTCTTCCTTTGCGCGGGGAGGGCCCCCGTGACAGATGACCTCATTGATGCTGATCAGAAAATTCCTGACTAACTGGTTAAGACTACATTTCTGGGGGAGGTTGACACCACAAGTAGGTTATATATTAAGCCCAGATTTAGTGATTTGGCTTATGTGACACCATTTTGACCCGGTGGTTTTCTTTTAAACAAATGTCAAAGACATTAACAGCAACCTTTTTAAAAGTTAAGCTATGGATTTAATAAATTTGATGGTCATGAAATCATTTAGGGGAAAAAAGCTATGATGATTAAAAGAAGAAAAGATTAATTTAGCTGCCTCTTTCTTTCTTTTTCTTTCCTTCTTTCTTTCTTTCTTTCTTTCTTTCTTTCTTTCTTTCTTTCTTTCTTTCTTTCTTTCTTTTTTCTTTCTTTTTCTTTTTCTTCTTTCTTTCTATTTATTTTTGCTATACTTAAGCTGCTTATCTTCCTCATGTTTTCCCAGAAATATTATTTCTCAAAGTTCTTTGCCAAAACATAATTTATGCGATTGTCTCACAATGTCTTACAAGAACTTGCTTTGTAATTAGGGCCTTTTGGTGATTGGCTTTACCTATTTATGGCTTTGGTGTTCTAGGCACTGACAAATAAAAATAATGTTGAATATTCATATTGTATATCTGACAGTCAATTGAACTTCCGGGAAGTATTATTTAAGTTATTCAAGTTGTCCTTGCTTCCTGGAGCTAGAATGAATTTTTGACGAACTACCAAGTAACAGAATGATTTATTTTACTATCTTCCAACAAATGGCCAAAGATAACGTAGATTGTCTATGATTGCTTTTTGTGGGCTTTGCCTTGAGAGAAATAAATATACATTGATTGCAAATTATCAGAGCCAACCTTTTTTAAATTGCATGGTATGATATTTAAGTTTGGCCTCTAATCTTCTTTCACCTTTGTATTTGGCTTCCATAGTATAATTGTATGACAAAACATGATTTACTCCATAAATATTCATGTTCATTAATCTTTTTCAGGAACACACTTAATGCATAAAGTGAAGTCAAGCTTCACTGGCTATGATAGTCAGTTCATATCCACAAAAACACACCTGTTCTCCAGCTAACATGTTCACTGATCCTTCCATGGTTAAAAGATTTTGTTTTATGATGTGAAGCTTGGGTGTTTTTAGCCAGTCAAAGGGTTTGACAAGGAGCCAGAGGGAATAGGGAGGAAACATTTGATTTTGAGGCTCAGACTTTTTATCTGGAAGGTAGTTAAAATGGCATCTACTAGGAACTTCACTAGCTGACTTCAAAACTACATGGTTGAAAAAAGAAGCCTTTGATTTCTCTTATCTCCCTGTAAGGCATGCTTATCAGAAAAGATTAGAAGTGCAGAGTTAATGCTACCAGCAGGAGTGCTGTCCCTGAAGCTAACCAGCTACCACAATCTATTCTTTCACTGCAGTGAGACAATCAATAACGTGCTTTATATTTCTCAATCAACCTAGCATTTGTGAACCTTCACATTGGAGACAAAACAAAAAATGGGAGCCTTAAAGAGCAAACATAGTCTTAAAGACAAAAACAAAGTATTTAAATAAATTCCGAGAATAAAGAAGTGAAAAATTAAGATGTCCATGAAGGAAGGATATAATGGAAGGGGGGAGGATTGAGCGGAAGAAGGTGTGCCTGGAAAAAAATAATAAATTATTTTGGCAAGCAAAAAGAAAAAAAAAAAAAGAATGAAAATAAGTGCAAACGGACAGAAGGGTGAAGGTAAATTAAGAATGTATTGAGAGAAAAATTCATCTGAAGGTATAACAGGACTCCAGCTTGTCTTAAGTGTTAATTTGCTTCAAGTTAACAGCCTCCTCACTGGCTGACTTACAGCCCCTGATGGGTAATAGAGCTCATTTACTTTCTTTGAGATTGCAGACCACTGGCCTTGGGGAGTAAAAGACCAGAATGTCCCCAGGCCTCGGAAGCCAGCAGGTCTGTTTGAAGCCCACTTAGCTTTCTGACTAGCTCAGCAATCTTCTAGCAAAATGTTTTTCTTTTTTAAGTTCACACAAAAGTCTTCCCTGACTTCCCTTTGTCCATCTTTAGACCTTGCCCTCCTTTGCGAAAAGAACAGAGTACATACACTTGTACAACCCCTGGGCACCAAGGAACCAGAACTTCTTGCACAACCTCCGAGCACCAAGATAACTCTGTAGCCAACATCATGGAGTCTGCACCTAATCAAGAAATGTCACAGACCCCTGCACTCCCTTAACTGATTAAATCCCTTTAAAAAGTCTGGGCCAGGCAGAAACCTGGGAGTTGGTCTTTGAACAAGAGCCTGCCTCCTCTCCAGGTGGCTAACCTCCTGAATAAAGCTCATATTCCTTTCCAATCAAAACTCATCCCTTGAGTATTGGCCCTTCAAGCGACTAGCAGCCCAACTTGAATTTCCGTAACAAATTTGGCAGGCCACTCAGGACAGCTAGCACTCCCATGCTGGGGTGGATAAAGCAGCGGACCCTGCAGCAGGCCAGGACTTACTCTGTACTTCCAGGCTAGTATTCTGATGGTCATGGGAGACAAGCTGCTCAAAGCAGTGACCTTGGAAGGGAGACTGCGGGGACCAACTCTGTAGCTGCAGAGACTGCTTTTGTCTTGGGAAAGTCCCTCGGATTCTGGACCAATGCCAACTGCCAGTTTCACTTTTTGGTTTGAGTGGAAAGGAAAGGAGCATTGCGGGAAACTGACGAACTTCTGGACTGGGTAAATCCGTTGGAGTACACGCCGACGTAAGTTTCTCATTTGTGGCTTTTGGGAGAAAGCGAAAGGGACTTGGATAGTGGTCATTGCATTTGGAATTTGGAACAGATCTGTTTTGGTGTATGTGTGGTTTATGTTGTATTGCATTGTGTTAAATTTGTGTATCATGGAATGTTCTATCTTTGTCCCATCCAATAGCTCATTGCACCTTATTTTGAATAAATGGAAAGAATACAGCCAGAAGGCCACGGCTAAGAAAAGGATGCTTTTATTTTTTAATTATAACACCATCTGACCTGTATATGGGTGAAGCCCCCCAACTTTGGGAGACGAACAAATGTGAACAGCTTTGTTTGTTCTGTGTTCTTCCTGAACTTTTGCCAAGAAGATGGGGAATACGCCTTCTGTTCCCAAAGAAAGCCCACTCAAACATACTTTGAAAAGATGAAGCAAAGGGCCAAAAAGCAATCAGAGAAAAAGCCTGTTATGCCTTTGCTTTTTGAAGGAGAGGCAGGAGACAGAGATAAAGGAATGTTAGTCCACACTTCAAATCTCCCTCCAACCTTTCTGGCAGCACGCCTGCCACCTCTGTCTCCTCCTCCCTCTTGTTCTGTTTCTGTGCCACCATGGGCTCCACTCACATAACCAGCTTCTATACCATCCTTGGTGCCCTCAGGTGCCATGCCTGCTCCTTCTGTCTTCACTATCGAGGAGTCAGGAACAAAAAGTTCCTCGCTGCCTTATGAGGTTCTGACTGAAATACCTCCAAATCAGCATGAAGGGGCCCAGGGGCTCCCTTGGACATAAACTGCCCACTTTGATTTCCCCACAGGTACCCCAAGTAAAATTGACAGTGGGGGAAGAATTTGATTGGCTTTGAGTGGACACGAGTGCCAACATATTCAGTATTAATGCTAATTTCTTTGTTCGTGTAAATAGATATGTTTTTAGAGTTATCAACAATAAGTATAAAACTTTTCTTGATTTGTTAATTTTAGCCATTCTGACTGGTGTGAGGTGGTATCTCATCGAAGTCTTGATTTGTATCTCCCTGATGCTGAGTGAGGTTGAGCACTTTTTCATATGTCTGTTGGCCATTTGGATGTCTTCTTTGCAGAAATGTCTGTTCATGTCTTCTGCCTATTTCTTGATTGGATTATTTGTTCTTTAGAACAAGAGATGTTGGCGAGGATGCGGAGAAAGCAGAACCCTCCTACACTGTTGGTGGGAATGCAAGCTGATGCAGCCACTTTGGAAAACAGCATGGAGGTTCCTCAAAAAGTTGAAAATAGAGCTACCGTATGACCCAGCAATTACACTACTGGGTATTTACCCCAAAGATACAAATGTAGTGATCCGAAAGGGTGCCTGTACCCCAGTGTTTATAGCAGCAATGTCCACAATAGCCAAAGTATGGAAAGAACCTAGATGTCCATCAACAGATGAATGGATAAAGAAGATGTGGTATATTTATACAATGGAATATTATGCAGCCATCAAAAAGTGAAATCTTGCCATTTGCGATGACATGGATGGAACTAGAGGGTATTATGCTAAGCAAAATAAGTCAATCAGAGAAAGACAAGTATCATAGGATCTCACTGATATGAGGAATTTGAGACACAAGACAGAGGATCATAGCGGAAGGGAGGAAAAAATGAAACAAGACGAAACCAGAGAAGGAGACAAAGATTAAGAGACTCTTAATCTCAGGAAACAAACTGAGGGTTGCTGGAGTGGAGGGGGCTAGGAGGGATGGGGTGGCTGGGTGATGGACATTGGGAAGGGTATGTACTATTGCGAGTGCTGTGAATTTTGTAAGACTGATGAATCACAGATCTGTACCCTTGAAACAAATAATACATTATATGTTAATAAAAAATTTTTAAAAAAATATAAAACTTTTATTCTACTAAGGTTTACTAAAAGTCAAATGAGTTCGTGTTATTTCTGTTGCAACTTATTAGCAAAAGATGGCCTAAAATGATGGTTAATTTTGTTTGTCTCATAAAGTTCTCATGGGTAATTGTTAAGATAGCTATCAAAATCTCTGATAACCTGAAACTTTGAAGTTTTGCTAAGTTAAATGATACCTTGGGTTGGATTCATCAGATATTTAAATCTTTTGCAAATAAGATAAAATACTGAAACATTAATTACCAAACATAAAGATTATTCGTTTTTGACTACTTCTTGAAGGAAAACTAAAGATACATGGGTGAGTTGGAAAACATGCTTTGTGCCTTATTGAAAGATTGTACTATGAAAAATGCATGTTCCTAAAAATTATGAAATGCATTCATAAATTTGCCATCTAAAGAACCTAGTGTAATAGACAGTTCCCAATTGGTTATACTTAATTTTCACTGAAGATTAAGGTTTCTAAGAGTTAAAATTCTGTTATATGTAATTGACCCTCATGGAAATAATAAGGAAAGCAACTATGTAGGAAAGTAGATATGTAATAAAGGTATAAAAATGAGAATAAATTTTTGTTGAGGCAAGAGAATGTAATTTTGTCCTAAGACGAGATCAGTTATTTAGAAAGAAAAGGCTTAGGACAAAATCTGAATGCAAAAGCAAGTTGTGGAAGGTTTGTAGAGGGAAAACTTTAGAAAAGAATTGATGTGTGGTCGAGACTAAGATTGAAACGAATGTATTTTAAAAGTACACTGGTATAAGATTGAAATTCTACTTTACTCTCTGTTAAAAGTTTTCTTGGATTGTTGGTTTGTACTTGACAAGAAATTGTAAACAAAGTTAATTCTTTTCTTTGCCTGGAAAAGCAAAGTCTCTATGTTTTGTCTTTATTGGGTCTTTGGTTAAGAGAACTAAAACTTCTCAATATTAAATGAGCTAAGTTTTGCTAACAATTATAAAACCCTATGTATTTGCCTTTGGAATCTCTTATTGCCACCTTGGTTAAATAAACAATTAAGTTTAAATTTTGTAATGATCTGTAATCCTATTTAGGCATGTGCTTTATAACTTTCTGAAGTTTTTTAAACACAATTCCCAAGATTCAAATTCTAAATGAAATCTTTTTGACTAATTGAACTTGTTTATTTGGTATGTTACATTACAGGGGAAGCATTGTCAAACAAATGATGACAAACCTTGGGTTATATTGTATGAGTAAATACTATAACTTTTTTAGAAATTATATGAAATTTCTAATGTTTTAATATGTCCTGGTATAAGGTAATCACTGGAATTATTGAAATGTTATGTGTCACACAAATACCAGATTTCCTTGTCAACTGCATAATAATGAGCTCTCATCAGATCTTTAACCATATCCGTTTTTGAGTCTTTTGTCATTTATAGTTATTGTTCTGATGCCCTTGCAAAATGTGTTTTGTCTTCAAGGAGATTCATGAAAAGACTCTGACAAATACAGGTTTCTGATATCTTTAAGATCATAAAACTAAGCTGAGTAAAAATTTCCAGAAATAATGAAAAACTTCATTCAAACAGAACACGAATTAGTAACACTGAATATATTAAGAAAGATGATGATAGACTTGGTGGCTCTTTTTGAAACATTGCTGGTTCTCTGTGTGCTCTTCCAGATTTAAGAAAACTCTCTTAAGATATCTATGACTTACAGAAATATGATAAAATATTATTTTGTGAACAAATTGAAGCATTTAACTTTTCTCCCTACCTGGCCCCTCCAAAAGTCAGAAGCCCTCCATGAATATTCTTTCTTTCATGGCTTTATGATTGTTTGCCTAAGTTCAATAAGAATCTGATCTTCTCGTAACTGGACACCATTGGAAACATTTGTTATATTACCAAGGCTTTGACTAGAATGTCATATTTGAGACGGACATGAATAGACTCAGATATGACAAGATAGCTTGAAGTCAACTAAGGTTGACTTTATGGAGCCAATAAAGCCCCTTGGAAATGTTGACCTGATACCTTGCTTACAGAGTTCCCAGTAGTTACCATGTGAGTAAAGAATGTCACTTCCTGGCAGGTGCAGGAAACCTCAGAATATTTTGTGGACCTCAAGAAGAGAAATTCACCCAAATCTATAGGTATTGCAGGCATCTCTGATGGCAAATATTTGGCTTGGCTTCTGGCCTTGAAAGTCTATTAAAAGTTCAGTCTAGAGATTCCTTATAAACAGTTCCAGCGAAGCAAGGTTTAAAGAATCTATACAGTCAATTACTATTCTTGCTGAGCTTATGTAAATAATTAGGCCAGGTTTGTTAAAACTGGACTTGTTTTTCAAATGAATTAGTCTCAGTTTGGCTATCTTTGGGAATGATGGTGATTTTAGAGAAGAAAATTATGTTTCAATAATGCACCTTTGTGGATGTTACATTCTAGTTTGATTAATTATCTTTGAATTTTTGTTTTGGCCTAAACTAGACAACTTGAGGTAAACTTCAGAGAAATTGAGGCCAATAACTCATGTATAGGTCATCTTTATGCTTGCTACTCTGTGGGGATAATAATAGGAACCCATGGGCATATGATTATTTGAGTGATCTGAACAACAAGATGGACTTTCTGACAATTGCATAACTCAACTATCACCTTTACCAATTCTATGTGGCTAGGATAACAAAATCACCCCTTCAAAGCTGGAGTATACCTCACTCCATGGGGCTAGCTATGGACTTGTGGGAATAGTAGATGGTCCCACTTTCCTTATGACTGGATTGGATGATGCACTTGAGGACACCCATGTGCCCAGATAAGTCTTCTTCCACTTGCCAGAGTTTCCTTGTAATTAGGATTTTGTTAAGGGTAGACATCAAACAAAAACGGCTCCTTGGTATTTTTATCCCTTAGCCGTATTTGTCCTAGGAGACACCTTTATTGATGTAAAATTGCAAGTAGAGGCTTTAGCCAAGCATATAGAAGCTACCTTTAACCAAACTTAACACTCAGTCATCCACAAATTTGAAGGGTGGCCCTCCAAAACTGAATGGTCCTTGATATCCTGACTGCAGCTCAAGGAGGAACCTGTGCTCTCTTTAAAACAGAGTGCTATATATGTTCCATATTACCTGAGAAATGTAACTGAAGTCATAAAAAATTTTAGGCAAACACACCACAGCTCTAGATGCCCTAGCCATAGATTTTTTTAGAAGTTGGTTAAATCCAATACCTTCCAAATGGAAATATACCCCTTTAAGCATTGCTATGTTTCTTGTGCTCCTTCTCTTTGGTTGTGTGACTTTTTGCATCTGTCAAGCGGGAGTGCACGCTATTCATACTGGCTTGGAGATGACCTCACTGTCCCCCTCAGAGCAAATGCTGGAAACAAGATTCTCCCATTCTGTAAAAGTCTTCTACTCCAAAATCCCTACACTGTCCTTGATCAGCAGGAAGTAGCTACAGAAGATGGACCTTCACCCCTAATCCCATAGATAACGGAATGATGAAATTGACAGTGGGGATTTGTAACAGCACTCTAGCTGGTCTTAAGTGTTAACTTGCTTCAAGTTAATAGCCTCCTCACTGGCTGACTTACAGCCCCTGATGGGTAATAGAACTCATTTACTTTCTTTGAGATTTGCAGACCACGCCTTGGGGAATAAAGGACCAGAATGTCCCCAGGCCTCAGAAGCTAGCAGGTCTGTTTGAAGCCCACTTGGCTTTCTGACTAGCTCAGCAATCTTCTAGCAAAATGTTTTTCTTTTTTAAGGTCACACAAATGTCTTCCCTGACCTCCCTTTGTCCATCTTTAGATCTTACAAGACCTTCTGGCACCACCCCCTCCCCCGACACACACACCCTGGGCACCAAGGAACCAGACCTTCTTGCACAACCTCCGAGCACCAAGGTAACTCTGTAGCTGACATCATGGAATCTGCACCTAATCAAGAAATGTCACAGACCCCTGCCCTCCCTTTCTTAACTGATTAAATCCCTTTAAAAATTCTGGGCCAGGCAGAAACCTGGGAATTGGTCTTTGGACAAGAGTCTGCCTTCTCCCCAGGTGGCTGGCCTCCTGAATAAAGCTCATATTCCTTTCCAATCAAAACTCATCACTTGAGTGTTGACCTTTCAAGTGGTGGGCAGCCCATCTTGGGTTTTGGTAACCAAGGAACAACAAAAAAAGGAACACACAGTAGAGGCAGTAATTTCAGATGGAAAGAAAAGGACCAGTTATCTAACGGTTGTTCACATTCTCAAAAGGAGGGGAACCCACAGATAGTGGTGAGCCAGCAGAACCCGAAAGGCAAGGAGAACTTGCTGTGCTTCTCCTTATCTGCTCCCAGCTGCCAGCCTTTAACCTAGCAGTGCTTCCATTGCCCCAACTGCCTCATGTTCCTGGCGTGAAGTGCCCATGACCAGCTGGACCGAGCTGTCGTATTACATCCAATGCTATGCACTCGCTTCAACATCCATGCTGACCCCTGTGTTGGTAAATGCTGTTTTCAAGTACTTGTCATGGAGGGAAATATCTGTGGAGGATGGTCAGGAGGGAAGAAGAGAGGTCAGGTCATCACTGGGCAACCTCCAGTCATGGCTGCAGACTGAAACCAGATACTGTTGCTGAGCAATCAATCCTAGCGTTCCCTTCCTTCCATTCCTGAAGAGGTTCAGAGGGTGTGCACACTGGTTTTATACTATTATTATAATTTTGGAGTAACCAAGCAAACCTTCTTCCCTTTCCCCTTGCCTTTTCAAAGTAGCACAGCTGTTTTCTAAAGTCAAGGGTTAAATGAATAGTCCCAAAGAAATTCACTAACCTTCCCTCCATACTTTCACTACTAAAGTGGGGGGAAAGAGCCAAAAGGAGCATTCTATACAAGGGTGGGAATGTAGGTAAGAGGTTGGAATACCTTTCCTTTTCTCTCATCAGGACCTTTATGAAGGAAAGGTACAGCAATTGAGGCATGATTCAGCAGAGGCTGTCATTCGTGGCAGATCACACAGCCAGGTGCCACAGTTTGCCAGTAGCTTCCAGCTGCCAGGAAGTGGAGGGGTGGTGGAGAGGCTGACTCAGTGGAGCGGAGCCAGGGGCAGTGAGAGGCTGCCAGGCACCTCTCTGCTGTGAAGAGCCAGGCTGCAGCTGGGCCCATCAAACAGCTCCACGCAGGGCCCCATACTATAACAAGAGGGTGAGGGATGGATGGGCCAGGTCAGGTTCTGCAGAAACTTAATGTAATGTTCAAGGTGGCAGAAACTGTGGAGCCCCTGAGAGGATAACATGGCACGTCAAGGGTCCTGATAACTTATTTTATTGTTGGCTTTTGAAAAAGAAACCACCACACACATGCTGGAAATTAAAATAATAGTAACTGGAGCAGATGGAATAATAGTTGTTAATCATGCTCAGCATGCCTCAAAGTGATGTAAACAATATGTTGCCAACGTGCAGGACTGTCGTCATTCAAAAATAATGTGAATTTTCCTTTTCTTCAACTTTCCAGGTTAAAAAACACTGTCTTATGTCTCATCACAGCCCTATGAGTCTGGCAGGGCCAGGATTATTAACCCTTTCATGCAGATTCAGGGCCCAAGATCAAGAGCATCTGTAAAACTCTAACTGGGCTCTGACCACCAGTTCATTCATTGCTCTTTCTACCTAACCCTCTCAGTCCTGCAGACCGTCTTCCAAATAAAATTGGCTGGGGAAGGGAAGAATTATTTCTCAGCTGTGGCATTTTCTAAAAAACTATCAGCAAGACATGGGCTGAAGTTATTTGTGATTTTGATCGGCCCAGGTCACTATCTTCCCTGTTTCCTATGCTGATGCAATGTCTTAGCTGGGGCCTGAGTGCCCTCATTTTCCCACGTTATCACTGAATTTCTGTGTGATCTTAGACTTTAGATTCCCTATCTATAAAATGAAAGGTTCAGGAAATGTTTCTTTTCCTTATCTCCCTCCCCCTGCTCCATGTTTCTGCGGAGGCACACCAGCAGCCTCCTTGGTAGGGGCCACGGAGTGAGGGACATGAGCACAAGTGTGTTAGACCCCAATTCCCTGCAACTACTGCAGCCCTGTATGTTTCTGTCAAACATGGGCGTCTCCCCAGGAAAGTTTTCTTTGGGTTACTCCCATTCCAACCACAACAGTTTTGGAAACAACTAGACCTGATGCTTTCTAAATTCCTTCTGGCTTTGCTATCCTATGATCACATAGTCCTGATCAACATTTTAGGTTTACCTTGTAGTATGCTAAACTCTTTCGGGATGAAAGCTCAGTATTCTGATAAAAACGCTTGAGAGAACAAAAGATCCCAACCCTTTTTTAAAAAGCTGTCTCAGTACCTGGCATCTGAAGGGCGTTCCATCTGATTCCTCATTTTTCTCCCTTAATCCCTCCCATTGGCCAAGTCTGTGGCTGAGGAAGCAGAGAATGAGAAACTGCTCTCTTTGCCTCTGCTTCCGTGGGCGTGTGCTCTCTCCTCTCGAAGATTCATTTCTAAAGTGGGATTAATACCTAAGTATAATATCGTTGCAAACAGAAAATGGAATAAAATAGTAAATGTGCCTAGCACGATCCCTAGCACATTTTGGTGCTCACAGATTGTTAGCTCTCCCCACTCATTTCTCTGACTTAACCCATCCTAAGATTTTTACCAGCATGTTAGTTACCCTATTTTTTTTTGGAGATAATCCACCATTTTCATCAGCAAGGAATGCACCCTCCTGAAGATGTAATCAGGTGTTACAAACTCATATTTCTATAAAAATCGGGTAAGAAATGTAAATTAATAAAATGTCCCTACCGTAAGGTAATATGGAGTGATTTAGACTGTGGCTAACTATTTGTTTTATCTGGCTGAATTTTGCCATCAGATCCAGTGGGTTCAGAGAGGCCAGATTGCCACACTTTCATCAGAAATTACCTATTTTAAATGTCAGTTTATTTTCTTTAAACCAAAACACCTCTACGAGGTGACCTTGGCAAGCCTACAGAGTGTTTATTATGCTGATTTGGGACTTGGGGAGGTAAGTGGAAAGATTCTGAATTTATTTTATATAAGTTTCTAATTTGTACTTCTAAACTACTGTACTTGAGGTTTTTGGGTGACTGAATCAATATAAGAGCTAAGGACAGACCCTGAACTTTTCTTCTCATCCACTCTGGTCCTCCATTCTCCAAGCGACCGCTAATTTAAATGGAGATGTTTCAAGGCCTGGATGCAAGGGTCAAGTAGACAGGAACAGAAAGGAATCATGGCATTGATTTTTTTTTTTAAAGATTTTATTTATTTATTTGAGAGAGAGAGAATGAGAGATAGAGAGCACAAGAGGAAAGAGGGTCAGAGGAAGAAGCAGACTCCCTGCCTGAGCAGGGAGCCTGATGTGGGACTCGATCCCGGGACTCCAGGATCATGACCTGAGCCGAAGGTAGTCGCTCAACCAACTGAGCCACCCAGGCGCCCCATGGCATTGATTTTGAATGGCTAGTTTCTGACAGATTATACAGTCCAAGAGTGAAGCAAGTTGCCCAAAGACATTCACTTCCAGGGAGGGTTGAAAGAGTTGTGAGTTGTGCATATGTTAATTTGGGGGTTTTGGTATACCAGAACTCAGGGTTTAGGATGATTTCACTTCTTTGATCCAAGTCTCCATGTGCTGTCTAGTAATATACCCTGCCACCTGGATGACCTGTAAAGTAACTGCTCCAGGGAAAAAGTCCTCAAAACTGAAAGTGCGTAAGACTCACTCAGAAAGCATACTTTTTCTTTGTAGCTTTTCAACTTATTTCTCCTGGTATAAAATTTATAATTATAAATCTGTTTTTGAAAGAAGCAAAAAATATAAAGGAACAGGGAAATACTTTGTCTACATGCAGTTACTCAGACATAGCTATTATTTTGTCACATTCTCTTATAATAGTAATCCCACTAAAATAAACATAAATGGTTTTATGTAAACATATTTTGTACATATGAAATTTCTGGCAAATATAAGTATATTACTATTTATTCTGCTTATTAATTTTTCACTTTCTTATATTATTATTTTCATTGTCTCTTGATTCTTTAACCCCTTGACAGGTGTTGTTAACCCGGACTGACATTGGAATCAACAAAGAAGCTTCTGGAGAAAATACTGATGTCCAGGCCTAAGACCCAGTTCAGATACAGCAGCGTCTGGGAAAAGGAGGCATTTAAAAACAACGTTTTCATTTTGAAATAATTTCAGACTTATAGAAGAGTCACAAAAATAGCACAGAGAGTTCTTATAACAGCTTCACCTAATGTTAATGCCTTACATAATCATAGTACAGTTATCAAAAATAAGAAATGAACATTGGCTCAATAGTACTTAAATTACAGACTCCATTTGAACATCACTAATCTTTCCACTAATGTGACTTTTCCTGTTCTAATATCTAATCCAGGATCTCACATCACATTTAGTAGTTACATCTTATATTCCTCTTCTCCAATCTGTGACACACCCTCAGTCTTTCCTTATCTTTCATGGCTTTAACACTTTTGAAGAATTCTGGTCAGGTATTTTGGAGAATATTCTTCAATTTGGAGTTATCTGATATTTCCCAAGATTAGATTGGTGGGCAAAAGTACCACAGAGGTGGGGCGCCTGTGTGGCTCAATCGGTTAAGTGTCTGGCTCTGGATTTCAGCTCAGGTCATGATCTTAGGGTCGTGAGATCGAGCCCCATGCCCTGTCCCAACCGCTCCTGTGTGTGCATGTGACATGCGCACCCTCTCTCTCTCTCAAAAAAAAAAAAAAAAATCACAGTGGTAATGTGCCCTCCTTAGTGTATTGACAAATTTTATTAATGGTTATGTCACCATTGATCACTTGGTTAAGGTGGTGTCTGCCAGATTTGTGCACTGTAAATTGTTATTTCTTTTCTTTATGCTTAATAAATATTTGGAATGGGATACATTGAGACTCCACAGATATGATTCCCCTTAAACTCTAACCTCCTAATTTTAGTATTCCATGGATCTTGCCCGCAGCAATTGTCACTGTGATATTCTAATGTGGTTTTCTATTTCCCTCGTTTATTCTAAATTTATTAATGGGAATTCTTCTGTAAGGAAGAGACGCAATACTTCTCCTTCTTATGTTTATTTCATTACTTGTTTATATCAGCACAGAATCATGAATATTTACTTTATTGTTTGTTATAACCCAATACAGTAGCTATATATTGTGCTGCTCAAACTGTTCCAGATTTGATCATTATACACTCTTAGGCGGTTGACTCCAGAATACTTTTCAACATGGCTCCATTCCTTCTCTCCCCCTCTCTCACTCTCTTATTTGTTTGTTTGTTTGTTTGTTTATTTTTCTGGCATTGCAAGATACTTCAAGCTCATCCTGCATGAAGCACGTCTCCAAGGACCTCTGCTTTCTTTTACTGAAGAGTGATATTAAGAAACCAAGATATGTGTGCTAAGTATTACTGCTAATGGATGTCACCGCTTCAAGTTTCCCTCAGAGGACAGAGCTATGAAACATACATACATCTTTACCCATGAATACACATAGTATATTTATGTCTATATGTATCAATAAACATACATATTTAAAAAGCCAAAAAACGTCACATGAGTTCCTGCAGATGCCTCCAATTCCAACCAGCACTTCAGGGGTCATCCGAGCGATCTCCCTTGGTCCCCTACTCCTGTCCCGCTTTGCTCTAACTGCATTCTCTGAGGGTGAGAAAACTGGCTGTCCTTATCCATCACGTATTTGTATACCCGTTCAAATACAGAGTAAATAAGAAGCAGTTCCAGAGTTGATCATCGTTAGCCTGTTGGAAATGAGTTTATCAACCGGAGTACTGTGTTTGTGTATAGTTTTTTTTTGTTTAGATCTTTTTTTTGATTGTTGGTCTTCCTAGAGTTCTTGACATATTCTGGAGAGAGACCCTTTATCAGATATGTGCTTTATAAATACTTTCTTTGAGTCGGCAGCTATCTTTCATTCTCTTAATGGATTATTTTGAAGTGTAATTGTTTTAAATTTTGATAGTCCCATTTTATTATTATATTCTTCTTCTCTATGGATTATATTTGGCATTGTATCTAAGAAGTAAAAAAACTGCCAAGCCAACAAAGGTCATGCAGAATTTTTTCCTATGTTTTAGTAGAGAATTTAGAAGTTTTACAGTCTTACATTTTATATTTATATCCGTGACCCATTTTAAGTTAATTTTGTAAAAGGTGTGATATATATATTAGGTCATTTTTTTTTTGGCATATGAACATGGTGCTTTTAGTTCCATCAGTTTTTACTTCACATGTTTTGAAACTATGCTGCCAGATAATTTCACATTTGTTATTACTATATGTCCTTAGAGAATTGTCCCTGTAATATCCTGTTTTAACCCTGACGATTGTTTTTTTTCTGAAGTCAAATTTGTCTCTTATTAATAGCTACCATAGCTTTCTTTTGATGAGTGTTAGATCCCTTTACTTTTCATCTATGTCTTTATGGTAAAGGGATTTTTTTTTTTCAGTAAATGGTTCGGTGTTGCTCTTTTTTTAAATTTTATTTATTTATCATATCAGAGAGAGAGAGCACAAATAGGCAGACAGGTAGGCAGAGGGAAAGGGGGAAGCAGGCTCCCTGCCGAGGACGGAGCCCCCCAGTGTGGGGCTCGATCCCAGGACCCTGAGATCATGACCTGAGCCGAAGGCAGATGCTTAATGACAGCCACTCAGGTGCCCCTGGTGGTGCTTTTTTATTAGATCTGATAATCACTTTTTTTTTTTAAACTAAAGTGTTTAGATAAGTCCTACTTAGTGTTTTTATTATTATGATTGAATTAAAATCTCTTTTGTTAGGTATTTTCTATTTGTTTCCTCTGTTCTTTCTTTTCTTCTCTTTTACACCTTCTCTTGGATTAGTTGACCATATTTTTTATTCCCTTTTATCTCTTCTATTGACTTATTACTTATATCTTTTTTTTGTAAACTTAGTGGTTGTCCTAAAGGTTTCTATATATATTTAATGAATCAGTCTATCTTCAAATGATATTATACTGGTCACATGTTTTGTAATTATACCCATTGCCTCTTTCCCACTCCTTGTATCATTGTTTTAATGCCTTCTATTTTTCATATGTTATAAGCACAAAATAGATTGCTAAAATTTTTACTTTCAGTGCTCAGTTATATTTTATTTTATTTATTTATTTTTAAAAGACTTTATGTATTTATTTGACAGAGAGAGAGAGACAGCGAGAGAGGGAACACAAGCGGGGGAGTGAGAGAGGCAGAAGCAGGCTTCCTGCCGAGCAGGGAGCCTCACAAGGGGCTCGATCCCAGGACCCCTGGGATCATGACCTGAGCCGAAGGCAGACGCTTATTGACTGAGCCACCCAGGCGCCCCTCAATGCTCAGTTATATTTTAAAGTAATTAAAAAGAAGAAAAAATAAAATTTTATACTACATTCATTTATTTAATTTTTAGTTTTCTTTATCTTTTTGTATAGTTTTGAGTTTCTCTCTGGTATCATATTCTGTCTGCTTGACTACATTCCTTTTTCATATCTTGTAGATGAAGTCTACTAGCTATAAATTCCCAGAGTACTGGTTTTTCTAAAGAAAGTATTTCTTCTTCACTCTTATAAAATAATTTTGTTTGGTATGGAATTACAGTTTGACAGATTTATTTTTCTTTGACACTTCAAAGATGTCACTTCATTGTTTTCTGCATGATTTCTGAAAAAAAGAGGTCTGCTATCATTCTAATTGTTGTTCCTCATGTGTAATATATCTTTTTTTTTCTGGATATCTTCCAAATTTCTGTCTCTCTCTCTTTTTTTTTTCCTCAGCCATTTAAACACAGTATGCTAGGGGTGTGTGTGTGTGTGTGTGTGTGTGAGAGAGAGAGAGAGAGAGAGAGAGAGAGAGAGAGAGAGTGTGTGTGTGTGTGTGTGTGTTTGGTGTTAATGTTTCTTGCTTGCTATGCCTCACAAGGGATCTATCTATAGCAAGTTACTTGTTACTTGATATGTGCAAGCCTGGAGGAAGGTGGAGGGCATTCTCTGTTATGAGTAAGTCTCATCCTTAGCCAGGCACTGCATCCCTGGAAGGTGGATGGCCTTCTCAATGTTGCTAGCCATCTCCTTGCAGAGTTCTGATCCCAGCATGCATTTAATCTTCATTATAGCCACATATGTTATTTATAATAGCTGTGAGTAATTTCTTCTTGGCAGAAATCCCCATTCTATTTCGTATTACTAAGACACGCGACTCTACAATTATGTTTGTAAAGTACAGACACATAGTAGGTATTCAGCAAATGATGGTACCTTTCCTCTTGTCTCCACTTAAGGTGTTGTGAGCTTAGGAGGTATTTTTAGAAGGGAATGGGTATGTGGGCAAGGAACAGATTTTCTTCTGTGCTAATACTGTTTACAACCTAGGCAGACTGTGGAGTCCCTTTGCTTGTAATTCAACAACTACTTATTTGCAGACTCAGCAATTGGCAAGGTCACTCCGACCTTCCTTGAGACAAACTGTCCTGTTAGAGAGCCCACTGAGCTCTAGCTGTTTTGCTAATGTGGTTTCTGGGGTGTGTGGGAATCCTGCCACATTCGTAAGATGATTCATGTTCCCTTTGCATTCAGGTACACAGCTAGCAGAAGTCACATGCATATTTTATAAACATTTACTCCAAAGGCTAAGACAAGATTTGCTTCTCTGAATAAATGACTTTCTTTCTTTCTTTCTTTCTTTCTTTCTTTCTTTCTTTCTTTCTTTCTTTCTTTCTTTCTTTTTCTTTCTTTCTTTCTTTTTAGTACAAATGAGTTGTTAAAGAGATTTTTTTTTAAATTAACATTTAAAATAATGGCATCTTCAACATTCATTCTATATAATTCTGTTAAGGTATGGAACATTTATAAAATGGCTTTAGTATATATTTGAAGATTTTCCTCTGTTGTTTGCCTATTCACCAAGTTCATTTTCCCAGTCTAATGAACGAACATTGAAGATTAATAGAAACGAATGCAATGACCTAAATGGAAAACAATCGCTTCCCATGTGGTAAGTTAATGTTTATCTTTTTCAGAATAATTTTATTCCATTTATTATTTGAACAATGGATACTTTCATCAAGACCTAGACTTATTCTTGAAGGGCATTAAAAGAAACAGAGAGATAGATGGGAGATGAACGACACACATTATTATATTAATTTTTAAGGGTATGTTGTATGAGAAATTGTCCTTTTGAAAATGATATGTCTACTTCAAAATACTGAGGCACAGTGTGTGGCCATGTGGGCCAAGTGGTTAGTGTCCTCAGATAATGTGTACATCTCCTTCACCAATCACGTGTTCCTTTGTTGCCGGCATTGTTACACCAAGGTCTTCTTGGAGCAAAATCCGCTTCTTTATGTCAGATTTTTATTTGACATCTCTGCTCTTCTGTTTTGTTCTCGGGAGACTGTGTCTCTCATCTTTCAAAGAGATAAGCTTTTTTGGCGTGCTTTGCTCTCCCCAGAAATTTTTGAGGGCATCAAGCCATTGTCTCCTCTCCTGCATAATCATTCCCTTCGTCTCTCTTGTTGTTGCCCCACTGCCTACACTATTCACACATCTTCCCTCTTCTTCCCACAGCCCCCCACACACCCTTCCTGGCCACACCTCCCACAGTGCTCTATTGCCTTTTGTGTATTTTCCCTATGTACATCAAATTAAGTCAGACTACATCTGCTTCCTCACTACCTATTCACCTTTTTAAAGCTTGAATTTTAAAGAAAAAGCACGTATTGCATTCACAGAGTCACTAATTCCATGAGACTTGTTAAGTCGAATAGTGATCCCAAGACTCTTCTTCCCGACTTCTTTTCCAGAGAAAATCACTTTCAGTTCATTCTTTCTCTCTTTCTTTCCTTTATCAGCTTCATATCTGAACATTTTAATATCTCTAAATACCATGTTTGTGTCATGACTTGACTGGTTTTTTTTTTCAAGCTTGAACATTGTCTATTGACTCCCTACTGTGAAAGACTCCAAAGATTTGTGCAAACTGTCATCTCGTCATTCTTCTAGGAGAGATTTGTTATATTTTGGTTAGATTTATATTCAGTCTCAGAAATTGTTCTTACGTGGTTTTGCTGTTTCTCGACTCTACTTTCTCCATATTTGGACTACTTTTCTGAGATATCTTCGGCCTTATCTTACAAAGATTCTCTTGAGTTTCACATTTTGCTTCTTGTATTTATTTTCTATAGGGTATATTTTTTTGTTTGTTTTCTGAATGATTCTCTTTCGTAATATCCTAGAGTTGTTTGGCAAATCAAATATATCATCCTATTTCTTTGAAAATATCAATAATACTTAAATGCGTGTGTATATATATATATATATTATTTTTTATTTTCTCTCTGCATAGTTTCAGCTTTCTTCTCCAAGTTGCTTTGTTCAATCTACTGTTTTGGACTCCCCTTTCTGTGTGAGAGGCTTTCCTCAGACATCTAGTGATCCAGATTGCATCTTCATATTTGAGACTGCTATGAGCTAAAAGCCTGATTAGCAACTCTGAGCATGAAGATGGGACTTAATTGACGGGCTGTTTTACTGTAACATGATTGGACTAATTAATTTGTTAGGAAATCCCAGATGTCCAAATATTCAGGCTTTTCTTTTGTTGAGAGTCAGACTCTATGACAGGAGCCCTCCCCATCTCTAATGTGGGCAGGAAAGGCCCAGTGGCTAGTATTTGGGAAGTGGGAGAAGAAGTCTGATGCATTGTATATGCATCAATTTATTCGATCCCCCTGTTTGCATAAGCTACGTCAGCTCTCACCGTCCTTGGAGTGCCTGAGTCCAGACATCCTCAGTGGTCAAGTTGGTTAAGGTAGGAAGAGCAGTTACCAGAATCTTTTTCCCCGAATTGTTGTAGGTTAGATTTGGCCAAAAAGAAACTTCAGTAAGATTTACAAGGAAGAAATGAAACATCACTTAATATACTCTGAAGCTCTTTTTGTGTTTGCCAGACTGAGCACAGGGGGCCCACAAGAAGGTAGGGGCTTCCCTGAAGATTCTTAGGGGTAGTTTCTACCTTGAAGCAATAGCTTCCCTTAGACCTTTCCATCAGCTTCCTCTGTTCACTCTCATTTTGCTGTCGGACATGCTTGGCTTCTCAGATTGAATGATAATTTCCAATTCTCCAGCTCCTCTCACCCACAGATGTGTAAAGTCTGTTCCCTATAACACACACTTAATTGCATCACACTCATAGTCCCCCTGCTCTCCTGTCTGAGTCTTGACTGATAGACCTTGTCAGTAGATAAACCTGCCATCCTGCTCAGAGGGTACCACAATATATGGGATAGCTCTGTGCCATCTTAGGCACAGTCGGATTCCGAGACAGAACTCACGGGACTTGAGGGAGTTGCCCCCACCCTTCACCTACCTAGCTTCACCACCATTTCCAGAGTTTCTGGTGCTGTTTTTCCTCAAGTTCGTTCCTGGCTCCTCCCATTGCAGTCTTGGGATTTAGTTCCCTCAGTGCAGTAGTCATTGTCTCTGTTTTCCAGCAGCTACAATACTGTAATATTTCGGACACTATATCTTCACCCATTCTCCCCATCTTTGTAGATCTATGCCTTAAAAGTTAACTGGTATTTGAGTGAGATTTTGGTTTCAGTAGGACTTAAGAAGACAGTGAGGCAGTACCTGTGTTCAAACTGCTATATTTACTGAAACACCTCCATTCACTTTCTAAATTTTGTAATCTCACTATTATCTCTCAATTCTATTTTTTTTAAATTTTTTCCTGCAGATTTTTTTTATTATGTTATGTTAATCACCATACGTTACATCATTAGCTTTTGATGTAGTGTTTATGATTCGTTGTTTGCGTATAACACCCAGTGCTCCACGCAGAATGTGCCCTCCTTAATACCCATCACCAGGCTAACCCATCCCCCCACCCCCTCCCCTCTAGAACCCTCAGTTTGTTTCTCAGAGTCCGTAGTCTCTCATGGTTCGTCTCCCCCTCCGATTGCCCCCCTTCATTTTTCCCTTCCTGCTACCTTCTTCTTCTTCTTTTTTTTTTTTTAACATATAATGTATTCTACTGTTCCTTCCTTAAGAATAGCCTAGTTGTTGAATCAAAAGCCCTCTTTCCCAGTCCTTGCTGTCCTTATTTTTTCAACAGAATTTTATATAGACTGATTCTCCTGCTCATCAATTTCTGCCTTCCTCCCTCCCTTCCTTTTACTCTGTCTTCGGCACCACCAACATTGATGGAGCATCAATTTTATGCCAGATTTTTAGTTAGTCATAACCCTTTTTCTGCAGAGGATGGAGGAAACTGACACCAAAAGTTTGGAGAGTAGAAAAATACTTTAAATTATAGTATGCCCTCATTGATAGTACTAGAAGAATTCCTCCCATACACTGAGGAAATGAAAGGTTGTAAATTACCTCATGCTATTAGGGTCTAAAGCAGACAGCAAATCAGTCTGCATGAATGCTTCCTTCTGAGGGGACCTGGCTGTCCATTATTCCAGGGTTCCCAGTTCTCTGCAGAGCATCTGGTTAACAGCATGTGGGCTTTGGTTCTGCTAGGCTAAACACTGAACAGGAAAATCCAGTGAGGACATGGAGAAAGGTCCTTTTCCAATACACTAGAGACAAGTGTTCAGGCAGAGGGAGGAGGTGGCCTTCTGTTTTTGTCATAAATCCTGAACTGAAGGACAAAAAAAGCAACAGTCACCAACGGAGTACCCACCACCTATTGTTACTGTGTGGAACTTAGAGTGGAAATATTTTTTTGCAAATAAAAATCCTAGTATGATTTTTGAAAACTTCATTTACCTTTATATAGGGAAATAAAAGTGTTTCTTTAGGTTCACTTCAATTAAAAAAACAAACAAACAAACAGGTATATAAACAAAGGGTACTTCTCAAAGGGGATTAGAGAAATTGAAAGATGAATTTTTGGTGCATTAAAAGAAAAGGAAGACCTTTCATATGAGAAAATTCAAGCAATAGTAGCAGCCATTTTAGTTACAAGTATCAGTGAATCAGCAAGTGATTCCAAGTTCTTTATGTTGTGAGAGAACAACAGCTGATCTGGTTCATCTTCACCAATTTTTATCCCTCTCTTGATCCTCCCTGATTTAGATAATTTCCACATAAAACACTTGAACTTTCCAGAAAAAAACAATCCAATAGATGAAACAATGTATTTTATAGTTTGGAAAAACACAACTTGCTAAGAAAGAGAAAACAATTGTCCATTTCTCTCCCGGATATTCCAAAACTAGACTTGGATAGTTTTTGGGTTTTTTGTTTTGTTTTGTTTTGTTTTTTTGTTTACTGACATAATCAATTTTATTGAATTAGAGAATGTATATCCAGGGCATTCACCCTATAGGTGCTCCTGCCTGGTCAACCTAGAATGGAACAAGGAGACCTCTATTTATATTTTGTAAATTTATTTATTTTAGGAATTTATTTATTTGAGAGAGAGAGAAAGAGAGAGCACGTGCAGGGGCAGAGGGGGAGGGAAAGAGACAAGCTGAGTTGTGCTGAGTGCCATGCTGGGCTGGATCTCATGACCCTGAGAACATGACGTGAGCCAAAAATCACTCGCCCAACCGACTGAGCCACCCTGGTGCCCCGATACTTTGTAAATTTAATGGCACGGACATCATGATGGTTTTTTGACCTGCCAACATGTTAAGGTAAACTACCCTGAGGAGAATGAAGGTAGCAGCCATTTCCTAGCATAAGCCCAGCTTCCCTTGGTTATTGAATTAGGCACTAATCTAAGAGCTACAGTGATGGGATTCTGCAGATGTAAATAAACTGCAAAGTCCTTTATCTTCAGAGCTGGGGCGCCGGGGGCAGACAGCGGATCCTCTCCTGAGACACTCAGGGCAAGGGCTACCTTCGCAGGGCCTGGCGCTTCCACATGCAGCACCAGCGTCTCCCTGAGGGGCCCCTGGGCCCCTGTGGGCGCCCCCACTGTGGCGATTGCCACCATCTTGTAAAGCGGGGAAGAACAAAGGCAATACCATGAAATGCCTTTAATGTTCTCATTACTGGCAATACTTTATGAACATTTGGGGGAAAGAGATATTATTGTTCTACATGACGTATATTTCCACGCTGCAGGGGAAGGCAGGAGGGCCCTATGAAATTGGAGAAGTGCTGGGAAATAAATCCCTTGGGGGTGCTTTTGACAATAGTGGGCCCTGTGAGATAGTGCTTGTGCTTTTGAAATTCAAGATGATTTTTAAAAAGCATAAATTTGAACACTTAGTGTTCATAATCATTTTTATATATTCTGTATTTTCAAATTTGCCTACTCACCTAAACTTATTTGCAACCCCAAATCAATACTCCTAGTTCTTACATGATCATTCTCAGGCATATGCCGAACAACAAAACTTTTGAGTCACTCAACGTACATGTACCTAGGTGAGGCTGAACAGGGTGACTTCCTGTTTTCTCTGCCATCCAGTAAACAATTGTCCTTTCCTTGGTCTATTAATGCCATGTCTTTCTCATTTTGTGTTTTCTGTTGGTGATTTCACTGTTTCGAATAGCAGTCCCCCCCAACTGTAATGCTGAAGTCCTGTCTAAGTGTTCCTAAGTCCAAGAAGGCTGTGATGTGCTTGAAGAACACAAGTGTGATAGATAAGCTTCACTGAAGATAACTTTCATTCAGGCATTAGCTGGCACGAGTTCAACATTACTAAAACAATGATATATAATACACAATGTGTCTTTAAACAGAAAAACATATACAACAAGGTTATATATTGATTGGTTGATAAAAATGACTGGGGCTCACAGAAACCAAACTATATTTCCACTAGAAGCAATGGTTCAATATTTGCTAATTCAGTATTTGCTGCAAATGTATAGAATATAAGTACTGTGAATAATGAGAACTGACTGTATGTACATGAAGAGAGAGAGGTCAGGAAACTAATTTGACTCCCATAATATCTGTACTACATCAAGTACTTTTCTGTAATGTATGTGTTGACATTTTGTTGTATTCTTGAGTTCTCTCTATGGGTTAATTCAATATTCATTTCCCACCTTCCCAACCAGCCTCCCAATAACTGAAAGTGCCTTTATGTGAAACTGGAAGGTCTTATCTTTTCTTTATCGTTATATTCTCTGAATTTGAGAGTATTGTTCCCTTATTGAGCTATGAAACACATAACTTAATCTTGCAGGAAGCTGGAGTGTTATGGAAGACATTCTAAAACTGTATGGCAAAGGGAAAAAGTCAAGAAGGCTCCTTAAACTTGGTGATAGTTCAATTTAAAGATGATTAAAAATTAAGTAAGTGAAAAGGAAAGGAGACGGATTCCTAGCAAAGGGAACAACATTGCAGATTGAAAGACACATTTGGGTTGAAGGTAGTTGGCATGACTGTGACTGGTACAGGTGTCTGAGAGCACATAGGACAGATTGGGTGGGGTAAAGGCAGAACTCACTATGTTAAGGGGTGTGACATTGGGCAAGGAAATCTGTCTTCATAGAAAGCATATAAAGAAAGGCCATTACACCTTACCATTTTTTTATTTCAAAATGCCCTTTCTAGTCATGTTGTGAAGGATGAACTAAGTTTGTGGTTAGGAGGATATTTTAATATTTTTGGTGTAAAATGATGAGGGCCTTTACCAAAGCAGTAACCATGTAAATGAAGAGGAGAGGCCTTAGAATTTGAAGTGTTAATAACTAACAGCATATTGAAAGTAACTTAATTTAACTTAATCCTTAATTTTCATTTCTTTATTTTAGTCCTTGTTCCCCTCAGCTTTTCTAAATTACATGAACAAATATTGTCTGAGCAACTCTTACATGCAAAGTACTGAACAGAAACTGGGAATATGACAATGATTTAGATATGATCCTGCCCTCTTAGAAGAGAAAAGAGAGAGAGAAACTTCTCAGCAAGAAAGTAATGTATCACACCAGTGACCTAAGATTTTTTATCTGTCAATTATAAAATCTAGATGATTTTGCACCCAGGCATGTTGTAGGTCTAACATTATAGATTTCTGCAAATCCTTGTAAATGATGAAGACTAATGCAGTTATTGCCAGATCCTAATTTTTTGATGAGCTATGGCCTTGACAATACATTAAACCACAGACTCGTGTGAGATCCTTAAGGAAAAGGATTACTGGATTGCCACCTATAAAGCTCACCCATTTTTCAAGCCTACGTAATGTGTGAGATTATTTTATTTATGTATTTTATTATTATTTTCCAAATTGTGGTAGTCAGACCAGGAACAACTATATAGGAGTGAGAGAAGCAATATTAATTGGTCAAAGGGAGAATTTAACCAGTGATGTAATTAAAGTGGCAGTCTCAGTCCACTCTTGTCACAGAGGAGTAGTGTGGAGTCCACTCTTGTCTGGAGCTGGGATGGCTGCCAAATTTAGGCAAGGAGTCTGGCTATTGTACTCTTTCATCCACTAATTATTCCAAGTGGGCTGCCATTAGAGAGAGCTTGTTTAGAGTTTAATTTCAGCAACGCCCTTAGAGTAAGGACCGTTTGGTGAAGGACAGAGCTGTGAGCTACTAGCTGTCAACACAGCCCACACCAGCTCTCATATAGCATGCGTGGACTCTGAAAGGAAGACCCAGATGGGGCAACACAGCAACTACTGAAAAATACAAAGCTAGTTATGTCTAACTAATGAAATCTTCACTAGCACACCCATTGTAATTTACCTATCCTTGGACATCTATTCACCTCATTTCCATTGCACCTTTGTACAGCTCCAGTAATTATCCCTTCTGCATTGGTAGTGAGACATGTTTCTTCATTTATCATTTTATCCTCAAGCAAATTTCCCTTCTTTTCTATCCCCTCGTGCTTCTTTTCTAGAAATTTTTCATTTTTCTCCTTTTCTTTCCCCAAGGCTGACTTCTCCCCTTTTCCCCATGAATGCATGTGTTTTATCCATCTCTCTTTTTCAAGGTTTGTAATGACTTTACAAACAAGTTAATGTTTCATACAATTTTGAACAGAATCTAGGGGTGGCTCCCCTCAAGTTGAGTCACTCTGTAATACTAGGGACGATAGCTTGTTTATTGTTTGTCTATTATATCTCTAGTGTCCAGTGTGGCAACTTGCACAAGGATAAGTGTGATAGAGATCAATAATTGTTCCCTTCATCTTTTAATAATAAAAAACTAAAGTGTGAGATGAGTATGTGGGCTACTGATTTTTTGGTTACAACCTACTAACTTTTTGGTTACAATTAGGGGTGTCCATGTGACTGACATTGCGCCTCTACTACATGAGTGGGAGTAATGTGTGTACCATATGGTGTATCTTTTTTCAGATGCTTATCTTGGACCCTGTTTTCTCCTCTGTGATAGGTGAATAATGGTAATGACTTAGAGCATGCTTGGAAACTTACCCGCCAGTCTTGGATTGCTTACTTTTAAATCATTATACTAGAGACAAAAACATTTTTTTCTTATAAAAAGCGACTGTATTTTGGGATATCTTTCTGGATCTCAAATTGTTAAACATTTCCTGAAAACAAAAACAAAAATGGGATCTGAAAGTGGGTTGCTATTATAAAAACTAGGATTACATGTGACACGCGCAAAGTGGCAGATGGAAAATTCACAAATATTGTGAGTTGCAAACTGGAGAATGTTATTATACCGCGGCAAAAAGTCCAGTGAAACTGTTGTTGCCATAACTTGGAAGGCAGACCATGTGCTCCTGAGACTAGCTTTGAGGAAATCGGTTGGCAAAATTCAGAATGATTCTGTGTGTTGGTCGCTACTTATGCTGTTAGCAAGTGACTACAAGAAAGAAATGGCCATGTAGAGGTGGGCATCAGGAGAGCCCTCTAAAGAATTTAAAGTGGCTAGAAAGTGCAAGTGATGGAAAGTCCAGAAATTTAGGATCTTTCAAAGTTAAAAAATCTAGGGGCGCCTGGGTGGCTCAGTCGTTAAGTGGCTGCCTTCCGCTCAGGTCATGATCCCAGAGTCCTGGGATCGAGCCCCGCATCGGGATCCCTGCTCGCCGGGAAGCCTGCTTCTCCCTCTCCCACTCCCCCTGCTTGTGTTCCCCCTCTCGCTGTGTCTTTCTCTGTCAAATAAATAAAATCTTTTTGAAAAAAGTAAAAAAATCTAGCTATATCTGTGCCTCAAACAGCAAGAGATAATAATGATGCTTAAACTTATCCAGATGTAAAGATCAGTTCAAAGACACCCATCATCTTTCTGTTATTTCAGTTGGGTTCATGGAGGCCATTTTTAATTTTTGACCTAAAGGAGGTGGACCTAGTACAAAAGCTAGTAAATAAAGGAGAACAATTGTAGTTTTAGTGATAATGACCTTTTGAGGTATTTGGGTGTGCTGCCTTTCACGTTCACTGCCTGGAAACAAACAGACTAGAAGTCTACCAACCCCCTGAGAGAATTGCATTGTCAATGAGACCACAAGCCTCCCCTGCAACATTTGAGACCCTAGAACTTCATTGGCAAAAAGTGGGCTGTGAAAGCTGCCTGATACCCAAAGAAGGAATATTCTCTAACTCATCCTGCTTCAGATTTCATCATACAGGATAACAGGCAAGTGTGTCCCATAAGCAGGAACCATGGTGAATAATGGATGAAGGAGTTATTTGCAGAAGGCAGAAACCAGGGAAGCCAGGGATGTGAACCAAGTAATCTACCCCACAAGCCTGGAGGGGGAGTCTTTTTGATTTCTGTTTATTAGGCTTTTAAATCTGCTATGGAACACAGACTACTCTGTGTTTCCCATTTTTTCCTTTTCCTGAATGTGCATTTTATTATAGGCATACTATTCTCATTCTATCAATATATACTAGTAGAGGCGGAAACAGACACCTTGTCATTTAGTTAACAGATTGCTTGATTTTAAAGAGCCAAATTTAGATATGATGAAGAGGACTGCAGTTTATGAAGCCTTGGATTTTGGGCTAGATGCAGTAATTCATGGATACTTACTTAGGTGGCCAGAATGGTTAACTGGGGGAAACTGAAATGCCATAAGTATACATTTTTCTACGCTTTCTTTTAGAAACAGATACTCTGATTTCCAGCTAAGCTCATTAACATCCAACAACAGACTATGTTTCCTAGTCTTACTGCCAATTGTGATCATGTGACCAAATTTTGGCCAATAGCATAAAAGAGGAATTGACATCTCCAATTTTCAAGTCATCTCCTTAAAGATGCTTCTGCTGGACTTTTTTCCCATTGTCATTGACTATAAATTGACTACAACAAAAACCGTAACTGTGGTAAAGTTGTTATGTTTAGAATGGCAGAACTTCCCTCCCAGTCCAGGAGCACCGACACTTGACATGAATCATTTTGGGTGCTGGGTGAAAAATAGAATGTAAGTTGGCAAGGATGGAAACATAGCAGTTAGGAGGTTATTCCAGGAATTTGAGAAAAAGATTGGATAGTGGCTTGGATAAGAGTGGTAACATTGGATGTGATGAGAAGTGGTCAGAGTTTGAACACATTTTGATTTTAGGGCCCACAGGATTTCCTAATATACTGTATATGGAGTTGAGAGAAGAAGTAGTGTTAAAAGATATTTTCTAAGATTTTGGCATAACTAACTGGAAGGGTAGAGTTTCCATCATCTGAGATGTGGAAGATGACAGATAAATAAAGGAAAGCTTAGGAGTTCATGTTTTGTCATGGAAAGTTGGAGATGCCTATTAGGATTTTGAATAAAGCTCAGTGAGCAATCTGAAATGAGGATACACATTTTGGACTTATCAGCAATTATTTTAAATTCATTTTCTTAATTTTTTATTAAAATTTTTTCTTATATATAGAAAAGTTGTTGCAGGCTTTAAGACAATCCATCTCTAAATACTTCAACTTGAATTTCCTGAATAGAAGGGCATTCTCCTACAAAAAACACATTATCAATGTCACACATAAGAAACTATATATTTACCCATGTTATTTACTATTGTAGCCATATTCAAATTTTCCATTTATCCTACATATTTCTGTTATCTTCTCTTTCTCCAAAGTAGAATATAGTCAAAATTCAAACACTACACTTGGTTATTTTATGTTTTTAATTAAGAAGATTTCTTTCACATTTTTGCTACAACATTGAATTTTCTAAGCTACCAGATCAGTTTTCTTATAGAGTATCTCACATTTCATATTCATTTGTTTTTTTTAATTATGTCATTACCTTGTTTTTATATCCCCTATATTTTCGTAAACTGAAAGTGAAGTCTTAGTTCTGTTTGGGTTAAGCACATTTGGCAAAATAACTTCATTGATGCGGTTGTATATTTTCTATTGTATCATAATTAAAAAGCAAATAATTCACTTCCCACTACTAGTGATGCTAAATCTAATCATTCCTCAGAGTGATGAACAGATATTTACATTGTAAATATCTGATTAATTTTGGGTAATAGCTCAGCATCACCTGAATGTTGTCAGAGAAGACGTCCTTTCTTCAAGAACCCTGGTCCCTTAACATAGAGAATGGTATTTAGAAACCAAGATCTGCCTCTAAATATACTCATTGCAACTGAAAGACTGATGTCTTTCTTTCTAGGTTGTTTCGGGGGATAAAACTAAAAATATATCTTCTAAAAATAATGACTAATAAATTGATATTTGCCATTCCAATTCAATTTTAAAGGCCTCTCAACTTTTGTTGAGTTTTCATAAAGCTGCTTACAGCCTACAATATTTTTGGAAAATAGAATCTTCCACCAATTCCACCTATTCTAATGTAGTTGTCTTCACTCTTCCAGGCCAAATTTGCCATTGCTTCCTTATTTTGGAGGAGGTTCCTGGATGGAAGAGGGTGCAAAACAGTCTGAAATGGATTGAAATATATTGAGGTATGGCTAGCTCAATGGCGTTTTTTTTTTTTTTTTTCCAGAATAACTTTCTGCAAGGAAAATGGGATAGAAGCAGAGAGTAAACCAGGAGAAATAATTCTTTCCTTTTTGGCTCCTGTAATTTTGGAAATTAGCAGAATAACTCATATAAATAAACATGCATTATACAGAGAAGCAGTCTTTTGAAACTTTTCAAGATTCCATATGTACTAATCACAATCTGATTTCCTTCTTTTTCACTTCCAACCAAAATTACCCTCAATAAGGCCACAAGAGATCTTCAGATTTCTGTACCTAATAAGCTGTTTGTGATCCTGATCTCACTTGATAGCTTTGTGAGATTTGACCAAGTCCACCTTTATAAGAAGTTATGCTGTTAGGCTTCTTTGGCTTCTCTGGCTCATCTCCCCTTCTCTGGACTTCTCTCTAACCCTTGGCTGCTTTTTCTTTTTTTTTTTTTTAAGATTTTATTTATTTATTTGACACAGAGAGAGAGAAAGAGAGCAAGAGCAGGGGGAGTGGGAGAAGGAGAAGCTGGCTTCCCGCTGAGCAGGGAGTCCCATGCGGGGCTCGATCCCAGGACCCTGGGATCATGACCTGAGCCAAAGGCAGATGCTTAACGACTGAGCCACCCAGGCGCCCCAGCAGCTTTTTCTTAATTTCCTCTGTGTGCCCCTCGTTTCCTGCCATCCCTTAAAAACCATTATGCTCCCCAAATAATCCATTGGTTTTAGGTCTTTTTTAACATAGGAGTTCCCCTCATTTTACCAGTACATTTTAATTTTTACTATTCACTAGACCTGGCCTAAAACAATTACAGTTTATCACTTGCCTAGCTAATGAAAACAAATAAACAGAAGAAAAATGGTCTGAGCATTTCAATAATTTTCTTTTGTTTTACAAAGCAATTTTGCTCTGCTCTATAGCAGGTTACTGGTGGTTATGATAAAGGCAAGCCAGAATACTTGGGGTCTCTAATAAAGAAAGTTAAATTTTTTGTACTTCAACATGGCCAAGTTTATAATAATTTCGATTAAGCCCTAGATACTTTCAATGTGGTGTAATCATCATTGCTGGACTTATTTTGCGAACAAAGATATTTGAATTCTAATCTGATTTTCCAAATGAAAATAGGACCTGAAAGCTGATTTTTAAAGTTATCCTTTAAGAACAATTGTCCTTTAAATGTATTTGGAATAAATGCAGAGGAGACGACATGGCACTTAGAATCAAACCTCATACATTACATAAATAATGATGCTTTCACAGATGAGATAAATTTAATGAGCCAAATGGGCTGCCAGGGAAATGACTTTCAAACCCACCTTTCATTTATCCAAGGTTATAACTATGATTTGTTTGCAATCATAATTTTTTTTTTCATCTTTGATATTATTTCTTCTTTATGATCCACACAAAAAAACTGCCTAGTTATACAACATTATCATCAAAATATGGTGGTTTTTTTGGGGGGTATTTATAATTTACCTCGTTAAGTGAAAACAAGAATTTACTAAGCAGCAAGGATAACAGGCAGGTTATAATAAGCTTTTACATAATTATAAATTATATCTTTAGAAACATTCCAATTGGTGGAGGTTTAAAAGCTTGGAATTCTAAGGGACTTGTTAAAATTCATGTCTATTAATATTTTTGCTATTCAGTTAACAGATTTATTTTATTGATTTGTGTTAGTATCCAATTTATTCTCTTGGCATATATGTGACAAGGAGCATTATTAAAATCAATGCAAAGTATTTGCCAAGATGAACAAAACCATTCTTTATTCTTTCAGATATATTATTCTATTTTTTTTAAAGATTTTATTTATTTGACCGAGAAAGACACAGCCAGAGAAGGAACACAAGCAGGGGGAGTGGGAGAGGGAGAAGCAGGCCTCCTGCGCAGCATGGAGCCCAATGTGGGGCTCTATCCCAGGACCCTGGGACCATGACCTGAGCTGAAGGCAGTTGCTTAACGACTGAGCCACCCAGGCGCCCCTCAGATATATTTCTAGTCCAATGGAGGTTTGTTTTACTTAGGAAAGGAAAAAATAATGCCATATCTAGAGAAGCAAAATAAATGATGAGATCGAGAAGCCATGCTTTATAACAAAATTTCAAAGAACATTAGACTTAAAATTGATACTGACAAATACGGAAAGCACTGGAAGATTACTGCAGTGATTTCAATATATGTGAAAAACATGTGCACCCTGCACTAGCACATGTTTATCTAAGATATATGAGCCCATTTGTTTAACCACATCTGTTAAGTATCTACAATATCTAATTTTGAGCTTGGCTCTGATTTTCTAGAATTTCTAAATATTTGGAAATATCTAACTTGTGTTGCTAGTATCGAAAGGTCTATTATCAGTACTAACAGAAAAATGGTAGCCACATATGTTATTTAAGTGTTTTATCAGTCAGCCACGTTTAAAAGGTAAAAAAGTAGAGAAACCCATTTTAACAACATATTTTATTTATCAATATATCCAAAATGTTACCCTTTCAACATATAATTAATATAAAATTGATTAATGTGATAATTTACATTCTGCATTTATTTATTTATTTATTTTTAAAGATTTTATTTATTTGAGAGAGAGAGAGGGCATCCCCTGGGGGGGGGTGTTCTAGAGGGAGAGGGAGAAGCAGGCTCTACACTTGAGCAGGGAGCCCGATGTGGGGCTCAATCCCAGGACCCTGAGATCATGACCTGAGCCAAAGGCAGACACTTAACCAACTGAGCTACCCAGAAGCCCCTACATTCTGCTTTTAAGTTTTCTAAATCCACCATGTATTTTACCCGTTTAGCCTATCCCAATCAGGACTGTCACATTTCAAGTGCTCAAAGCCACATGTTACCAATGACCACTGCATTGGGCAGCCTGGCTCTATGTTCCTTGCCTTTTTTAGCTTCCAGAATCTATCCACATTCTTTGATTTGTGGCAGCATCACTCTAACTTCTATTTCCATAGTCACATCTCCTTCTCTGACTCTGATTCTCTTGCCTCCCTCTTATAAAGACCTTTGTGATTACACTGGACCCACCTGGATAACCCATCTCAAGATAGTTAGTTACATCAGCAAATTCTCTTTTGCCCTATAGGGGAACGTATTCACAGGTTTTGGAGATTAAGATTTTGATGTGTTTAGGGGAGGCACTCTACCTACCACAGTACCCAATCTATTCAAGGCAAGGTTAAGTACAGAAAATTCTCCAGCAACTATACATAGTGTTAGTCCTAACTCAAAGACTTCGTGATTGAGTTCAAACAGTGACACTGATATGAATGTAGTCCTTTTCCTTAGATGTGTATAAAATAGTAGAAGATGATCTTTCACTTTGCAAAATGCAGTAACTCATTAAAAAGCTGTTAGTAAATAGGGGTGCCTCAGTGTCTTAGTCGTTAAGCGTCTGCCTTTGGCTCAGGTCGGGGCTCTGGGATCGAGCCCCGCATCGGGCTCCCTGCTCAGCGGGAAGCCTGCTTCTCCCACTCCCCGTGCTTGTGTTCCCTCTCTCGCTGTGTCTCTCTCTCTTTGTCAAATAAATAAATAAAATCTTTAAAAAGAAAAGAAAAGAAAAAGCTTTTAGTAAATAGCAACGGCCATCTGCGCAACTCTGCTATTGACAGCAGTTTGTATGTCTGGTCTCACTCTTTGTCCACGTCCAGTTCCTTGGAGTCTAATCTCTCTCTTGCTTCCTCACTTCCCTCTTCACCAGATCTCATTTGATTCCCAAATATAACCAGCTTCTTCCTACCACAGAGCCTTGGCCTATGGCTTCCTTCTGCCTGAGATGCTCTTTACCTTCCTCTCTAATACCAGTTTTAAGAAATTTTTTTTAAAGTGCGGATCCAACTAACTTTCTTACCTCCTTGTCTTTCTCTTTATTTTTGCTGTTGAGGTAATCATTTGCCTGAATTTACCGTGTGTGTGTGTGTGTGTATGTGTGTTAAATACATATGAGGCACAAGACTCTGGTTACAAAATCTTAAGAGATATTTTCCTCACTCCAAACCCAGTTACAGACAGGGAACTTTTCCTAGATTACCACTCCACAATCGTTCAGCCAGGTATGAATCTGGACATTAGGCAAGGATCTCAGTTCCAATTCTTCACTTTGTGTGGGGCTGGCAGCCCCCTCTGCTCCCCACACATGGCCATGGGAGCACAAGGCCTGGTGCTCTCCCACCACAGTCTCCCGCAGCAGTGCAGCTTCGCTCATTAGCGGACTGCTTGGCTATTAGATGTCCCCGCAGGGCCCAGCATGTGCGATTTCTCTTTATGGCAAACCCAGCTACACATATAAAAGGTTGTTGGCTCTATTTTACAGCACATATCTAGATTGTTTATGGAACATTTCTGGCTTTTTTTTTTTTTGCCCCACATTCCTAGAGGCAGAAATCCTCTGTACTCATGTATTTTCATTTATGTTCTGAGGCTTCCTTCTGAAAATTACATTGTCATCTACATTCTGGAGAAAAAAAAAGATTCCTCTATATTCTGGGGAATAAAAAAGAGTCTATGGATAAACAACGAAAAGAGAAGAAAAGTAACAAGATAGTATCTATGAAAAACTTGTCATTCCCTTCTTCCTGGTGGATCTGAGACAGATGCTGCGTCACGGACGTTACTCTGCATTCTGTGCTCTAGCCGCAGACATTCATTGAGCAGCTGCCCCTCTTCAGCTGGAGGCTTCCCAGGGCCAGGAAATGAGGAGGGAGAGAAAGAGAGAGAGAGAGAGAGAGAGAGTATTAAAACCGCAGTAAGATGGAAAAGGAATTTACGCCAGTTTAGGACCCCAAGGACACACTAGGGGACTGGCACGCTTGGAGCTCCTGTATCCCCATCTGAAAAAAATAGTTTGTGCTGTGTCGGATGCATGCTGCCCATTCAGATTGCCCCGGAATTTTCACTCCTATTTATTTGCAGTAGCTAGAATCACTAACAAATGTGTTATATGGTACTGAGCCCCATATATACCTTTGCAGCAACTACACACATCTTTTGTTCTGGGTATTTGTTGGTGTGGTGGGAAAGAAGAACATAGTATTCAGAAATCCTTTTTAAAAATGCACAGAATATGACACAGCAGTTAAACAAATTGAATCTTAGGACATCAGGAAAAAATATAATTTAGCTGCCTGTTTGCATACATATATCTAAATTTAAAAATCAAGTTCTATGTCTGGCTTTCATTCCTTCTCCTTTTCTCCCCCCACGCCCCACTCTCTTATGACATCTTCTTTCTTTCTGTCATCCTCTTTCTCACCGTGAGGTTAAGAGATGATGGTAGCTGGCCTGGGAGGCTAAATAGGCTTATAGGATTATAACTATCTCAGTTGGTGAGAGAGAGGATATGGGATTTGAGAGAAAGTGGGACACCAAAGACAACCTCCAGTGTTTCTGGCCTAAGCAAATGACAGGCTGAGGATGCCTTTACTAAGAATGGGGACCACTTCTGGAGATGCAGGGAGCATAGGTGGGGAGACGATCAGAAGTCCATTGGACTTATTAAGTTTGAGACACCCATTAACCAAGTGAAGATGTAGAGCAGGGCATGAGAGCACGGAACTCAGGAGTAAGGTTTAAACTAGGATGTACACTGGGGAGTTTTCACCCTGAAGATGCTATGGAAAGCCTTGGGACTGGAAGTGGGGGTAGAGAGAAAAGGAAAGAGAAGTCTGATGCCTAAGCCGGGGGTATAAGCCCGAATATTTCAATTCAGAAAAGGTCTCCTCTTCCCTCTCCCCCTCCCCCTCCCTAATTCTATATCCCCTCTGTACCTAATCGCCTAGGAAGCAAGGTGGTTCCGTTGACCAGTGGTAAAACTCCAGAGGATTCTAGGCATAACTCATTCAGATATCATGGTGTCTTAACCATCTTTGTCAATACCTGACTCAAGAGAATTTAAAATTCCAGCATAATACATTTTAATAATTATTTCTATTTTGTCTATTTTTATTTTGATAAATACTAAATATATTTTTAAAATATTGCCTTAAATTCCTCAGTTGCTACTCCTCTGCAACTCTTTCTTCATCTCAAAATTTCTGCTAAGTGTATGGCTTGATCATCATATTGTGAAGATTAGCCTTTAAAACAGCGTGTGTGACATGCAGTGCTCCTGCAGCACACTAACTGTGACTAGTTAGTGTTGGAGATCCAACCTCTACTGAAGTGCAGCTTTCACTGCAGTCAGGGTTCTAGGCTGACCCAATGTGCCTCTGACAATGTAAGATTAAACTCTAAGCTGCCCACCATTGTAAAGGGAAAATCCATGTCCACACTTTGTGTTCTCCTACCTTGGAAAGGTCCTTCCTCTCTTGATCCCTGGCAACCCATCGTCTCCAGAATAAGGTGTGAGTTCAGTGAATTCATCTGTCATGAGATGAACAAAATGGGCTTTAAAATGACTGGTAGTAAAAGACAAGTGGTGAAAATAAGCAGAACTAGAAAAAGAGAGGTCCTAGAGGAAAAAGAAATGTAATTTCAAATTCCTATGGGTACAGATGCCCTACTTATTTACAAAGTGAGAACACAAATGCATACATTTTTGTGAGGCAAAAGTTAGGGTCAGACGTCAGACTTCTCTTTCTGGTATGAAATAGCTGTAAAAATAATTTAGAGTTCATTTACTCTTTTCACGAATCTTGCTCTCCTACATTTGACTTGAAAGCAAAGCTATCTGAGCTTGCATTTTCTCTCTGTAATTAAATAACTGTGATATTGTGCTTGTCATTCCATCTTTTCAATCCTTAGATTCCTAATATACGAAGAAGGAGGATCGGACAAAATGCCTTCAAAGACCTCTTCCTGCTTTAAAATAATCCCATCTTGTTCCTTTGTGTAGGGCCCTAGCCAAATAAAATCTTAATTTTAAAGTAGTTTATCAAGCCAGTTAAAGAGAGGTCTTTTATTTTATGGCCTAAATCAGTGCTTTTAAAACATTAATGACCATTTGAATCATCTGGAGGTTTTATTAAAATGAAGACTCTGATTCAGCAAGTTGGCGGTGGGGGGGTGGCCTGAGATTCTGCATTTCTAACAAGCTCCCAGGAGTTGTTGATGCTGCATCTAAGCACCACACATTGATTAGCAAAGATCTGAACTGTGGGGGATCCAACTATCAGAGACACACTCACCCATGAGGTCTTTCTCAAACATACAGACAAAATTGTGATGACCCAGTGTTTTATGGCAAAGATTAAGTTTAAATGTTTTCTCCCCAGCTAACATCAAATTAACCCAAATATATTTAGAATAATTATTTTATTATTTTATTTGAAGTCAGAATTAAATAGATTTAATTATAATTACTTTTTATATACCTTACTGATTTTTTTTAACTGATTGGTCTCCTGTCAATGGAATAAAAATATGATGTACTGTCTCTACTTGCCTCCTCCCTCTCCCCACAAGAGAACCCCAAGGTGCCAAGTTCACTGTCTAGAAAGTCATCATAATGATGTGGCTGGGAATCATCCCTGTATGAAAAAGCCCAGTATAGGTGCAATGGGATTTACCTTCAATTTCCATTAAACCTTCTCCTTCCTCTCAGTCTAACTTATGTCAGGTCCTAGACCTATGAATCTCGTAGTAATTTGGACAGCTGGTCCCTGCCTCGAACCTAAAGAGCTGGATGATGTTTTACTAACCACTGCCCACCCCAAACACACACACACACACACACACACACACACACACACACACACACACACCGACTTTCCTCAGAAATAATCAGGCAAAAGGAAAGGGCAACATATTGCTGAGTCAATATGTTGAGTCAAACTCAATATGTATGAGTGAAAAACGTATTGCTTCTGGGAGGAGTTTTTACGTTTTCAATTTGATAAGTGTGCTCTATTCTTGAAGATAAAATCTTTTTGAACACTAGCAACCAACATTACCAATTCTTTCCTGTAATTACCCAAGTGATTCTCACTATATAATTCCTATATCCAGACTCTTGTTAAGAGGGACCCGCTAAGTCATTGAGTTCACGAATTAGATTCTCTTTCTAATGAAGAACTGAGAACTGAGACCTTACGCCAGTTCAGGTTCTAGTTCTTGTTCTTGTCTTTATGGTGGGACAGCTCCCAGAGATTCTGATAGACCTGGAGAGGACAGCTGGACGCTTCTACTAGAGGGAGGGTGTGAAGCAAAAGAATTAGCTAGGGAACTCATCTGGAATGTAGTTTATTATTATTATTGTTATTGTTATTTTTGCCATATCAAGCCCCTCATTGTGGCATTCTGATTTGTTAGGTCTAAGTAGGATCTCCAAAAATTAAATTTTAATAGGCATCCTATGTGATTCTGATGCAAATGTGCATGGGACCATACTTTGATAATGACTTCATTACTCTAAAATATCTTTGCTCTTGAATCATTTACTATAAAAATCAACATCTGGAAATGTGCTTGTTAGAGTAGCAGAGATCCTTGGGACAGAGTCCTGCATCTGGCTCTCGGTGGGGAGCCTGCTTCTCCCTCTCCCTCTGCCTGCCACTCCCCCTGCTTGTGCTCTCTTTCTGTCAAATAAATAAGTAAAATCTTTAAAAAAACAAAAAACAAAACAAAACAAAATGAGTCACTTACTCTAGAATATTACATGGTAAAGAGTCTTTTTTCTTAAAGACAAGACAGATGGGAAAAAATGACAATTTAAAGCACAATGGTGGGCGCCTGGGTGGCTCAGTCGTTAAGTGTCTGCCTTCGGCTCAGGTCATGATCCCAGGGTCCTGGGACTGAAACTCACATCAGGCTCCCTGCTCAGCGGGAAGCCTACTTCTCCCTCTCCCACTCCCCCTGTTTGTGTTCCTGCTCTCACTATCTCTTTCTCTGTCAAATAAATAAATAAAATCTTAAAAAATAAGCACAATGGCGAGATTATACACTGATGTATAAAATGGAGGTGTTCTTATTAAACTTTGAAGAAAAAGAGTGGAAAATAGGAAAATAAATGTAGTTAGTATTCTAAATCCAAGTGATTACTAAATACAAATTATTCTTTTCATTCTTATTTTAGGGGGAAAAAAGTCATCTAGCACACAGAAAAGCTGTGGTAACAGATTGTTTTACTTCATTGAGGAAGAAAAAAACTTGCATCAAATCCAAGGTGGCTATCTCTTTTCTTAGATATCAGGGGTAATGCTACCAACTAAAATTTGTGCCAAACCTATTTTCTGGCTATTTTAAGAAAATTAAGTAAATTTTCATTGAAAATCATTTTTGTTCCAAGGAAAAGAATAATTCCTTCAATTATTCAAAATACTAAATTAGAAACAAGAGTGTCTTACTATTTATAGACTCCCAAGTCTTAAAGGCAATTTACATGGTTATTAAATATAACATTCATTTCACTTCTTTAATAGCCATCCATTTCCTGCTGGAATTCATCTGGGGATGAGAAAACCCACTATATTCTGAGGCAGCTTATTCTATTATTGGACAATAATGTTTTTCCTTATTCAGAGCTGAAGTACTCCTCTTTGTCATTTGCTCCTGGGAGTGTAATTCTGAATCTTGAGAATTTCCAAAAAAGATCTCATCCCCTTTCTCATGAAGATCAACAATTTTTTTTGCAAGATCCTTTTTCTTTTGCAAGAAAAACAAAATATCATTAGCTCCTTCTGATATTCACATTCAATCAAGTTTTGACTGAAATCATCTGCCTTCCTCTTGAAAATTCTATAGCAGTATCTATGTTTGCAAAGTCACATTTATAACTTGAGAGTTAAATGTAAACCCAGACACATGAATTATAAAATAGCTTTGCCTTACTTTGAGAAAAATACTAGAAAGATAAATAAATAAACCAACATAGGATGCAAGACTCTAGTCCTTCCTGCTGGCCCAATGCTTCTGTTCAGCCCCTACATGAAGAAAAATTTTACATCTTCTTACTCCTCACTACTCTAACCAGATAATATGTAAATCCCATGTCTATAGGTAACCCTAGACCAGATCTGGTGAGTTCATGCCTGACCCAATGGCACTCAAGTTCACATGAGCCAACAACATTACCAACATCAACAAAAACACCTGCAAGATGCTTCCAAGCTATGATTTTCTTAAAATTTCTATTTGAGTATTTCCTAGGATATTAAGATAATATCACAAAAAAGTCTTTTTATAAAATATCTATTTTGAGATAATTGTAGATACACATACAGTTGTAAGAAGTAATCTGGGGAAATCCCATACACTCTTCACTTCATTTCTCCCAGTAGTAATGTCTTGTATAACATGGTACAATGCAAAACCAGAAAATTAGCATCGATGCAATCCATTCATCTTTTTCAGATATCACCAGCTTTGCATGCATGCGTTTGTGTGTTCGTGTGTGTTACCACAGTCAAGACAGAGAACAGTTCCATCACAAGGGTGCCTCACACTACTTTTTTTACAGCTACCACCAAATCCTTTCTTCCCTTCCCGAACTGTGGTCACTATTAATCTGCTCTCTTTGTCGTTACAAGGATACTATATGAATGGAACCATACAGAATGTACTCTTTTGAGATGGCTATTTTCATTCAGCATGAGGATCTACTCAAGTTGGTGGGTGTAAAAATAATTTGTTCCTTTTTTGCTGAGTAGTATTTCATAGCATGGATGTACCACAGCTTGTTTAAACATACATCCTCTGAAGGACATCTGGGTATTTTATATTTTTGGCTATAATAAATACAACTATTTGCATATTTTTGTACAGGTTTTTGTGTAAACATGAATGTTCATTTCTTGGGAATAAATGATCAAGAGCTCAATTGCTGGGCTATAAGTGCAAGTTTAGTTTTTTAAAGACAGTATCAAACTGTTTTCCAGAGTTTCCTGTCAGCAATATGTTATGTGGCCCTGCATACAAAACTGTCTTCATTCCCAAGGAACCCAATGCAAGGGCATTAACCATGAGTTTGTGTTGTTATTGGCCTGGCCTGCCAACAATCTAATAACTGGAAATTACACTACACTTCTAGGATTTTTCCCTCATTATCTCCTTGTAACGGACAGTTTGTTGTGCTGCCCAGGTGTACCCATCAGGACAAGGCTTTCATTCCACCAGCTGCTGAAACTGTTGACTGCTAACCCTTCACAAGTGCAAGCTTCTCCAAGAATTACTCTGGACTGAAGAGAGCTGCCTCACCCCAAACTACACTCCACCCCTCGAGAGAGACCATGTCCCAAACTGGTTGATGTGGAGGTACAAAGAATTAGCCCTCTAGTCTTGATCTGGGACATTTCTGAAGGGCCCTTCCAGCTCCTGAGCCCCTCATGGGATCAGCTGAGGCCTGTGTGGCCACAGCATCTCAGTTCAACTCCTGCCTCTGCCCAACCTTGCTTCCTCACTTCTGGGAGTTGATCTTTAGTGCACACCTCTAAAAAGAACTCTTACATGTAAAACTGTCTCCTTTTCTAAGGAATCCAACACAAAACATTGGGTACCAGGAGGCAGACACTGAAGTGGAATTTGGGAGTTGCATCCCTACCTAGTGGTGGTGGAGGACTGATAGCCTTGGCATGCTGCAGCAGTATGATTGTTCAAAGTTCCTCTGATGAAGAACTGGGAAGGGATAGCAATGAATGACAATGCTTTCCTGGTTCAACACGGCAGGGGATTGAGCAACACAGGGAACGTAATTAGTAAAGGACTATGAACTTGGATGACCATTGCTAGTTTTTTATACTTTGGAGAAAGACAGTGGGAGGCTACGTGTCATTAGTCATTAATTGAAGATGAAGTTAAAAGTCAGAAGGTGTCCTTGATAGCCTATAAATTTATTTTATCAGAGTAGGTAAGCCAAATTTGACAAGTATGTTAGAAGTTTGGTAAAGTGCATGAATAACAAATGGTGGTACAAAAACCCTGTAGAGATTGAATTTTCTGCCAGACTAGAGAAGTTATTAAGTGTCCAGAGGCTTAGGGCAGCTATTGGCAAACTTCTGCAAAGCGTCAAATAGTAAGTATTTAAAGCTTTGCAGGCCAGACTCTATCACAACTGGATTTTGCCATTGTAGCATGAAAACAACCATAGATAATTTATAAATGAATGGGCATGGCTGTGTAAAAATGAGACTTTGCTCACGAAAAAGAGGGAGCAGGCTGGATTTGGCCTATGGCCTGTAGTTTGTGAAGTCCTGATGTGGAAGGCATAATTAGATAACACATAAATAATAAGTACAGGACAAATTAATATATCTTGCAACTTTTACCACTAGGAAGGAAACACGATCTTTTATAGGCCTCTTTGGATTCTGGAGATAAGATATCTCATACTTAGGACTGCTATTTTTGCCCATTTACCTGGTGACATGGAAGGCTGTCAGTTTTGAGAGGGGTCCAGAGTAGGAAAGGGCCCTGTAGCAGGTTCAGGCTATAGTATAAGCTCCCCCAGTAACACAAGAGATATCTACAGTAAAAACAAAAGATGTCATATGGACTTTAGAGCAAACCCCAATAAGAAAATCGAAAGTAACACAGCAAGTGGTAGAGCTGAGGGTTGAATCTAGGTGTGCCTGGCTTGTGAGAATAGACACTTATTTTTTTTTCTTAAATTTCCTAAAGCATATAGCACAGTCTTGCATAGCATAGAAATCAAATAAAAAGATACTTAAACATGCTAGCGGTTATGTGGTCTGATCAGTTAGGATGTACTTGTTAAGAACTGTACCTTCTTGGGGCACCTGGGTAGCTCAGTCGGTTAAGCGGCTGCCTTCAGCTCAGGTCATGATCCCAGGGTCCTGGGATCGAGTCCTCATCGGGCTCCTTGCTCAGCAGAGAGCCTGCTTCTCCCTCTCCCTCTGCCTGCCTGCCGCTCCCCACCTTGTGCTCTCTCTCTCTCTCACTATCTCCCTCTCTCTGTGTCAAATAAATAAATAAAATGTTAAAAAAAACGAACTGTACCTGCTCTATGCCTGATACACACTGTCAATAAATAACTTTTTGTTGAATACATTTAAATAAACACAGGTGATTTTGTTCTTGTTGTTATTTTATGCACACCAAATTTTGAAATACACAGCTTCATGTTTAAAAGGCTCTACATCATAGAAAACAACGCCATTAGGAGTCATGGTTAAATTCAGGTCTGGCAATTTTAATAAGGATTTTCTTTTTCCAGAGTTCCTCATAGTTGTATGGAAGCCTAACGTAATCCTTGCTCCCAAGGGAAGAACTGTTTCTTTCTTTCTTTCTTTCTTTTTTTCTTCCTGATTAAGTATTATGCCATGTTTTAGTCTCATTTGCAAAAGAAAAATCTTAAGACTTGGATACCAAGTAAGATCAAATTTTGGGGGAATGCTTATTCACATTTGGACGGTGTTAAATCCTCCATGAGGAGAAGCAAACCTCGGTGGCCACGTGACTTACCAAGTGATCTGGGCTGGTCTTGAACCTGAAAAGAGAGAGACACAAGATCCAGTGTTGGGCAGATGCTCCTCTTGGGATAACAGGGGCATCTTGGCTACCACGGAGGTGGAATTCGCATCACAGAAAAGTCAAAGGACCAGAAGAGTGAAGCTGAAGGACAGGGAGATGCAGACTGACAATGCAAATATAACAGAAGGAGATTTTACTGAGCCAGATATGCCGGTGGATAGTAGATGACAATCTAATTTACAGCCAGAGTTTATGTAACACATGGGCTCTAGCCATTGGCCTTGGGTTCCTGAGTGGAAAACGATGAGACAGTGAACATCTGTTGAGAGCTTACTCTGTGCTAGGCACTGAGATAAGTATTTTATACTCATTTTGCTTACTTCTCACAAGAACCCTGTAATATCAGTAATTCTATTATGATGAGAAAATTGAGGTTTAGAGAGGATTAAAACTTAAGATTCCAAGTTTGTCTTATTCAAAAGTCCATAAAAATGCTTTATGTGCTGGTTAAGGAAAGATAAAATAAAGGGAAAAGTGTTCTCCTTTTCAGACCAGGAGATGGATTCAGTTTATTCATCCTGTGTCTTTGGTACTAACAAGAAAGTAAATTATAGGTCATAAGTAAATAATATATCCCAAATTCCCCTTCATAGCCTGGATTTTAAGTGCTGTTCCCTATAGTTCTAATAAAATTTGACAATGTCCTGAATGGTTGATATTGAACTAAAAATTTCACTGCCTAGATTTCCTCATGCTGTTAGAAATGGCACAAGAATGAGAAACTTGCTCATGTACTTTCAAAGGGAATGCATGCTATGAAGATACTGAAAACTTAGGAGTGACTGATCAGTCCTGATTTCCGGTGGTCTGGAAATAGTTGTCAATCCAGTGTGGACCAGTGTGGTCCCTAGTTAACAGACCACAAATTTCTGCACTTCGTGGAAGTCAGTAAGATTTTTAATTAAACAAATTTTAATAGTGGTAAAATACTCAGTAAGTATTTTGAATGAAAGAATGAAGTCTGGAAGGCTTAAAAGGATAAGGGCAAGAGAGAACTTGGAACTGGACACATTTAATGGGCCATTGAGAGACTCATGGTAGGAAAATGGAGAGACCAATCTTAAACCAGAGAGCAGCTGAGCTGAGCACTCAGTGTGCTCGGCCTATTCATCAGGTCTAAGCAGCTGAGGGGGCTTCCTATAGTATAAGTGAGGTAACAAAGCCCTTTGAATGAAGGTTTTTAGATTCCAAACATATAGTAAGCAAGAAGTCCTGCCATTAAGTGGCATGGCACCACAAACACGCCAAACCTCAGGATCACTTCTGTAGTAATGTATAAAGTAAAAAGAGTAACTTTTCAACAAGAAATAGAGATGAGTCATCAGAATATTTTACTGATTTAGATTCAATAAATATTGACTTAAGCCATACTTTGTTTTAGTATTGTACAAAGTGTAGGAACACACACACACACACACACACACACACACACACACACACACACACACACACCGGCAAGTTGAGGGGAGTAAGAGGTGCTCCAAACTCATACTTCCATAGGGATTGCTGAGACTTTTATCTCTTTGAATGCTAATTAGATCAGGTTGACATAATGTTATTTGGTTTCACTATACCCGTGCTGATTTTCTGCCTGATAGATCTATCAGTTACTGATAGAGGTATGTTGAAGTCTCCTACCATAATAGTGGATATGTCTATTTCTCTTGGAATTCAAGTATTTTCTCATTGCACATTAGTTTTTGTCTCATATATTCTGATACTCTATTGTTAGGTACCTATGTGTCAAGAGTTGCTTTGTCTTCTTTGAGAATTGACACCTTAGTTTTACTCAGCACTCCTTTATATCCCTGATAATTTTTCTTGCTTTAGAAGTCATCTTTATTAGAAATAAATATAGCTCTTCCAGTTTTCTTTTGATCAACATTTGCATGATATATTTTTCTTTATCCCTTTATTTTTCACCTGAGTTTTTATGTTTAAGGTAGATTTCCTTAGACAACATATAGTTTCTTCTTCTTTTTTTAATCTATTCTGATAATCTCTTTTAATTGGTATATGTAGCCATTCACATTTAAAGTAATTACTGATATAGTTGGATTAATACGTATCATTGGAGATTAGGATTTTGGTATGGAGAACACTTTGTGTGTATTTCAAAATGGTTACTTTCCCTTGGAATTTTTCTTGGTTCTTCATTTTGGAATTTTTCTTGGTTCTTCATTTTGAGAAACTTGAAATTATGGGTGCTTCACTAAGATTGTGGCTCCCAAAAGTTTCTCACACTCAAGTTAATCCACACTAAGCCTCCAGCAATTTATCAACATTATCATTTAAATATTCCTCCCAGTCTGTGGCTTCAGTGGCTTTCGCTCCAGGTAAGCAGATCTTGGCTCTATCTTTCTATGTGCCTGTCTCTCCAGATTTTGAGGTGATGCCCTTGACCTCAGTTCTCTGAGATGACCAAGAAGATGCAGTTGATTTTAAAACATGGGTTTGGACTGGGTGGGTCTACTTACATGCAGATCTTTTTTCGATAAATACAGCACAGTACTATAAATGTATTTTCTCTTCCGTATGATTTTGATTAACATTCTCTTTTCTCTAGCTTACTTTATTATGCAAATACAGTACATAATATGTGTTAATTGACTGTTTATGTTATTAGTAAGGCTTCCATTCAACAGTAGGCTATTAGTAATTAAGTTTTTAGGGAATCAAAAAACATATGCAGATTTTTGACTGCACAGAGTGGTTGGTGCCCCTAACTCCCTTCCCTTTCCCCATTCTTCAAGGGTCAGTATAATTGATTTTTAGTACATTTAGCTTTTTCTCATTGTTATGGTAGGAGAAACGACTTCCAAACTCTTTAAATGTCAGATCTGAAACCAGGAGTCCAGACTTCTTTCTTTAGTGCTGAAATCAAACCCAAACTTTGCACCCTAGTGGTGGTGACAGCTATGATGTCTGGCAGTATATTCAGGAAGCACAGAGTTAGGAGAATTTTTTCAAAGCAGAGTTCTACCAGGGTGATCTATGAATAAGTTACATAACATCTCTTTAAGCTTCAGTGTTCTTAGATATATAGTCACTCTTTTTGCCTAGATTACTTGCCGACTTATATAAATCATATGAGAAGATCAATGCACTTTGGTTAAAAAAACCCCACAAAAGAGAAAGGGGAACCCTCCTACACTGTTGGTGGGAATGCAAGCTAGTGCAACCACTCTGGAAAACAGTATGGAGGTTCCTCAAACAGTTGAAAATAGAGCTACCATAAGATCCAGCAATTGCACTACTGGATATTTACCCCAAAGATACAAATGTAGGGATCCGAAGGGGTACGTGCACCCCAATGTTTATAGCAGCAATGTCCACAATAGCCAAACTGTGGAAAGAGCCAAGATGTCCATCAATAGATGAATGGATAAAGAAGAAGTGGTATATATACACAATGGAATATTATGCAGCCATCAAAAGGAATGAGATCTTGCCATTTGCAACGACATGGATGGAAGTGGAGGGTGTTATGCTGAGTGAAATAAGTCAATCAGAGAAAGACATGTATCATATGACCTCGCTGATGTGAGGAATTTTTAACCTCGGGAAACAAACTGAGGGTTGCTGGAGTGGTGGGGGGTGGGAGGGATGGGGTGGCTGGGTGACAGACATTGGGGAGGGTATGTGCTATGGTGAGCGCTGTGAATTGTGCAAGACTGTTGAATCACAGATCAGTACTTCTGAAACAAATAATGCAACATATGTTAAGAAGAAAAAAAGAAGAAGAAGATAGCAGGAGGGGAAGAATGAAGGGGAGTAAGTCGGAGGGGGAGACGAACCATGAGAGACGATGGACTCTGAAAAACAAACTGAGGTTTCTAGAGGGGAGGGGGGTGGGGGGGATGGGTTAGCCTGGTGATGGGTATTAAAGAGGGCACGTTCTGCGTGGAGCACTGGGTGTTATGCACAAACAATGAATCATGGAACACTACATCAAAAACTAATGATGTATGGTGATTAACATAACAATAAAAAATTTAAAAAAATAAATAAAAGTAATAGTAAAAAAAAACCCCACAAAAGTCTAAAAATGTATAATATCAAATATTTGTGTATTCAGTGTAGAAGTTGAAGTTCTTTGATCATTTTAACCTCCAGACCTTTAAAGAAGTCATTCTTATCTATATCTATATCTATATATCAAAGAATATTGGGCTCTGGAGTCCTAGTCAGCCAAAAAGAAGATCACAATGTGAATGACATTTTTAAATTGATCCTGCATGAGACATTCAGTTGCACAACTTCCAATTCTTAAACATTGTGACTATTGCACAAGATAAAAATATACCCAGGATTTTAAAAAAAGTAATTAATTTCTCCTTCTAAAATCTTTTATATTAATAATTAATACAACATGTATAGTAAAAAAGTTTTCTCTAGATATTACATGTCATGTCAAAGTTAATTATTGTAATTTTAACTGTGGAATACTTTTAATCACTTAATGTTAATTGCTCTTTTCTGTCTACCTACCCATCTGTTTTTCTGTCTGTCTATAAAAGAGGAGGAGAAAACTAAAAATTTCTTCACTAGTGCTCTGTTCTCTCCTTCTTAAAAGTTTCTTATGACATCAGCACTGATTCTAAATACTTTAGAGAAACTTGAATGACACTGAAAACTTTTGGAAGAATATTTATAACATATCAAACTAAATACTTTTTATCTCCATAACGAAAAGGTACACAACTCACATTGAATTTAGCCAATATCATTGAGGACAAATGATTTGCCAGACAATAATACAAAAGAAAGTAAGATCTGATTCCTAAGTTAAAGGAGAGTAGACATAACATAGGACAAATATGATTAATTAATCATGTATTTCTGATGTGTTCTATTCCAGATGTATGTAAAAAGGATTGTGCTTGGGGATGATTTAGGCAGAGAATTGAAGTGAGGTCAGGGAAACCTCACAAGGGGAAAAACGTATCTTAAGGAGCAATGATAGTTTTACAGATTGGGGAATAAAAGTTGTTAACTTCAGGTACCATCAGTACAACTGGTATTGGTTGGTTTGAAATGTAATAATTGAAAGCCTAATCGAGTAGTCGGAAGTAAGGCTGGAAGGATAGTCAGGGATCAAATAACAAAAAGCTTTATATGTTATATAGTTAAAATTCTACCATATCAGAGCATTATCAAATGTTCGACACAAGAGTTGAGGAAAAAAATGGCAGATATGGCTTAATGTGTTTATTTTGATCAGTTTTCTTTATGAGATTTATTTTTCTTCCAAACTCAGTGGGCTCTTGCTTTATTTAATTTTTAAGAAGTTCACATGTTTCTAACAGAGGTATAATTTAACAAGAATTTATATGCTTTGCAGTGTTTTTGAACAGGAAAGAACTACAAAAGAGGCTATGGATTGTCTTTGCCCTGAGAAATGTGAGGCTAAGAATCTTCTCCTCTGTTAGAGATGCTTCAAGGAGAGCTGACTATATAGAGATAGGTTAATGAACACTGTTAGTGAATGACCTTACCAGGTCCTCCAACCAAACATTTCAGCGATTCTGTGATTTTTAGAGAGTTGCAAAAAAGCTTTGCAAGTTTATGATAAAATTTGCAAAGCAGCTTATGGTTTGCAAGGATTAGTGGGGCTCTGTGAGCCCATGGATTAGCCTTTATGTTTTAATGTGCCTGCCCTCACAGACAGAAATGACACTTCCTTCAGCTTCAATAAGCTATGCACTGTCAATTGTATTTCTAGTTTTGGCAATACTGAACTCTTTATTACTCAGTCAGGCCTGTTTTGGTCAAGGTCATATATAGTGTTGCTAGCTGGCAAATATAGAGAAAGATGAAGTTAACTGACTTTATAAAAGATGATTAAGAATAAGTTCATAAAGGCATAGAATCTTTGAATGGGAAATTGCCCAAAGATCACTTCATTAAATCTCCAGTTGGATTGAGGAATCGGCCCAGGGTCTCATCTGATCTAACTTTAGGAAGATGAGATAGCACAGAGAGTCTTCACAGGGAATTCCTTAGGATGATCCTTATGCTTGTTCAAACACATAGCAGTGTTATCTCTGGTCACCCTTTGGAACCAATGGCTTATCTCGCCCATAGAAGGAAAATAGTAATAGGAAGAAAAAATAAGAAAAAAAAGATAACTATAAGGAAAATATTACGCATACTTAATTACTAATCCTCAAGGACACTGATATCAAAGAGGGTGCTACATTTAATAGAGGTACAGGTATTCAAGGGATTGAAATTGATTCCAGAATCACTCAGATTTGTCCATGAATACCCTTGTGGATGTTCAACACAGGAAGAGCACTCATCCCTACTTTAGATGCCCCTGTCACCTTCAAAGACATGAGAGAGAGGAAAAGGAGCCCTGCCATCCACACCTTTAAGAGGTCAGCATGTTTGTAAAGCAGAAGTTTTTTAAAGATTTTATTTATTTATTCGACAGAGAGAGACAGAGTGAGAGTAGGAGAATAAGCAGGGGGATGGGAGAGGGAGAAGCAGGCTTCCTGCAGAGCAGGGAGCCCAATGAGGGGCTCGATCCCAGGACCCTGTGATCATGACCTGAACTGAAGGCAGACACTTAACGACTAAGCCACCCAGGCGCCCCGCAGAAGTTTTAATCCACATGTACATTGGAGCTCCAAACACCTTCTCCACATATTATTACTAATGTGTATCATGAAATTGTGGGTCACAAGAGTAACCATTTATAAAATACACTTGAGTTACTGTGAGAAGCTGCTGATTCCCAGGAACATATTGTTTAGTAATTAACTATAATAGAAATGTACTTGGTGATAGTCTCTTCCCATCCTTGTTAAAATGGCACATGAACTTTCCATAGGAATCTGCAATGATGTATGTAACTTGTTGATAGGAATGCATTATTAATCCAGTTCTCTAGTTCATTTTCTTCTTCTACCTGAAGAGGCTATGGGGGCAGAGGATTCAAAGGACCATTTGTGCTTCCTTTGATATCAACCAAATGAAAATTTATACATTCTAATTGGATACTATTTTGATGCATACTTTTATTTTCCACTGCTGAATGATTATAAACCATATCTGTAGGTTTATATAACACTAAAATTTATACATCTGAAGATTCTGGAAGGCTTACAACACCCTCCATCCTCTAACCTTTATCATACACACTGGATCTCATATTTAGCCAATTCATAAACAGATGTCTGAAGGGCTTTCACATTCTGGATTTTGGAAGGATCTTGGTTTTCTTAAAGGTCTAAGTGAATGGTTGATAATATAGTGTGTTTTCATACTTACAGCATCCAAGTTTAAAAAATATTGTCTATATTTTTTAAAGATTGGGACAATATTCATCTATTACATTTTCACTTTGTTTCTACTTGTGTTTCATTTGGATGATTGAAATGCCTGCCTTGTCCTGTATTCTGCCACTAAATGGCCAGAATATCATCAGTTGAATTTTCATAGAAAAAAAATTAAGGAGTGGGCCAATTGCTGAACAAACTTTGGTGACATAATAATAGTATTCGCCAGCCTTTCTGTACTATACATAGGATTCTTGTAGCACTGATAAAAGGAGAGTTGTAAAGTCTTCTTTTTCTGTCCACAATTAATACATCCTAATGAAGGCAAAAAGAACAAAGACAGGCTAATCTGATGGAAAGGGGCATGGATCTTTGGCAAATAAACTCAGAAATGGAAATGGAATACATTCCTTGCTTTTTTCCCAGCTGCCTCATTTTAGATGGAAAGTCTGTAAGTAATAGGAGAATTTCCAAATGTTACATTAGTAGAGCTCAAATTCAAGGGATTCTTAAAAAAATGAGAAAAATGAGAATTGGGAAAATATGTAATTTAATCTTGAATATCTTTGAGATGTGTATACACTTTTTATCAAACAATTCATCTCTACCTTTGAAGTGAAAAACTTTGCTCCAATAGTTTGAGACAGTTTTATGGTGGAATTTCCCTGATAAGATTACTTTTTTTTCCCTAAATAACCTTTTCTATGACACTATTTAGTTATATATTACTTTGACCTCTACAGAACACACTTCAGCTTGCAGAGTAGTGTTTGGGGTATCTGTATGGAAGGAGATGTCAAGGTTATTGCAGACGGAGGAAGCTCCATTGCCAGAAGCTGATTCATTAATTTCCAGACAGATTCATGGCTTGTGAATTAATCGCCAAGAACTCAGGATCTCTTGGCTAGGACTAAGAGTGGTTTTAATAGGTCAGTGACAGACATCTGCTATGTCTGTCAGAGCGTAGTATGGTTCAGTGTTCAGGGTTTTCACCCTTCATGTATTTCCAGACATGAAGGAAGATGTTAAATTGGGTTGAACCAGAGGACTTTTTAACAGTAAGCATGACCTCATCATTTCCTTTCAATATTGCTGAGACAAACAATCTCATCTCACCACACTGGTATTGATATTCTAATAGTTAATTTATGTTGTACCCATATGACTACTTTCCTAACAAATCTGATATATATTAGTCATAATTGGTAGTATATTGACTGGGTTGTTTGTGAGAAACAGAAACATACTTGGTTAACTTAGACTAAAAACAATTTATCAGTAACATGGTAAGCAGCCTTTAAAGAAGTAAAGGAAAACCACCTAGAAGCAGCTTCTCGGCTCCTTCTGGAACCTCTGTCAGGTTCAGCCTACTCACCTCCACTCCTGCCTCCACTCCGGCCTCCACCATGTCCATCAGGGTGACCCAGAAGTCCTACAAGATGTCCACCTCTGGCCCCCGGGCCTTCAGCAGCCGCTCCTACACGAGCGGGCCTGGCTCCCGCATCAGCTCCTCCGCCTTTTCCCGGGTGGGCGGCGGCGGCGGCAGCAGCAGCTTCCGGGGTGGCCTGAGCAGCAGCATGAGTGTGGTCGGGGGCTACGGCGCTGGGGCCGGGGGCATGGGCGGCATCACGGCTGTCTCAGTGAACCAGAGCCTGCTGAGCCCCCTTAAGCTGGAGGTGGACCCCAACATCCAAGCTGTGCGCACCCAAGAGAAGGAGCAGATCAAGACCCTCAACAACAAATTTGCCTCCTTCATCGACAAGGTGAGGCACCTGGAGCAGCAGAACAAAATTCTGGAGACCAAGTGGAGCCTCCTACAACAGCAGAAAACCGCTCGGAGCAACATAGACAACATGTTCGAGAGCTACATCAGCAACCTCCGGCGGCAGCTGGACACCCTGGGCCAGGAGAAGCTGAAGCTGGAGGTGGAGCTTGGCAACATGCAGGGGCTGGTGGAGGACTTCAAGAATAAATATGAGGAGGAGACCAAAGAGCGTGCAGACATGGAGAATGAATTTGTCCTCATCAAGAAGGATGTGGACGAAGCTTACATGAACAAGGTAGAGCTGGAGTCCCGCCTGGAAGGGCTGACCGACGAGATCAGCTTCTTAAGGCAGCTGTATGAAGAGGAGATCCGTGAGCTGCAGTCCCAGATCTCGGACACGTCCGTGGTGCTGTCCATGGACAACAGCCGCTCCCTGGACCTGGACGGCATCATCGCCGAGGTCAAGGCCCAGTACGAGGACATCGCCAACCGCAGACGGGCCGAGGCCGAGACCATGTACCAGATCAAGTACGAGGAGCTGCAGACACTGGCTGGGAAGCACGGCGATGACCTCCGTCGCACGAAGACAGAGATTTCTGAGATGCACCGGAGCATCAGCCGACTCCAGGCTGAGGTCGAGGCCCTCAAAAACCAGAGGGCTGCCCTGGAGGCGGCAATCGCCGATGCCGAGCAGCGCGGGGAGCTGGCCCTCAAGGACGCCAATGCCAAGGTGGCCGAGCTGGAGGCCGCCCTGCAGCGAGCCAAGCAGGACATGGCCCGGCAGCTGCGCGAGTACCAGGAGCTCATGAACGTCAAGCTGGCCCTGGACATCGAGATCGCCACCTACCGCAAGCTGCTGGAGGGCGAGGAGAGCCGGCTGGAGTCTGGGATGCAGAACATGAGTATCCATACTAAGACCACCAGTGGCTACTCAGGTGGCCTGAGCTCAGCCTATGGGGGCCTCACAAGCCCTGGCCTCAGCTATGGCCTGAGCGCCTTCCAGTCCAGCTTTGGCCCTGCTGGTTCCTTCAGCCGCAGCGGCTCTTCGAAGGCTGTGGTCGTGAAGAAGATCGAGACCCGTGACGGGAAGCTGGTGTCCGAGTCGTCTGATGTCCTGTCCAAGTGAACAACCACGGTGGTCCCTCTCAGCCTCCTCACTCTTGTGGCTGCCAGAGAGCCTTTGGGGGGAAAAGGAGCTGTGCCGGGGAGCGTCGGGAACAGGAGAGCCACCTAAGACCCAGCCCTAGTCCTCAGCCTGCCTTTGGGGGGATTCTTTTGCCCTGGGTACCCCCTCTCGTCCGTGCCGCCAACTAAAAGCCAACTCAAGTATCTTTTCCCAAATAAAGCCTCAGCCGACTCTGCCAATCAAAAAAAAAAAAAAAAAGAAGTAAAGGAAAAAATGAACACCCAATAGTCAAAAATAAAAATAAAACAGAGTAGTCCTTTGGAATAGCTGATTGACCCAGCTTTGTCAGGCAACACATTCCCTATCATGGAAGGGGTACATTTGTTGACCTTGCCTCTAAGATCATTTGCAATATGGTAGAGGTTATTCTCTAAATGAAAATCAAGGTGTTTTTATTAAAAGAAAGAGGAAAACATGCTGGAAGTGAAAAATAACAAATGTCCACTACTTAAATCTGTAACTTTAATTATTAATTAACTTCTTTCTGTGAAGAGGATTTGGCATTTATCTCCTTACCAGAATATTCATTCATTCATTCATTCATTCATTCATTCAAAACATGTGAATTGCCAGATCTTGTGCTAGGTTTTGAACTGTGAAAAAGAGAGATGTGGTCCCCAGTCTCATAGGGATACCTATATCTCCTACAGAGATATAGTCCCTCTTTACTAAATGCTACCACTAGCTAGCATCAAATAAGACTTTCTTAGGTGGAATGATCAAAAATGTTTCAGGTAGAACCTTTATTGCCAATTCTAATTGGCAAGTAGTGGGTTACCAGTAAAGGTTTTGGGAAGAAGATAATAATTTAAATAAAAATGTCTTGAAAGAAAATTAATCTATTGGTGGTCTGAAGAACAAACTTGGCTTGGATATAGGAAGCAACAGAGGAGGCTGGGAGGTCAATTAATTACCAGAGACTTATCACCTGCTTTCCTTCTAATAGGGTACTAAAACAGTATAAAAATAATAATAAAATATTAACATTTATTTCTTGATGCCTTCAGTGATTTATATACATAAAATTACTCTTTCCCATTTTTTTTCTTTATAATTGGATTAGGGAGATACAGGTAAGGTAATTGAGATAGAGAAAAATTTGCCCTGAATTGTTTACCTAATGAGTGGAAGAGGTAGGATCAACATAGCTTAACCTACCAGCCCTTTGATTCTTAACATTCTTTAACCATTTAACTATTGATAAGTGGAGAGGATTAAAAGGATGCATTATGCAAAAAGAAAAAATATTAGTCAATGAACTTTATATTTTTGACTGGGGCTAACACTGGAAGATGGTAGTTGGACTTCCCTGTCTCAGAGCTGGATCTCAATGAGGAGTAATATTACCTTATATGCTTTGTAATACAAATGTTTAACATGCATTTTATCAGTCAGGATTTTGTTATAGATTCATGCAAATTAATTTTATTTTTAATGATGGCTCAAAATCACCTATGATGGAGAAAGATAAAAGGCCTCAGATCTTCTGTTATGTCTCTGTCACATCTACTGACTCATTCTCTAAAGAAATGTATGCCTGTGAAGTTTGAATTTTCTTAATGTACCTTGGTTTGTTTTCATGTATAAAGGATGGGATTCTCTGTACCAGTCCTTTTTGCATTTAAAATGCCTCATTTGAACAGCTTTGATTGATCTGTTTTTCCTATTGGGAAGGTTATTATCAAGTTTATTTATCACCTTTCATATTTCCATTTCCCATTTCCCTGCAAGTCGTACCCATTTTTAAACGTGGCAGAAAAGGATCTGTTAAGCCACATTTCTACTTCTGTAAAAATCAAACACTTGTGTTTCCCTGAATAAAGTTGATCTTTTTTTGTTTTGTTTTTGAAATTGATTGCCTACAGTGTCACACAGGAAGAAAAATAGAATGAGTATATGGGATATATTTATAAAAGTGTTTTGATACACCCATAAATGAATATTGTAAATATAATGACTCCTCTGCAGCTCACAATGCCTGAATGTGAAGGGAATACTCTAGTCATCCTGTCTTCTTGGTTTCCCCTCAACAACAGTGCTAGAATAGGATATTATGGTACTCCACAGCAAGGCTACAAAACAAAAACCAAAACCCCACAAACTTGATCGATATCATCAGTCTTTCTCAAAAACATAAATACTCTTTGGCTACTTGCATAATCTCTTTTTTCTACAGATATATAATAAAGGTAGTAAATTTTTCTTATCCCATTGTAAAGTGAAAAAAAATCCTCAAATAAGTTATGAGTTTTTCTTTTTAGTATTTGTCAATCTATAAGTTTAAGAATTTATCTCCTGAAGAGACCCACATGCAAAAGGGAAATCCATTACCTTTGAACCAAGATGAGAAGAAAGTTGATGGAAAAGGGGTATTTCATAGACTGAAAGGATCACTCAGTATAGGAAAAGGTGCAGCTATGGGATCAGAGAATGTAAAGTTCTTATCTGATGCTTATTTGATTTATGATATTAGGTTCAACGGTTGCACCTTTGTAGTTCTACCAGACTTATCTTGGAATGTATTTGTAAATAATGGAAGTAACAATTATATTGTTTCATTGAAGTCTCACACTGAAATCCCTCAAAACTCTTTTAACCCCTAGAAACCAAATATCAGTGAGGACAAAACATGTTTCTGTAAATTAATGGAGTATAAGGCCAAGAATCTCAAACCACTATGTTGACAGAAACTCGGCCATTATAAGTACCCTACTCTTATCTAAATGGGAGAAAAATGCATGGAACTACAGTTTAAGGATATAAAATATATAAATCAACAAGTCAAAAGTGGAGGGTAAATAACCTATGTTAATGTCAGGAAAAAACCTATGACCTCTATCACTATTTTTTCCCTGCAATTGAGACTTTTTTATTTCCCATTTTTAGGCTACTTTCCCAGCTAAAAACACATTTTTTAAGTTTGCAAATAAAGCATTCTTTTTGTGTGGAGGGAAACATTTTAATACTCGCCCATATTTCTATTTTATTCCTTGATAAGTCAGGATGTTGGCAAGGTAAAATGTATCCAGAGAAGGATAATCAATATGGTGAAGGGTCAGTAAATTATCATGTACAGAGAAAAGATAAAGAGAGAGAGGATATTTAGTTGGTAGAAGAATAGCATGTATTATAGGCTATCTATGATCAGTAGGTTGACTTTGGAAAAATGGGGAATGTTTATGCTGTGTAGTTTCAGAAGATAAAACTAGGCAAGTCAAAGTCAAAGGGTAATTTATTTAAGTCCAATATAAATAATTACCTCAACAAATCATGGTGTTATTATGCCTCCCATTCATTTACTATTCATTTGTTAATTAACATTTATTCAGTTCTGGGTATGGAAATGAATAAAACATGGACTGTACTCTCATGAAATATATATTCCATTCAGAAGGATGGTACAGTATGACATTATGCAGTAAAGTTGATAAGTCTTGTAGTAGAGATGAGTACCAAGTCATCCTTTGACACTTTGTGGGCAGTAAATGCCTTGACTCATCTAATCTGTCCCCCTTCAAAGGCTTGCATGAGAGGATGTTCAATATTTAAATGAAGGAATTAGATTCATCCAACAAAAAGAAGAGACTCGTTGATGTATATGTGCACTCCATCTCAGGGAGTATTCAAGAAATATTCAAGACAAGGCCCCATCTGAGATGCAGTCGAAGGCATAAGACATAGCCCCATCTGAGACACAGTTGAAAGCATTTTGGTACTGAGAAGTTTGATATAGATGAATAACTACTAAGAGCTTTCACAGGTTTAATTTTGTGGGTTTATGCCTAAAATGGGAAAAGAGAAATGCATTCTTCACTTCCTCTTAGCCTCCACAGGTATAGTTCTTTATGGAATGCTCAGGAGATAACTTACTCCTAAGAGATCTCCATATCATCAAAATCATGGTAACGATTTGAATGTCAAGTAGGTAATATAAAAATAATTGAATATTGATGAAGTCCAATTATCAGGCCTTAATATTGAAAATATTTTCTCCAAATAATGTAATGCCTCTATAAAAACAGGATTGGCGGGGGCGGAGCAAGATGGCGGAGGAGTAGGAGACCTGGATTTCATCTGGTCTCAGGAATTCAGCTGGATAGGGATCAAACCATTCTAAACACCTATGAACTCAA
>NW_027397063.1:66275362-66342231 GCF_003265705.2 Callorhinus ursinus
GGGAGGATGGGTTAGCCTGGTGATGGGTATTAAAGAGGGCACGTTCCGCATGGAGTACTGGGTGTAACAAAAAAAACAAAGAAAAAAAAACAGGATTTGCAACAAAAGCAACCAGGTATTCCCCTAACGTTGATTATTTTTGTGAAAGCTGCTTTGTGAAAAATGTTCTTCTTGAAATTCAGAATCCCAGATAGGGGAAGGTCAGAGTAATGAGGCCATTAAAATGACATGCTGATAGTGATCAGGTAAGATATATAATGGCAAGATAGGCCTTCCAGGAATCTGCTTTATTGGGAAGCCTACCTGTAGGACATAACCCTTCATCTTATGTAAACGTTTTGTCTGTGTTTATGGATGTCATCTTGTAGGTTTATATGATACACCTAAATTCCATAGCAAGGAAAAGGAGAGAGAGAGAATCCCCAAAAGGCAACTGCTCTTTGCAAAAACAACAACAAAAACAAGCAAACAAAAGTCAAAACCAAAAACCAAAACCCATGCATTCGTAATTCATTTGTACTCACAATGTAGTATTATGATGGATGTTTACCGAAAAAGAGCATTTGGATCATAATTTAAAGGGCTTCGGAATGATACAGTTTTAAGAGTTTTGGATGAAGTAGTCCTAGAAGGAAAATTATTTGAAAAGAAAATACTTTTTTTATTATAACTTTAACAGTTTCTGTAGCATTTTCACAGCCAATGTAATCAGTCTCATTAATTCTCAAAATAATCCTGTGAGGTCTCAATAAAGTTATCTTTACAGATAAGGAAATAAGGCTTGGAAAACTGAAGTGATCTGTGTAAAGTTACATTGCTAGAAAGTGTCAGACCCGTAACTAAAGTCCATGCCTTCTGGCTCCAATTTTGTGTTATTCATCACCCTACATTGAATGAGGATCTCATCTTGGAAATTACATGTAAAGTCAGCAGATAATGGTTAGAGAAATGACTCCCTCTGACAAAATTTGTTTGCCAACACTACTGCATTCAAAGGACAACATGAGAAACTTTGAGCATATTTTGAGTATAATAGACAAAAATTTCCCTTTCTGAGGACCATGTGAGCTTATGAGAGAAAGTGGGAAATGATAATGATCTATATGGAAAATCATATGAGAATCAATTTCCTTTTTTTAATTTAATAAGTTTTTTCTATTTCTTTTTTTGATTATAAAAGTTTATTGAAGTCAGAAAGAAATTATGCATAACCCAACTATCTAGAGGCAATCACTGTTGATATTTTAACTTTTTTTCCTGTTTTTACTCCATGCATTCTTATGTAGTTGAGATCATGTCATAGTTACATATTATATCTTGATTTATTCACCTGATATCATAATAATTTTTCCATATCACTAAAATTTTTGTAAATAACATTTTTATTACACACATAATATTCCACTAAATGAAAAATCAATTTCACTTCAACACTTTCCTAATGTTAGATATTTAGGTTGTTTTCAATTTGTCACTTTTAGGAAACACTAGGATGAAAATGTTCTTCTTTTGAAAATAGAATACCATTCCCAATTTGCATTTTTTTGCCATAGAAGTAGATTATGATTTACATAACCTAAAATATGATTTATATTATATATATTTATATATAACATATTATTTATACTTTTATAAAACAGAAATGATTATTAGAATGAGTAGAAATTGTAAACCAAGATAGCCAGATAGATGAAAGAAAGAAAGAGAAGGAAAGAAAAAGAAAGATTGATAGATAATGGCACTTTGAGCAAGAAGGTGTAAAGAAGGCATTCTAAAATAATATATAGAGAAGCCAGAAGGAATTTATTTTCTTGGAGGATGAGGGGCTTTGTATGCAAAGAATAATAAGAACTATTTGGGATGGGTAAAGTTTTTGATATATACTTAATATTTAGAGATATTAGCAAGGGGCAATGGAAGTTCTCTTTAGATATTTGATTAGTAGGGAAGTCTTGGAAACTTGATACATTAGGGTCCAGACAGAGACATAACCCATATCAGTAATTTCACAGAAAAGATGTAACATAAATAATTTTATTTAGGTATAAAATTGCCAACTGTTGAAAGAGTAAAAGGAGAAATCTAAGGTGTAAGAGAGGTGGCAACTGCTGGAAGCTACTGCCACCCCTACAGCTGAAGGAAGGAAGGAACAAGGGAGTAGGGGTCCCGTAGATCTGCAACTAGACTTGGGAGGGAGAGTGCTCAGTTCCTCCGCAGCTGGTGTCTCTGAGCCCAGAGGAGGGGCCTCCTGGGTCTGGGATGCAGACTTCTGAGAATGGGACCCTGCTGCTATAGGAACATGTGGTGCCATCATGGGGACAAGGCTTTGCTGAAGTGCGACTTACAGGAACCACAAGCTGACAGAGATCCCTCAGGAAAACAAAAAAGCCAAGAGCATGTTCTGGCTTCCTCTTCCAAGCCCGCAGCCTCTCTCTAGTGCCCTCTGTTGACAGAATCTGTCAGGAAAAAGCCATGGAAATAGAAACTGGTCTCAGGCCCAGCTTCCCAGAGGACACAAGGGTGAGTTTGGAGCTGAAAAATATCTTAGTAATTGGCACAGCTCATATCTTCTGACATGGTTAAATAAATACATCCCTGGAGGCAATACACCTATTTAGGATGAGCCACTTAGAGCCAAGACTCCTTTTCTTCTTGGACTGTGGAAATGAAAATGCTTACTTCTGATAAATTCAATTACCATCTTCCTATGCTTTTAAACAAAGAGAACTACACTGAAATCAGGCTACACAGGCCAAAGTTCCTACTCTGCCACTAGATTATCTATTAGGATTCTGGACAAATTATTTACACCACTTAGTTTACTCTTTAATAACAGGAAACTACATCCTTTTTATAAAGTTTTTGTGAGGACCCAAATGAGATAATATCATGAAAGCACTTTGTGTGTCACCAAATAATTGATTTCTTTTCCAAATACAGATAGTTTCTAAGATGACAGAATGAATTTCTGCAACATCTCTTTAAACTATTTTCTGTTTATTCTTATGCTAACTACCTTAGTTTATGTATGTATTAGATAAACCTTCCCAGTGGATTTTAATCCTTTAATTTCTTTCCTCTCCAATGTGTATTATAAACATTGATGGATTTTATGGGTGAATCTTGTTTAGTATGATTGAAATGTATCACTCCCTCACTGGCCTACTGTATAGTAACTGCAGTCTACACGGCCTATTATTGTGGTCATATGCTATTTAAGCAACGTCTTATTATTACATCGTCACCCTCACCAACATTTGCTAAAAGTCTTTCTCCATAATATAGTTTTGTAAAAGTGAAAATAGGCATGGCCTCTTCTGATCTACAGCAGGATAGTTTACTTTGTGTGAACACAATGTGTTTGCATGTTTGTATGGAAATCTCTTTATTCTGTAGCATATTAATCATGTGTCTGTTTATAACATTCTCCTTATGAGATTGTAAGCCCTTTGATATTAGAGGTAGTTTTTATATCAGTGCTTCTTACAGTGTCTTGCTGGTCATAAGTACATAATTAATACTTGTTGCATAATATATTTGCGGAAGAAGATTTGGCAGAACTTTATGTTCAATTCTATATATGGGATGAAGGAGACAAAGAAACCAAAGATGACTCAGGTTTGTGAGCCTAGAGGTGATGGGGATTTTTATGTAATGTGGAAATTTGGAATGAATGATGGATTAGAAGAAAGTTATGAACCTCATTTGTCAACATGCTCAGGTTTGGTTGTTAGGAGAATGCTTAGCTGAAGTGTTTTGTTCAAGTAAGAGAGAATTACAAGGGGCTTGGCCAAAGGGAATAAGGAATATTATAATTATAGGTTTAGACCTTAGAGTTTGTAACTGAAAACAAGTAAGTGGCTGTACTTCCTGAGGGAGAAAAAAAATAGAGAGTTCTAGGAGAGTGTCATTCACCTAATAAAATTTATTGAATGTATTATTTTGTGCAAGGAATCACTGGTGAATGCAATTGATCAGATCACCAAATATTGTGAAACTTACAGATTGGTAGAGGCAAAATGCACAAGTTGGTGTCCTTTCATATTCATTCATTCAACAAATATTTGTTGAGTACCATTCAAAACGTGTTGCTGGGCTATATTCTTGGGGATATAGCAACAAACAAATCAGAGAGCTTCAGAGATACTGCAATTAGTATCTAAAACCCTGGGGAACCAGCAGATAATGTTGAGGCTGCTAGAAGCTGAGGTCTCCTTTAACTGTGTCTGAGCCTGGCAATTTTCTTCTGTTTATCTTAGCTTTCTTGTGAACAATAATCCAAGTTCTCTAGCCTTGGATATATCTGACCTAACCAACAGCTCCTGGGAAAGAGTATGGACACTACCTAGAAAAGTACTGCTGGCCTAATAAGGAGGGTGTCCAAGATCCAGGGAATTCCTATCTTGATGAAGCCAAAGTGTTTGAAGTTCTCTTCTTAGTAGATATTTTTCATGCCTCAAGGGAGCAGACCACCCGGACACATCTTGAGCAGTTGTTGGGGCATGGTTTGACTACATTTGTCCTTATATTGAGCCCTATGTTTCTAGAGCTTAGTTAAAAAAAGAGAGACACTTGCATAAATCACATTTCTGTTTAAATGCTGTTTTCTCAGAAATACATGTGTATCAAAAGAGCAGATGTCACTCCCTATCTCTTTACTCTGATTTATTTTTCTTTATACCTCATTAACTTGACATTATCCTCTATATCATTGATTCTTTATCTATTTACACTTTGTCTACCCATTTTAATGTAAATTTTATGAAGATAGAGATTGAATTTGTGTTGTTATTATTGTATATTCAGTGCCCAAAACAATGCCTGACATATAACAGGTATTCAATACCTATTGAATTATTTTGTTGAATGAAAGACTAGACATTTAAGTTCTCTGCCAAAACATAATTTTCATTATTTCTATATAAAACTTTGATGCTGAGAATTTTCTTCCACAGGTTTATCTAGTCCTTAAATATAGGGAACAGTCCTTGTACTTGGCATGCCGTTACAGCTTGACATGGGGTCCAAAACCCAAGGTGGTATCTGGGAAAAAAGACAGCTTATCATAGGGATCTAGGCACAAGGAAATGAATTCAGAGTCTTGTTATCTGAGTCAATATTCTTGAACTAAGAAGGGGCTCTTTTACTAGCGTTGGTACATAAGAACCCTCAGTCAAGTAGGCTTCATGGTCAGTCTCTTTAGTACTGACCAGAGTTCCTTACATTGCTTTCAACTAAGTCTGGATTTTAGCTAAGTCTGGATCTGGACAGAACTAATTCTGAAGTGAAGGGTGAAGTGGCACCACATGGAAGGAAAGGCAAATGAACTATGCAGAAACAAAGAAGGACACTTTGGGTTTTTATGTAGCTGTGGCAAAAAGAATCCAAACAACCAGTCAGTTTACCAAGACATTGAATCCATGGTTACCTGAGCAGTTAGAAGGACATAACTGCATGACTAAAATGACCATAAACCTTAGTCAAAATGAGTTGCTGTTTCAAAGGGATACATGTGCCCCTATGTTTATTGCAGCATTATTTATAATAGCCAAATTATGGAAGCAGTCCAAGTGTCCATTGATAAATGAATGGATAAAGATGATACGCTATTTGTATATATGTATATATATTTATAAATATCATATATATGTGTGATATATACACATCATTTATATATGTGATATACAGTGGGATACTACACACACACACACACATCACATATACATATATATCACATATACACAGTGGAATATTATTCATCCATAAAAAAGAATGAAATCATGAAATCTTGCCATTTGCAACAACATGGATGGAACTAGAGTGAAATAAGTCAGGGAAAGACAAATATATGATTTCACTCACATGTGGAATTTAAGAAACAACAACAACAAAACAAAGGAAAAAGAAAAGAGAGATGCAAACCAAGAAACAGACTCTTAGCAAACAGATGGTTGCCAGAGGGGAGGTGGGTGGGGACTGGGTGAAATAGGTGTTAGGGCTGAAGGAGTACACTTGTGATGAGCACAGGCTGATGTATGGAAGAGTTAAATCACTATATTGTACACCTGAAACTAATATAATACTGTGTGTTACATATATTGGAATTAAAATTTAAAAAAATAGGCAGCTGGTAAAAAGTTTTAAAACATAATATAGTGAATAGTCATATGTATGACCAAGGACTATAAAAATATCTGTTTTTAGAAGTTTCAGGGATTCTTTCTTTCTGGTGTTCAGCATTTATCATCCGATGGAGAACAAATACTTTTTTAGCAGCAATATAGTTGGACTCTAAATCCCATTAAATCTCAGTTTGTGAGTATCTGCTGTTTCCTTAATCAAAGTCTCACCGCTGGGATGCCTGGGTGGCTCAATCGGTTAAGCGTCTGTCTTCCGCTCAGGTCATGATCCTGGAGTCCCGGGATCGAGTCCCGCATCGGGCTCCTTGCTCAGGGAGGAGCCTGCTTCTCCTTCAGCCTGCCACTCCCCCTGCTTGTGCTCTCTCTCTCTCTGACAAATAAATAAATCAAATCTTAAAAAAAAAAACCCAAAAAACAAAATCTCACTGCTTCTCAGTAAAAACAGAAGAATGATGAGGTAAAATCCTAAACTGCTAATGTTTGGTATAAATACCAAATATGCTAGGCATGTATCCAAATGTTTCATAGAGCCTCATGAATAAAAATGAATGAGTCTGGAGTTTGTTGTCAAGAATGTCTTTAATGTCAGAAAGCATATCCAAAGGTAGTGCTACCCTCACTGTGATGATGAGTTTTTATATCCTTGGCTGCCTTCTTTTGTTCTAATTCAAGCAGAAGGAGTTTTTGTTGTTGTTTGTTTGTTTGTTTGTTTAAGTCTAGACAAGATTATCTCTAAAATGTCTTTGAGTCTCAAGTTTCTTGTTCCTTCAAACTGTGTTCTTTGGAGTCTTCTGTGTTCCTCTGAACACCATCAAACATCAAAGTCCAGCATGGGAATTGAGGAGAAGGCTCTGGTCAGGCAGGCACTTCATCCAGAGCAACTCCATTTTCCCTTCCTTTACATGCTGGGTTTGAAGTGTACTTTCATTTGAAGAAAGTATTCTGTGAATTAAAACAGCATTTTTGAGACAAAGAGAATATAATGGGACTGGGTTTAAGCCAATGATTCTCCAGAAAAAGAACTGGTCTTTTCTAATTATTGATTTATCTTTCAACTTCACTTTTGTGATTCCAGTGGTTTCTAACCACATTAAAATGTGTTTAGATCTATTACCTGTATTCTTTTTTTCATATTTAAATGTGATTTGTTGTATCACTCAATTACCAATGCCCTGACCAGGGCAGGAATTTATGTTTAGAGAAAAAGCATATTAATAGATAGTTTTCATGAAAACAACAATTTTCTGAGGAAAGGAATATTGATGTATCTGGGCATGCAACTTAAGTAGGATAATTAATATATCTCTGAAATTAGCTATGCATGATCGACTTTGATGTCTGTCAGCAAAGTATAAGAAAAGTCGCTCATAGGAATACATTAAATGTCTTTAAAAAACATATTATAGAGACTAATTCATTTAGTGGGAAAGTTTACTTCTTCACATTGACACATACATTTAACTAAGACAATGAGAATGCAAGGAAAATGGTAGTTGAAGAGGGGAGTCAACAGGGTGAGGGAAATGTAGAATGCAGAATAATCACAACCTGAGCCCAAATAAGGGAAAACTTTTGAGTTATATTTTAGCAACTATTGGATAGAACACCTTTTTAACATAGAAGTGTTTAACTTGGCATTAATTATGAATCTTAGGCTCTGTGCCTTTGAGAGAATATGGATTATAATGTGAGATATATAATTGGGAATTATAGAGCAGTGACTATCATGATAGGGACTTTGGACAAGAAGGACATTGAAAAGTCATTGAGTTAGGGGTCGCCAAGTGGCTTAGTCAGTTAAGGGCCCGTCTTGGTTTCAGCTCAGGTCATGATCTCAGGGTCCTGGGATCGAGCCCCACGTCGGGGTCCATGCCCAGAGGGGAGTCTGCTTGAGCTTCTCCCCATCCCACCTCTGCCTCTCTCTCAAATAAATGAATAAATCTTAAAAAAAGTAAAAGAAAAGAAAAGTCATTGAGTTAGATGCTAAGAGATTGGGGTTTTGAGTGAAGCTTTACCAAACATTACTGACCATAGACAATTAACATTTTCTCTCTTTAGGTCTCAGTGTCTATAATTTGAGGACATAGAACTAGTCATTTCTAAAGCTCTTCCCGGCTATATCATTATATGAATTAAAGTAGAAAGGTTGGACTCACAGTACATGTGGTATTCTATAGAATTTATTTATGATAAAACCTCATTGAGATAAGAAGAAAATTGATTTTATAGCTATCTGTGAGAAGGGAAAAAAGAATTTGAAAACTAGAAGATAAATAGAGAGAGTTGTCAGAGGTTATTATTAATAAGAAAAAAACTGAAAATAACACATCTAACATTCATGAGGAAAATGGACACTGTCTTTCTCAAATGATTTCTGCTTGAGAAGAGAGTGGTCTCTTGTTCCATCTCTATTTTTATTGGCTCTAATAATTAGAATTTAAATTTCACCAAATTTGAGCATGATTTTAAAAATTAAAAAAAATTCCACTGCTTGAAAATACCTCCTTCCCTAAATCACCGCTATGTATGAGAATTCAGCATTTGAGACATGAATCATTCAGGAGTGCAAACAGCAGATCTCACTCTACTAGTTTTAGCAGGAGGAGATTTATTTTGAAGACTGTTAGGTAGCCTGAAGAAACCTGTGTGGACCAAGAACCAAGCTGAAATGCTAAATATCTAGCAGTCATGTGCCCAGCAAACACATATTCAAGGCAAATACCAAGGAAGTGTTGTATTAATACCCCATTTCTACCAAGTGATATTTACAGCTGAGCATGCTCAAAACTCTAAGAAAGCCATCTGAGGAGAAACAAATGCCTCTGCTTTCACATTTCTCAACAAATCTGACGTACTCACGTGTGATGAAGGCTGACCTATTTCAGTGTGAGATGCGCAGTCTTCCGACTCTTCATGCCTTCACCCTTGTGCAGTGACAAGAGGACAGTGGAACTGTGAAGTGACTGAATGGTAGAGCCTCAAGATGGCAGCAGCTTGGATACTTGAATCTCTGGTTGGAGGAAAGCCAGAGCTGTTTGACAAAGCACACAGGTATCTGATCACACAAGTAAAGAACAGATCTTTACTGTGTTAATTCATTGAGCTAATCCATAGTTAGTTTATTGATTATCTGTTAAAAGAGCTAATGCAAGTTACTGTACTAACCCATGGAAAGAAAATGGCATTATTCATGAATATATATTTAACACAGGACAGTAATTTGATTAGTCTCTAATCACCTTTTTTGCCACTGGTCACAATGTTGTACTTATTAATGGATGGCTTCCTTTCTACAGTACCATTCCTTGTCCCTTTGCTCTCAGTCAGCATTTTATCTTTACCTGGTAGGGTACTTTGGGTAGGGAGGTTTCTTATACCTCTTTTTTTTTAAGGTTTGAACCCATGGCTCCTTCTTGTTTGGAATTGCTATCACCGTTATTGCTAAACATAGAAGAAATAAGGGGTTCCTCTGTGTTCCAGAGGATCCTTTGCGTTTCAGACAAATTCCTTCCTGACTGCAAAGTGTAGCACCAGCCTTATCCCTTTGATAATCAGGATCGGTTGCTCTAACAGCAGTCTTCTTTCTCCTTCTCCTCCTCCTTCATCTCTTCTTCCTCCTCCTCTTTTTCTTCTCCTTCTCCTCCTTTTCCTTCCTCTTCTCCTCCCTCTCCTCCTCCTCTCTTTTTCTTTCCTTCCTTCCTTTCTCACTTCCTTCCTTCCTTTCTTTCCTTCTTTCTATTTTGCCTGTGCATTCAGTGATAAACAGCACCAGAAATAATCAGTGTTCATGTCAACTCAGAATTAATTCAAATCATTATTATTGACCCTAATGAAAAAATCTTTCTTGTATATTAAGATCTATAAGCTAGCAAAGCCCACAATCAAGGAGGAGAACAATGAATACCACTAATACTTACTTCTGATCGCTACCCATTAGCCAGATGCAGTGATATGACCCCATCAAGAAAAGGGAGCTGGGAAATAGAGCCTTTGGTTTGCCCAACACAGAGAAGAACACGAGACATTAAGCAGCATTGGAATTGTCTAACACACTGCCCAACATATACTCTTTCCTCTTGTTATGCCTTCTTTGGTTATTTCTTTTTCCTTATTGCTACACAAAATAGTGCTCTCTTACTCCAAGGGAATGTCTCAGGTTTTGGATTCTTCACTGCCCTGAATGGCAATATAAGAGTAGAAGATCTCATAACTAAATTCCCCTACACCAATAAAGGCTGACACAGGATCTGCTGTAGTACAACATTTTACTTACCCAGAAACATTAAAACCAACTGCAATTCCAAAGGGGTCAGGAATTATAACGTAGGGTTTGAAAAGACTTGTCAAAAGTGCTAAGCTCCGGATTTAGAGTTTCATGAGAAACTTTGATTTTCCCAAAGTGATACATGAGCCTTTGAAACAGCTTTGCTCTGCTCACTCATCTGATTTCCCTGTGGAGCATACAGGATTTATAAGTAATTTGATCCCCAAAGAAATGCCTTTGGGAAATGCCAAGCCAACACAAATCATAGGGCTTAAAAGTGTCTGCTACTCCGCTACTACCCTGCGTGTCTTGTTGAAGTTTCTATACCTTTATGTACCACGAAGAGGTTGAAATGAATCAGAAAACTGTAGCTGGGAGTGAGAGAAAATAGGAAGAGAGATTACATTTCATCAGTCCTTTTATTCTTATCTCCAGTTTCTAGTCTTTTGGACAAGTAGAGTGAGATGAAAGTAGGTCCCTGCTGTCTCACTGAAAGACAAAGCCATGGTTCCTGGTGCTCAGGTACAAGTCCTGGGTTGAATACATCACAGTTAAATCTTGGGAATAACTTAGTTCTATCCTGGCAGAGAAAAATGCAGCTGTACATTTTAAGGGTGTATAAGGGAGAGGAGAGAAAAAACGTTAAAGTGACCTGAGGGTTATTGTGGCCTCAGAGGGGTTGGAGAGGGCAACTAAGTCTAAAGACTTTTATTGGATTATTTCCATTCTTTGTTGCTGGATGTATTTGGGGGCTTGTGGCGCTCTTCTTCATTGTATTGTTGAGAGAGAATGTTGAACCAGGATTCATAAATCTGGCTTGCAATTATGGCTTCAGTACTGTTGTCAACCTTAAAAATAAAATAGCCAATTATTTTACTACCAAAATGAGTTTATTTGGGAATAGCAGAGGAAATGCAATTTGGGACAAATTACGTCAAACCATAGGCAAGTCTGAAGAGACAAAAAGAAGGTCAGCTTTTATTGGGCTTTAGGAGGAAATTGAAGACAGTTGTTTTAAACAAAAATTCATTGGAGAAGAGCAAGAATTGGAGGTTGTGGTGGTTTCTCATTTGCAGCAAGCAGTGGTCAGTGTGTTGCTGCTGGGGTAGGGAGGGATCGTTCTTTTTCTTAAAAGCAGGAGATACAATTCCCATGTGAAAAATGTCCTCCCTTGTCAAAACAATTCTTATCTTCCCTTTTCCTGCTGGTTATGCAGGCTCCAAGGAATTGTCTGTGCAAGAGAGCCACTTGCTTCAGGCTTCCTGACTCTGTTTTAAATGAGATTTTCTTTACTCATTGTCACATTGTCTACCTCCGTAACTTTGGCCAAATCACTTAGTTTCTCTAGTTATCTCTTTTCCTTTTCAATAGAACAAATTTGACAATATCAATCTTTTATACCTCACAGAACTATTGTGAGGCTCAAGTAAGATAATGGATGATGAAATCCCTGGTATCTCATAAAGCACCAAAGAAATGAAAGGAATTATTGGAATTGCATCATGGCAAGTGAGTACAGCAAATCTTGGTATTTTTTTTTTTTTTGCAATCATGTAATCACATTGTACCACCACATTTTTGTTTGATAAGATTACAGCTTTCAATAAGTACACTCACAGAATTGAGAATCTGAGACTAAGACAGTAATGTGGCCTAAGATTTCTCCAGTGGCATGGGATTTCATCAACAGGGCATTCAGATTTCAGGTGTTCTACTTTGTTTACATTTTGGGTTGGACATAATGTACCAAAAGGATGTGCCATCATCTGCTAGAAGGCCCTCACTCAGGAGCAAGCACAGAAGAGAATTACAGTACTTCCCTCCCTTCTTTTTTTCATTCCTGCCACAAACCAGCCATATACTTACAATTTATTTATATGAATCAAGGAAATATTTATTCTAGTGCTCAAATTTGTTTGTGGAAGAAGTCAGATTTACTATAGAAGAATCCTATTATATAGTCATGTGATACTCATACTATGTTACTATAGTAACATACATATGTTACTATGAATTTCCTTTAAGTCCTTAGAAAATAGACTCATATCCATTTAATTTTTTAATTTATCCATTTCATTAATAAAAACTCACTGTACTGAAATAGAAGCATCATTGAAATATGAAGGAGGTTTGGTAAACTGGTTTTTAATAATCTGCAAATAGATGAAGAGATCTGCTAAGGATGACCTCAGAAAATTCTTTGTTTTGGCGTTGGGAATGAGAGGGAAAGGGGCTATCTTGTTTGTGTCCATCACACTTCCATAAGGGGCAGTATGCCATTCCGTGTGTTCCACCAATACTCACAGTTCTTGTAGTCAAGATTGTCATTCAGGGTAGATTATAAAGAAAGAAGAGGAATTCCATGGCAGCCACTTAAGCAATTTAAATCAATTTTACCTTAATTAAAAAGAGAAGATCTAAAATATTCTAAAGAGAACACCAAAGAAACAACATTTAGATAGTATGCCTATAAATTAGCAAAACAAATGACATTAGACTTTTTCATCAGTACATAAGCCCTTAGTAGACAATTGACATTAAAGGTTCTGAGGGGAAAAAAAGAGATTTAAAACTAAAATTCTCTTTATAGAAATTACCAGTTAAGTGTTTGAGTCAAATAAGGACTTTTTTTTCAGACATTGAAGGGCTCAAAAAGTACATATAAAAATAATATAAGAATACATAGAGGCAAAATTAAACTGAAATCCAAAAAAGTAAAACCATCTGGGAAATGGTCTTCGATGCTTATTTCATATGCTAAGCACACACACACACACACACACACACACACACACACACACACACACAAATTAGCATCTGTCATTGACTATGCTTAAGATGGCACTTTTACCTTGCCTCAGTAATCAAGGAAAAGACTTGGATTCTCTTAGGGTGGTTTAAAGAGATATTATGGAAATGACTCAACATAAATGCTTTTTAATTTTTCTTTTATGAACCTTATATTTCTTGATAAACGTAACGCCTTGATTTTATGCCTATTTCTGATGCCAGTGTTGCAAATGGCAACAGCCAATCCTTGCTATATGAAAACCAGTCGATAACAAATTTCACCATTACTCTGAATTGCTTATTAAAAATTGAAGAAACAATCATAGAAAATGGGCCGATAAAGAATAAATGGTTAGAGTTATCCTGAGTGATAATATTCCAATTTTGAAGAAACTATTAATTTCGGGGAAAAAACCCTGGAAATTATTTTAGTGAGGGATACATATATATCATCTTACTGCCACAGCAAGAGATTCTGCATTCATTTCTTGGCTATATTTTTAAATTTAAATAGAATATATATAAAATGGAGAAAAGAAGAATGCACAAGGGGGTATGGTGATAGTCTGAAGCCAGTACACCAGAGAGCTGTATCTGAAAACATGTATGTTGATCTTATTCTAATGATTATTCTTTAGCTGGAATAGTGCATGTTCTCCAACTTAAATGGTGGATTTGGGTTCCCTTGCTTTAGCTTTGGCCAAACTCCAAAGAGAAAAATGTAGCCCATGGTATCTGGAGGGAAAGTAATATTTATCTAGAACTTCAGCATCTGAGTAACGAACTATGATATGAATGAAAACCCTTTATTAATGATAAAAACAGGTTACATTGTTGCTCGAATGGAGCTTAAATTCTCTGATACAATACAGAAAAGGTAAGCACAGAAAAAGTAAAAGATACGATATATTACTAGGTGATAAATATTTTTAACAAATGAAGCAAATAAGACAGAGAATGCTGTAGACTTGGGTTTCATTTTAAAGAGGGTAGTCAGGGAAGATTCATGAAAAAGTGACTGAAATCGCAAGAAGTCCAGCATGCTTCTAGCAGAAAGAGTGAGGGGTGAGAATTAGGAGGTGAGTTCACAGAGTTGAGGGCAGGTGGAAGATCAAATTGCATTTTATAGTTCTATACTATCAATATGGTAGCCACTAGCCACATGTGGCTGTTGAGCACGTGAGTGCTTCCCTGAATCGAGTTGTGCTGTTTACATGTAAAATTCACAATGGTTTTTGAAGACTTAGTATTAAAAAATGTAAAATATCTCAATAATTTTATATTGATTATATGTCAACAAGATAATATATTAGATATATTGAGCTAAACAGAATATATTTAAAATGTAATTGACCTGTTTCTTTTTATCTTTTACAGCAATTACTAGAAAATTGTGGCTACCTTTACATTTCTGTTGTAGAACATTGTCATAGACCGTTCTAGGATTTTAACTGTTACTCATGGGGAATTGGGGAACCACTGGAAGGTTCTGAATCAGGAAGTGACATGATTGATCTTATCAATAGGATCACTGTAGCTGTGGCTGTGAGAATAAACTACAGAGGGATGAAAGGAAGGTGACCTTATAGGAAACAACTTCAATAATCCAGGCAAGAGGTGACTTAGAATGGACCACAGTGAAAGCAGTGAGGATTCCAAATACTTTTCCACAATGCGCCCAGGAATACTCGGTGATGAACTGGATGTGGAACTCTATTAATTCGGAGGGGGAGATGAACCATGAGAGACTATGGACTCTGAGAAACAAACTGAGGGTTCTAGAGGGGAGGGGGGTGGGGGGATGCGTAAGCCTGGTGATGGGTATTAAAGAGGGCATGTACTGAATGGAGCACTGGGTGTTATATGCAAACAATGAATCATGGAACACTACATCAAAAACTAATGATGTAATGTAGGTGATTAACATAACATAAAAAAAAAAAGAATTCCTAAAGAGAGTTATTGATCTAGACAGGGAATTGTCAAGCTCCGAGAGAGTTCTGGTGTAGCTGGGGGTGGCCATCAGTTCTTCTCATCAGTGTTTCTTATCATTGTGTCCCTGCACCTGGAAATTAGATGCACAAAATGAGGGTAAGCCAAAATATTTTCTATCTTTGGTGAGATCATCTGCTTTCATCTGGTTCATGTGACACATCATTAAAGAAAGTGCTTCTCAGCCCAACACCGCTAAGCCAAACAATCTTTTGGTGTTCTTTCATTTTGATTTTTAAAAATCTCCATAGGTATTTTAATGATAATTTGATATATAAGGCCAACACCCATGCTTAGTCATAAATACAAATTTCAAGTCTTGCAGACATGAACAACACTTTAGATAAAATTTCCATACCAGAAATAACTGGAAATGTGTGTGTACAGTAATCCCCGTTTCCCTTTGGTTTCAGCTACCTGAAGTCAACTGCAGTCTAGAAGGAATTGATCCTCCTTTTGACATATTGTCAGGTCACTAGTAGCCTAACACTATGTCATATACCTACATCATTCACCTCACTTCGAGTCATCACATAGGTGTTTTATCATCTCACATCATCACAAAAAGAAGAAGGGTGTGTACAGAATAATAAGATAATTTGAGAAGCCATATTCACATAATTTTTCTTATAAGCATATTGTTATAATTATTCTAGTTTATTATTAGTTATTGTTGTTAGTCTCTTTCTGTGCCTAATTTATATAGTAAACTTTATCACAGATATGGATGTGTAGGAAAAAACATAGTATATGTAGGGTTTATTACATCCACTGGGGGTTTTGGAATGTATCCACCACAGATAAGGAGGACTACTATATGTGAAAAATTTAAGTGGAAGAAATTTAGCAGTGAATTAATCTACTGACCCCCCCAAAATGTCCTAACTCAAAAGTTCCTTGTGCTAGAGAAAACTTACTCTTTTTAAGTCTCAGTGGAAATCATTTCCATAAATGGTCCTACCCTGCCTTTTGAAATGAAAATTACTTATTTTACAAGGTTGTTAAGGTTTGGAAAGAAAATTATTCTTGGTCCTCTTAAAAACATTGCTTGACTTTGCTGAATAATAATACTTTATTTTTTCTCAGTAGTATTTAGAAGAACCAAAGTGTGTGTGTTTGTGTGTGTGTGTGTGTAAGTGTGTGTGTGAAAGAGACAGAGAGACAGAGAGAGAGAAATACCCCAAATTTTATGTTGTTATACAATGTAGCACAAAGAAAGTTGTAAAATTAAAGGATATGATGATTGACGTATGTAAAAAGAACATATAAGGACTTTAAAAATTCGTGTTGCCTAATAGTAGAACAAGTCTATTATTCAAATAGAGATATCTGAGAAGAAAATAAAATAATACATAATAATAATAATACATAATTTTAAAAACTATATAATTATTACCCAGATTTAGCCAAACTCAAGGTTCAGAGCATAGTTCTCGAGACCACTAAGTCTGCCCAAGACTTTTAACATCAATAACACAAAATAAAAACAATAATAATAATAATGGCAATTCTCTGTGAATGAGGCTTTGAAAGAGATCCAGCTCCATTCTGCACACTCCAGTGGCAGCTAAGCTGCTGGTTTTCACTCTGATTATGGGCCATTTGTAAAAATGCCACTAAACCTGATGCTCTTAACAAGATTCAGGCTTTTTCTTTTTGTTTGTTTGTTTATTGTGTATGTTTTCCAGATTGTTGCAAGCCTTCAGGCAATTTTTGCCAGTGTTCTCGTTGCTTCTCTAGAGGAGATGATTTTTGAGGTTGTTACTCCATTGTTCTCACTGTTGTCCTCCTTCTGGTTCTTTTTTTATTGCAAGATAAGTATAACATGAACTTAACCATTTCAACCATTTTAAGTGTACCGTTTGGTGCCATTCAGTACATCCGCATGGTTGTGCAAACATCACCACTGTCTCCAGAACTTTTTTGACATCTCACATTGAAACTTTATATCCATGAAACACTAACTCTCCACATACTGTGGTCCTCCCCTCTGACCTTGGTAACTATTCTATGTTCTGACTCTCGGATTTGACCATTCTGTGACTTCACATAAGTGGAATTATACAGTATTTGTACTTTTGCGTCTGGCTTATTTCACTTGGCATACTGTGTCCAAAGTTCATCAATGTTGTAGCATGTACCAGAATCTCATTCCTTTTAAAGCTAAAGAATATCCCCTTGTATGTAGATAGCACCTTTTGTTTATTTTTTTATACCAATGGACATTTGGGTCGCTTCCCAAAATTCCCAAATTTTGACTATTGTGAATAATGCTACTATGAACATGGGTATACAGATACCTGTTAGAGTCTCTGCTTTCAGTTATTTTTGGTATATACCCAGAAGTGAAATTGGTGAATCTTATGGTAATTCTATTTTTAATTTTTGAAGTACTATGCTATTCTCCACCTTACATTTCCACCTTATATTCCCATCTTAAATTCCTGAAATGCACAAGGATTCCAATTTCTTCACAATCTCACCAATCCTTGTTATTTTCTGGGGTTTTATTTTATTTATTTTTATTTTTGGTAATAGCCATCCTGATAGGTATGAAATAATACTCATTGCGGTTTTGATTTGCATTTCCCTAGTGATTACTGATGTTGAGTATCTCTCCATGTGCTTAACAATTTGTATATCTTATTTGAAGAAATGTCTATTTTAATCCTTTGCCCATTTTAAAAATTTTGGTTTTTTGTTGTTGAGTTGTAGGAGTTATTTATATATTCTGGATACCAATATCTTATCTGAAATATGAGAAGATATATTCTTATATTCCACATATATTCTCCTATTCCACAGGTTGCCTTTCACTTTGTTAATAGTGTTCTTTAGTATACTGTTGACTTTTTCAATTTGTTTTTCCTCTGTTTTTCTGATTGGATAATTCGCATTGATCTATCTTCAAGTTTTTACTGATTGTGTTAGGGTTCTCCAAAGAAACAGAACAAATAGGATGTGCATATATAGAACGAAATTTATTTTAAGGAATTGGCTCACATACCTTATTGTGGAGGCTTGGTGAGTCCAAAATCTGATGGCGGTAACGGTCAGGTTGAAGACCCCAGAAAGAGTTGCAGTTTGAATCCAAAGGCAGTCAGGCTGGAGACCAGGAACAGCCAATGTTGCAGTTGAAATCCTAAAGCAGTGTACTGGCAGAATTGCTTCTTTTTCCTCAGGGAAGCTCAACATTTTGTTCTATTCAGACTTTCAACTGATTGGATGAGGACCACCCACATTATAGAGGGAAATCTGCTTAACTTAAAATCCACCAATTTAAATGTAAATCTCATCCAAAACTGCCCTCATAGAAAAACATCCAGAATAATGTTCAACCAAATATCTGGATACTATGGCTCAGCCAAGTTGACACAAAATTAACCATCATGCTGACTTTTGCTTCTCTCATCTCCACTGCTATCTAGTCCTAGGAAATTTTTATATTTTGGTTATTGTGTTTTTCCATTCTGAAATTTCTATTTGGTTCTTTGTATATTCTATTTATTTACTGATAGGTTCTATTTTAATGTTTGCTTCAAGAACATTTTCAGTTGTTCATTCAAACCTTTTTTTTTGCGACTGTTTTTTTAAAGTCTTTGTTGGAAAATCCAAAATCTGTGTCATCTCAATGTTGGTGTCTGTTGATTATATTTTCCTTTCAGGCTCAGATGTGTGTGTGTGTGTGTGTGTGTGTGTGTGTGTGTGTGTGTGTGTGTGTGTGTGTTTAATATGCTGAGATCCAAGGATCTTCCATCTCTGCAACATCCCCAGCATTTTCCAGTTTATAGGAGTTCAGAGAGGCTACGGCAATCTTGCTGTCTTTAGAAAGACCTGATTTCAAAGTTGATCCTCTGCTGACATCTGGGAACTTGGATTTCAACAGGGTTCCCATCGTTCCCTGAAAAGAATGTCTCCCTGTGCTTAAACTCATTATGAAAACAATATGGTTTATGTTAAACTTTTGTTTTTTCCTGGGACTCTGGAAGTTTGGTTCATGCCAGGCAGAGTGCCTATGTGACCAGCCCCCAACAAAAACATGGCAACTGAGTCTCTACTAAGTTTTTCTGAAAAACATTTTATAGGTATTGCCACAACTCATTGCTGGGGGGAAGCAAGCACATTCTGTGCAACTGCATTGGGAGAGGACCCTTAAATGCTTACATCTGGTTTCCCCTCCTAACTTCACTCATGCATTTTTCCTTTGCTGATATTGCTTTGCATCTTTTCTGCTATAATACATCATAGCTATGAGTACACCTGTATAATGAATCCTGTGAGTCCTCCTAGTGCATCACTGAAACTTGGGGTGACCTTAGGAGCCCCTGACACACGGTGCTCTCCTTTTTGGTCCTTTGGTCAGAAATTATCCAATTCTGGGATCTTGCCACATTGAGGACAAAGTGGTAGAAGCAGAGAGAGAAAGAGAGAGAGAGACATAAGACAGGTCCCCTCTTCTTGGAGTCCCATCTCCACTGTATGGACAAGAAGGTTCCCTTGTCCCCTTGTCTCAGACATTTAGATCCTGCAGTGTCCTATTACTGGCTAAATTTCTGACCATTTTTGCTTTGGCTTCAATGAACTGTTTTTCTTTCTTGTCCATGAGCAGATATCCTTGCTTCTTCCTATATTTCCTAATTTTTAAATTCTATGTTGAACACCATATAAGAGAACTTCAGAACTAGAAGTAAATAACATTCACCTCCCTTCCCCCAAATATGATGCCCTTTATTCTGTCATGGGGCACGTGTATGGTCTAAGTAAGTCTAATCTGTAGTGATGTAGCCTGAGCTTTCTTACAGCTCCATTTATATCCAGTTTGCCTCTGGATTCAAGTATTTTGAGAGTATTTTATTTATTTTATTTTTTTAAAGCTTTTTATTTATTTCAGAGGGAGAGAGAGAGCACAAGTTGGGGAGACAGGCAGAGGGAGAAGCAGACTCCCCGCTGAGCAGGGAGCCTGATGTGGGGCTCGATCCCAGGACGCCGAGATCACAACCCAAGCTGAAGGCAGACCTGTAACCAACTGGGCCACCCATGTGCCCCAAGAGTAAGTATTTTATATGAGTTTGGGGTAAGACTTTTTTTGAGAGTAAGACTACTTCGGGAGTATTTCATACACGGCTTTCCCTTTAACAGGCCTTAGATTGCGAGCACTGGTGAAATTCCAGTAATCACTTTTGGCTCTACACCCAAGGTGCCAGCTTCCTGCACTGTGGGAATGTGTCTGCCTTAAATCTGGTGCCAATTTTTCTGATCTCCTGGGACTTCTCTTTGTTCTTCCATTCTGCCTCAAGCTCTGTGAATCTTTGCATATATCCTTATACCTTCTGTGCTTCCAGCAGCCTTCAGAGGGCCACTTTAGTGCACTGCAAGAATGCCTGGTTTGCCTCACACAGATTTTCCTCAGGTCTTCTGTTCCCTGCCTCAATCTTGGAAGGGTAGCTGCAGTGAACTTAGTTGAAGACCCAGAGTGCCCAAGACTGTTTTTACTTGCCTACCCTGCCCTGAGCCTCCAGGAAACTGTTTACACATGCAAAAGAAACTGAGCCCTTCCCAGAAATCTCTTAGCTCTGGGTCCTGCCCCTACTTTCATGCAGTTCATGACAGCTCGTGAGAAAGAATAGCAGATATGTGCAGACTAGCACTATGGCTGGGGCGCCCTGGGTTTCTAATCCTCCATGCCAGACTACACATGCCCATTAAAAGTGTGCAAAATTTTCAGGTTTTTTTTTTTTTGGTAACCCTGTTTAAGGCATATTTCTTCTTTTTTTCCTTCTACTCTGCAAGGGATGAAAGCAGCCATGGGTCTCTTAAATTCATTTAGGTTTCTTTGTATCCTTTGTTATCTGGTAGGTTTAAAAAAAACCTATAATTTGGTCACATATATGGCTTGTTTTTATTGGCAGGCTGGGAGTAAATGTCTCTTGCAACTTTGTACTTTATAATCATAGTGGAAATTCTCAATTTTGTCTATCCTTGATTTTCAACTAAATTTAGAGTCATATAGAATATTGTGTTTTGTGATGGGCTTCATTTTCTTATTAGTCTGAAAGATTAATCTATTTGTTGCAATAGTCCATTCTTATTGCATAGTATTCTCTTATATCCAATTTGTTCTTTTTTAGATGGAGGTGTGGATTATTTTCACTTTGGAGCAATTATAAATAAAACTTCCAGTAATATCCTTTTCATGTCTGTTGATGAACATATGTGCTCTCTTCTCTTGGAAATGTACCTCCAAATAGAAATGCTGGGTCATGACAGTGGCATCTAATTAGCTTTAGTAGATATTGCCAAGCAATTTTTCAATATGTTTATATCAGTATACACTCCCACTAGCCATTATGGAAATTCCAGTTGCTCTACATCCTCATCAACACTTAGCATTTTTTTTAATTTGGTTATTCTAATGAGCATTGGTTGGTATTTCATTGTGATTTAAACTTGCATTTCCCTAATGAATAATGATGTTAAGTACTTTTTGTTTTTACTTTGATTATTGAAGTGTAGTTGACATACAGTGCTGTATTACTTTCAGGTGTACAACATAGTGATTTGATAATTCTATACATTACTCAATGCTCACCACTATTAAGTGTAGCACCATCTATCACCACACATCATTACACTATTATTGACTACGTTCCCTATGCTGTACTTTTCATCTCCATCACTTATATATTTTAACTGAAATTTTGTACCTCTGAATCTGCTTCATCTATTTTGCGCATACTCCCTGTTCCCTCCCCTTCCCTTCTGTCAACCACCAGTTTGTTCTCTGTATTTATGAGTCTGTTTCTGTTGTTTTGTTTGTTCATTTATTTTGTGTTTTTAGATTCGACATATAAGTGAAATCATATGATATTTGTCTTTCTTTGACTTATTTCACTTTGACATATTTCACTTAGATCCCACATATAAGTGAAGTCATACGGTATTTGTCTTTCTTTGACTTATTTAAACTTACCATATTCACTTAGCACCTTCTAGATCCATCCATAGTATCACAAATGGCAAGATCTCATTCTTTTTTTATGGTTGACTAATATTCTATTGTAAATATATACCACATTTTCTTTACCCATTCATCTGTTTATGGACACCTAGGTTGCTTCCATATTTTGGTTAGTGTAAATAATGCTGCTATAAACAAAGGGGTGCATATATCTTTTTGAATTACTTAAGCCTTTTAATATACTTATTGGCTATTTGAATATCCTATTTTGTGTTATAGCTATTCAAATCCTTTGCCAATTTTGTAAATTGGATTGTCGCTTTATACTTAATGATTTGAAGAAGCAATTTATATATAATTGGAATAAGTACTTTTCATATATTCATATTTCAGATGTCTTTTCCAGTATGTGATTTGCCTTTTTATTCTACTCATGATAACTTTTGATGGAATAATCTTATTTTTAGCTTATAATAATTAGTGTTTGTGTATATGTACAAATGTGTGGAGGATGTGTGTATGTGTGTGTGTTTTATTTTCCTTTCTCTGATATTCATCTTTATATTCTTTAGAGAAACTACCCAATACCTTTCTTGTTTGGAATAATATTCTTTTAACACTTTGTACCTCTATATCCACTGGTAATTAAAGATTTAATTTTCATTCTCATATTTAACAGTTTTTTTTTTAAAGATTTTGTTTATTTATTTGACAGAGAGAGACACAGTGAGAGAGGGAACACAAGCAGGGGAAGTGGGTGAGGGAGAAGCAGGCTTCCCACTGAGCAGGGAGCCCGATGCGGGGCTGGATCCCAGGACCCTGGGATCATGACCTGAGCCGAAGGCAGACGCTTAATGACTGAGCCACCCAGGCGCCCCCATATTTAACAGTTTTTAAGGTTACATTGTGAAGAAACTGAGATTCTTAGAGGGGAAGTGACTTCCTCATGATCCTCAGACCAGTTGGTGTTGGAACAGATTTCAAACCAAGATCCTTTGATTTTACTGATATTTCTATGTGTTTTCCATTAACAGCAATCTCTAAATAACAAATTAAGCACTGCACTACAAGTTTTTGTGTTTGTTTTTATTTATCACACTCTTCTGCAATTTACTTCCTTAAAATGCAGGCTAATTTTTAGTTTTTATAAGTGACCTAATAGTTCCAAAAGCTTCTACAAGTCTGAGGCTCTTTATCCTGACCTGACAGAACTGTAGAACAGAGTCCTTAGGGTAACTTTGCTTCTGTGAAAATTGACAATTTATGTCTCCCCAAAAGCACCCTTACTTTTCCTTTGCTCTCCAGTCTGATGTTTTAATCTACTCAGTTGCAAATGAAAAGAAGATAAAGGCAAGGCAAGGCACCACAAAAAAGTACTCTATCTAAGAGGAAAACAGAATCCTGTGACTGTAGTATGAAATAAATACTTGATTAAAGAAATTTAGAAATATATTTCAAATAACTTGGCAGATGCTATTTTAATTGATGCTATGAAATCTTTCACATTTCACATTTATAAGTGATGTATAAATAATAATAGTGGGTATAGATATTTCTCAGGATGAATTTGCACAACCCAAACTGCACTATTTTGATTGACTAACATCATAGAGCTTTCTAGCTACAGTTAATGCATGCACTTTAAATGTCTTTCTATACCCTAAGTTAATAATCATTAGGGGCTGAGAGGCTCAAACACATTTGTATTGCAATGAACACATATAAATGTCTTGGAAATAATCAATATGATCCTACCACAGGGATGCCATTTACTTTGAAGCTTGGAAACATTCCCTATCAGTCATAAGGGTTTTAATGGGGGTAGCTATAAACTGCAATACAGTTACCACCTCCAGTCACCCATTCTTGAAATATTGATGTAATCTTTGACTCCATCATATCCCCAGAGCCTGATATCTAACCAGTTGCCAAATCTTGTTGATTTGGCAGCAGTGGTGGAAATGGAGAGAGGGAGATTTATTACTTGCTTTCAATTTCCTCAGCTATTACTGTAATGGTAAAGGAGGTGCCATTATTGCTTCCTAGGAAAATTGCAAGAGGTCCTCTGGTTTTTCATTTCTCCTCCCTCTTCTTAATCTACTCCATTTATGCCACCTGGTTAATTTTTCGATCATATTGACAGGATGTGGCTTTGGCTTTGTTTTAAAATCTCCCAATAGCATTTATTTTATTTTGACGATATAATCCCAAGACTTTAGCCTGATACTCAATTTTTCACATGCTCTGGCCCTAAGCCCTTTTGTTTTTGCTGTTTTCCCATCATTCCCTCAATAGATTTTATATTCAATTCTCCTAAGTCTCTAAGATTTTCTCACTATGGACAATTGCTTATTGACATCTTCTGTCACAAGGCTTTTAACCTATCCACCTTGAAAACAACTTTGAAAAACATGTTTAAATATTAAAGCTCTTTTAAAATGATTTTAGCCATTTTTTATTTTTTTATTATGTTATGTTAATGACCGTATATCACATCATTAGTTTTTGATGTTGTGTTCCATGATTCATTGTTTGTGTATAACACCCAGTGCTCCATGCAGAACATGCCCTCTTTAATACCCATTACCAGGCTAACCCATCCCGCCACCCCCCTCCCCTCTAGAACCCTCAGTTTGTTTCTCAGAGTCCATAGTCTTTCATGGTTCATCTTCCCCCTCTGATTTCCCCCCCTTCATTTCTCCCTTCCTACTATCTTCTTTTTTTTTTTTTTTTAACATATAATGTATTATTTGTTTCAGAGGTACAGGTCTGTGATTCTTCAGTCTTACACAATTCACAGCGCTCACCATAGCACATACCCTCCCCAATATCTATCACCCAGCCACCCCATCCCCCCCCCCCCCCCACCACTCCAGCAACCCTCAGTTTGTTTCCTGAGATTAAGAATTCCTCATATCAGTGAGATCATATGATACATGTCTTTCTCTGAATGACTTATTTCGCTCAGCATGGAGGGTATTATGCTGAGATTTTAGCCATTTTTTAAATAAACACAAACACAGACTATCAAGCAGTCTAAGGGAGATTATTTCATCTCTGGGAAGTATTTATTGATATTAGAACAAAACAAACTGTGCTGTTATGCTAATTTCTCTCTGGTGGGATAAACCTACTTCTAACTTCTTTCTAAGAGACATCATCTTTAGGCTCTGGTTTTTTTTTTTTGTTGTTGTTGTTGTTTTTTCCTGGCCACAAGAGAAACTATTGTGATTCAATTAAATATATTAGAAAAAGTGAAGAAGCCCGCATTAACCAAAGTGAGAAACAGGCAAGGTGGGCTCATTTCTCTATGGTTATCTACTTTTTCACTCATGCAGACATTTATGTCTGTCCAATGAATTCATTTTTATGTGACCCAAGGAAACAATTTTTCTCTAACAGGGAAGACAATATCAATGAGCATATATTCCATTAATAATTCTGATTTTTTTAAAAAGAGAAAATCTGTCCTTTTTAAAAAGATTTTATTTATTTATTCGACAGGGAGAAAGAGAGAGAGAGCACAAGCAGGGGAAGCAGCAGGCAGAGGGAGAAGGAGAACAGGCTCCCTGCAGGGAGCCTGATACAGGGCTGGATCCCAGGACTCTGGGATCATGACCTGAGCTAAAGGCAGATGTTTAAGCAAGAACCCAGGTGACCCAATGATTCTGATTTTAATAAGATTCAACCTGTCTTCTCATGAAGAGTTTTAAAAGGTGACTCATCACCAGGAACTAGATTCACTGAGACTTCATTTATTCAAAAGTTTTTGGAAGTGGTATTCTACATAATTGAATTTTTCAGATAGTTCAGATTTATACTCTAAAAAGCCTTCTGAAAATAGATAACTCCCTTTTTTTGTTTTCCATAGCACAGGGCATTGGCTTATTCTTGTTGATCTTGGGGGTTATCTTTATGAATATCCATTAGCACAGAGCAATATAGTATACCTTAGTGGCTTTAATGACATCTTCTCTAATGTTGGGTATTCAGCTAGCATTTCTTTCATAATACATTTGCTTTCCACTAAGAATATTTCTCTTGCTCTGATTTCCTTCTTATTTTCTGCCTTTATCTTTTGTGAGCTGAAAAGGAGGGGTCAAATAAATCAAGAATTGTATATTATACATAATTATAAAATATTTTTACGTGGCAGTTCACATTTTACAAAACATTTTAATATAATTTTTTAATTGTTAGAGCAAATTGGAGTGGTATATATCATCTACACTTTACAAATAAGTAAATGGGAGCTCAAAGAAGTAGATAGTATTTCATAAGTCCAGATAGCCAGTGAGTTTTAGCTATAGAACCTGAATTCAAACCTTTTGACTCCATGTATTATATATTTTGCATTACAGGATAGTTGCCAGTAATTTAATAGAGCTCTGAGTAAGAGCTCAAAAAGTAGTAGGGGAGACTGTGAAAGCAATTTCTAGTCCTCAATGGTTTGCTTTATTTTTTATTTATTTGTTTGTTTGTTTGTTTATTTATTTTAAACCTGGGTTCAGAACTGTTTTGAAGAGTAAAGTCTACAGAATTAAGGGCATTGACTAGATAGGTTGTTACTGTGCTATTGTAGCTAGAAAAAATTTTTTGCTCTACTAGCTGTAAAATATAATTCTGGACATCATGACTATCAAATAGTCAATTCTTAGAAGATGTGGAATAAGGGTGCTTAATGGACGTAGAGTCTACCAGCATCATATTCACAGGAACTCAAAGGCATTCTTTCTAATAAACAATAAGAACGTCCAGTTCCAGGTCCAGAGGTTCCTAGCTGAGCCCAAGCTGAGTTGACAGAAAGCAGGGTTTTTGGGTTTGGGGACTTAAAAACTCAGAAGAGAGAAGGTTTCCTCCTTTCTCACCTTCATCTGACCTTGTCACAGAGCAAAAGAAAGGAAAGCTGAAGATAATGGGAGAATTGATGCAGGTTCTGCGTTCCCACTCAAAACATATTTAATGCCCTAGAAAGAAAAAAGATTGGTTTTGAAGCTGAAGAATATACCTTCATAAAATATTTTATAAGTCTTTGGGCATAAAGAATATTATTTCCTGGTCTGGATGACAAAATAGGACTCCTCATTTGAAAGAGGGCATTGTACATGGGACTAAAGATAACTGTGGCATTGAGAATACTAGAGTGTTCTCCTAAAATACTTATTTTCCTGGTCGTTTCTTGGAGAGCAGAGATTGTTGTGAAAATGGGGCAGATGAAGCAAAAAAATAAAAACATGAGGACCATCTCATGATGACTATAGCTGACTTCCATTTGTGGAGATACTCATTTAGGACTCCCTGAAAAACAAAGGCAGGAGATTTACTAAAGGGACTGAAGGTCATATGTGAATGCACTGTGTGGGTAGTAGGGGAAACAGGAGTCAGGACAGGCAAGGGAGTGTATATGTGAAAAGAAGTGGAATTTTGGTTTATTGATAAGTATAAAACTTCATTAATATCTGTAGTCTTGGGGGCGGAGCAAGATGGCGGAGGAGTAGGAGACCTGGATTTCATCTGGTCTCAGGAATTCAGCTGGATAGGGATCAAACCATTTTGAACACCTACGAACTCAACAGGAGATTGAAGAAAAGAATAGCAGCAACTCTCTGAACAGAAAAGCGACCACTTTCTGGAAGGTAGGACGTGCAGAAAAGGCGATGAACTCAGACGTGAATCTGAGGCGATATTCGGGAGGATAGACAACGGGGGAGGGGGCCTCCGCCGGCCGCTTCTGGCAAGTGATAGAGCCGCGGAGCACAAAATCGGAACTTTTAGAAGTTGGCTCCGCTGAAGGACGTCACTCCAGTGGCTAAGCAGGGGGTGGAAACCTCGCGGGACAGTGTGGTCTCAGGACCCTCGGGGTCACAGAAAGACCGGGGGTGTCTGAGTGCGGCAGAGCTCCCAGGTATCAGAGCGGGGAAGCCGGCTGCAGAGATGGAGCCGAGGGATGGGCTCTCAGCTCGGGGTTGCCATAAACTGTGATCCGCGGCCCCGTCGGGCCACTGCTCCTCCAGGAAGGACCCAACAAGCAGCAGATCCTCCCCTGGGAGGAGTGGCGCGGGAGTGCACCACAGGGTTCTGCTGCGTTTGGAGACTCCACATGGGGTAGGGTGCCAGAGATAGAAACGCTCGGTCACAGGCCGGGGGAGCACGGAGTGCGGCTGGAGACCGGGGAGACGGTGGTGACTGCTTTTCTCTGGGGGCGCACTGAGGAGCGGGGCCCCGAGTTCTCAGCTCCTCTGGGGCAGAGATTGGGAGGCCACCATTTGCACTCTCATCCTCCAAAGCTATACCAAGAGCTTGCAGGGAACAAAAGCTCCTGAGAGCAAACCGGAGCAGCTTGCTTAGCCTGGACCAACAAGGGCGGGGCAATTCCGCCTCCGGCAAAGACATTTGAGAACCACGGCAACAGGCCCCTCCCCCAGAAGATCAGCACGAACAGCCAGCAAGCCAAGACCAAGTTTACCGATCAAGGAGAATGGGAGAACTCCAGTGCTAGGGGAATACTGCACATAGAATTCATGGCTTTTTTACCATGAATCATTAGTTTTTCAAAATTAATTTTTTAAGTGTTTTTTTCTTTTTTTGAATTTTTCTTTTTCCCTTATTCAACCAACATCTTATCAATCCCTTTTTTTAAAAAAAAATTATTTTTCATTTTTAGAGTTATATTTTATCCCTTCATAGTAGTTACCCTTATTTTTGGCATATATATATAAGTTGTTCTTTCTTTAAAATTTTGAGATACAGTTTCTTCTAACAGATCAAAATATACCCTAAATCACTAGTGTATGGCTTTGTTCTAGTCTCCTGCCTGATCACATTCTCTCCCTTTTTTCTTTTCTTTTCTTTTTTAAATCTTCTTCTTTCTTTTTTCAAACAACTTCTATCTTATCAATTCCTTTTATAAAATCTTTTATAATTTTCATCTTTACAGTCATCTTCCATCCCTTCATTGTATCAACCCTTATTTTGTACATATATAAGTCTTTCTTTCTTTAAAATTTTAGGAGGCACTTTCTTCTAACAGACCAAAATACACCCAAAATCTAGTGTGTGGCACTGATCTATGCACTAGCCTGATCATATTGATCATATTCTGTTTTCTTTTGTTTTGTTCTGTTTTTGTTTGTTTTTATCTCTTTCTTTATATTTTTTTTCTCTTTCTTTTTTCTTTCTTTCCCTCTCTTTTCCTCCGGTTTCAGGTCTTTTCTGATTTGTATAGAGTATATTAGCTGGGGACGTTGTTAACCTGTTAGCATTTTGTTCTCTCATCCATCTATTCTCCTCTGGACAAAATGACAAGACGAAAGAAATCACCTCAGCAAAAGGAACAAGAGGTAGTACTGTCTCCCAGGGACCTACTCAGTACAGACATTAGTACGATGTTAGACTTAGAGTTCAGAATCATGACTTTAAAGATACTAGCTGGGCTTGAAAAAAGCAGGGAAGTTATTAGAGAAACACTTTCTGGAGAAATAAAAGAACTAAAATCTAACCAAGTTGAAATCAAAAAGGCTATTAATGAGGTGCAATCCAAAATGGGGGCACTAACTGCTAGGATAAAAAAGGCAGAAGAGAGAATCAGTGATATGGAAGACCAAATGATGGAAAATAAAAGGCTGAGAAAAAGAGAGATACACAACTACAGGACCACGAGATAAGCGTGGGAGATAAGCGATACGATAAGACAAACAACATTAGAATAATTGGGATGGCAGAAGAAAAGGAAAGAGAGAGAGGGGCAGAAGGTATATTGGAGCAAATTATAGCAGAGAATTTCCCTAATGTGGGGAAGGAAACAGGCATCAAAATCCAGGAGACACAGAGAACCCCTCTCAAAATCAATAATAATAGGTCAACACCTCGACATCTAATAGTAAAACTTATGAGTCTCAGAGACAAAGAGAAAATCCTGACAGCAGCTCGGGAGAAGAGATATGTAACCTACAATGGTAAAAAAATTAGATTGGCAACAGACCTATCCACAGAGACCTGGCAGGCCAGAAAGGACTGGCATGATATCTTCAGAGCACTAAATGAGAAAAATATGCAGCCAAAAATACTATATCCAGCTAGGCTGTCATTGAAAATAGAAGAGATAAAAATCTTCCAGGACAAACAAAAACTAAAGCAATTTGCAAACACCAAACCAGCCCTACAAGAAATATTGAAAGGGGTCTTCTAAGCAAAGAGAGAGCCTAAAAGCAGCATAGACCAGAAAGGAACAAGACAATGTACAGTAAAAGACACCTTACAGGCAATACAATGGCAATAAATTCATATCTTTCATAGTTACCCTGAATGTAAATGGGCTAAATGCCCCGATCAAAAGACACAGGCTAACAGATTGGATTAAAAAACAAGACCCATCAATATGCTGTCTGCAAGAGACTCATTTTAGACCCAAAGACACCCCCACAATGAAAGTGAGGGGGTGGAAATCCATTTACCATGCTAATGGACACCAAAAGAAAGCTGGGGTGGCAATCCTTATATCAGACAAATTAGATTTTAAAACAAAGACTGTAATAAGAGATGAAGAAGGACACTATATTCTACTTAAAGGGTCTACCCAACAAGACGATCTAACAATTGTAAATATCTATGCCCCGAACATGGGAGCAGCCAATTATATAAGGCAATTAATAACAAAAGCAAAGAAAGACATTGACAACAATACAATAATAGTGGGGGACTTTAACACCCCCCCTGACTGAAATGGACAGATCATGTAAACAAAAGATCAACAAGGAAATAAAGACTTTAAATGACACACTGGACCAAATGGACTTCACAGACATATTCAGAACATTCCATCCCAAAGCAACAGAATACACATTCTTCTCTAGTATCCATGGATCATTCTCCAGAATAGATCACATCCTAGGTCACAAATCAGGTCTCAACCAATACCAAAAGATTGGGATCATTCCCTGCATATTTTCAGACCACAATGCTTTGAAACTAGAACTCAATCACAAGAGGAAAGTCGGAAAGAACTCAAATACATGGAGGCTAAGAGCATCCTACTAAAGAATGAATGGGTCAACCAGGAAATTAAAGAAGAATTAAAAAAATTCATGGAAACCAATGAAAATGAAAACACAACTGTCCAAAATCTTTGGGATACAGCAAAGGCAGTCCTGAGAGGAAAGTATATAGCAATACAAGCCTTTCTCAAGAAACAAGAAAGGTCTCAAATATACAACCTAACCCTACACCTAAAGGAGGTAGAGAAAAAACAGCAAATAAAGCCTAAACCCAGCAGGAGAAGAGAAATAATAAAGATCAGAGCAGAAATCAATGAACTAGAAACCAAAAGAACAGTAGAACAGATCAACAAACAAGGAGCTGGTTCTTTGAAAGAATTAACAAGATTGATAAATCCCTGGCCAGACTTATCAAAAAGAAAAGAGAAATGACCCAAATCAACAAAATCATGAATGAAAGAGGAGAGATCACAACCAACACCAAAGAAATACAAACAATTATAAGAACATATTATGAGCAACTCTATGCCAGCAAATTAGATAACCTGGAAGAAATGGGTGCATTCCTAGAGTTGTATCAACTACCAAAATTGATCCAGGAAGAAATAGAAAACCTGAACAGAGGTATAACCACTAAGGAAATTGAAGCAGTCATCAAAAATCTCCCAACAAACAAAAGCCCAGGGCCAGTGGGCTTCCCAGGGGAATTCTACCAAACATTTCAAGAATTAATACCTATTCTCCTGAAACTGTTCCAAAAGATAGAAATGGAAGGAAAACTTCCAAACTCATTTTATGAGGCCACCATTACCTTGATCCCCAAACCAGAAAAGACCCCATCAAAATGAGAATGACAGACCAATATCCTTGATGAACATGGATGCAAAAATTCTCACCAAAATACTAGCCAATAGGATCCAACAGTACATTAAAAGGATTATTCAACATGACCAAGTGGGATTTATCCCTGGGCTGCAAGGTTGGTTCAACATCATCAAATTAATCAACGTGATACAATACATTAACAAAAGAGAGAAGAAGAATCATATGATCCTCTCAATAGATGCAGAAAAAGCATTTGACAAAGTACAGCATCCTTTCTTGATCCAAACTCTTCAGAGGATAGGGATAGAGGGTACATACCTCAATATCATAAAAGCCATCTACGAAAAACCTACAATGAATATCATTCTCAATGCGGAAAAGCTGAGAGTTTTTCCCCTAAGGTCAGGAACGCGGCAGGGATGTCCACTATCACCACTGCTATTCAACATAGTATTAGAAGTCCTAGCCACAGCAATCAGACAACAAAAAGAAATCAAAGGCATCCACATCGGCAAAGAGGAAGTCAAACTCTCACTCTTTGCAGATGATTTGATACTGTATGTGGAAAACCCAAAAGACTCCACCTCAAAACTGCTAGAACTCATACAGGAATTCAGTAAAGTGGCAGGATATAAAATCAATGCACAGAAATCAGTGGCATTCCTATACACCAACAACAAGACAGAAGAGAGACAAATCAAGGAGTCGATCCCATTTACAATTGCACCCAAAACCATAAGATACCTAGGAATAAATTTAACCAAAGAGGCAAAGGATCTATACTCAGAAAACTATAAAATACTCAGGAAAGAAATTGAAGAAGACACAAAGAAATGGAAAAACGTTCCATGCTCATGGATTGGAAGAACAAACATTGTGAAGATGTCAATGCTACCTAGAGCAATCTACACATTCAGTGCAATCCCCATCAAAATACCATCCACTTTTTTCAAAGAAATGGAACAAAGAATCCTAAAATTTGTCTGGAACCAGAAGAGACCCCGAATAGCCAGAGGAATATTGAAAAAGAAAAGCAAAGCTGGCAGCATCACAATTCCGGACTTCCAGCTCTATTACAAAGCTGTCATCATCAAGACAGTATGGTACTGGCACAAAAACAGACACATAGATCAGTGGAACAGAATAGAGAGCCCAGAAATAGACCCTCAACTCTATAGTCAACTAATCTTTGACAAAGCAGGAAAGAATGTCCAAAGGGAAAAAGACAGTCTCTTCAACAAATGATGTTGGGAAAATTGGACAGCCAAATGCAGAAGAATGAAACTGGACCATTTCCTTACACCACACACAAAAATAGACTCCATATGGTTGAAAGAGCTAAACCTGAGACAGGAGTCCATCAAAATCCTAAAGGAGACACAGGCAGCAACCTCTTTGACCTCAGCCGCAGCAACTTCTTCCTAGAAACATCGCCAAAGGCAAGGGAAGCAAGGGCAAAGGTGAACTATTGGGATTTCATCAAGATAAAAAGCTTTTGCACAGCAAAAGAAACGGTCTACAAAACCAAAAGACATCCGACAGAATGGGAGAAAATATTTGCAAATGACATATCAGATAAAGGGCTAGTATCCAAAATCTATAAAGAACTTATCAAACTCAACACCCAAAGAACAAATAATCCAATCAAGAAATGAGCAGAAGACATAAACAGACATTTTGCCAAAGAAGACATCCAAATGGCCAACAGACACATGAAAAAGTGCTCCACATCGCTCGGCATCAGGGAAATCCAAATCAAAACCTCAATGAGATACCACCTCACACCCGTCAGAATGGCTAAAATTAACCAGTCAGGAAACGACAGATGTTGGCGGGGATGCGGAGAAAGGGGAACCCTCCTACACTGTTGGTGGGAATGCAAGTTGGTGCAACCACTCTGGAAAACAGTATGGGGGTTCCTCAAACAGTTGAAAATAGAGCTACCATATGATCTAGCAATTGTACTACTGGGTATTTACCCTAAAGATACAAATGTAGGGATCCGAAGGGGTACGTGCACCCCAATGTTTATAGCAGCAATGTGTACAATAGCCCAACTGTGGAAAGAGGCAAGAAGTCCATCGACAGATGAATGGATAAAGAAGAAGTGGTGTATATACACAATGGAATATTATGCAGCCATCAAACGGAATGAGATCTTGCCATTTGCAACAACGTGGATAGAACTGGAGGGTGTTATGCTGAGTGAAATAAGTCAATCAGAGAAAGATGTATCATATGACCTCACTGATATGAGGAATTCTTAATCTCAGGAAACAAACTGAGGGTTGCTGGAGTGGTGGGGGTGGGAGGGTTGGGGCGGCTGGGTGATAGACATTGGGGAGGGTATGTGCTATGGTGAGCGCTGTGAATTGTGCAAGACTGTTGAATCTCAGATCTGTACTTCTGAAACAAATAATGCAATATATGTTAAGGGAAAAAAAGAAGAAGATAGCAGGAGGGGAAGAATGAAAGGGAGTAAGTCAGAGGGCGGATGAACGATTAGAGACGATGGACTCTGAAAAACAAACTGAGGGTTCTAGAGGGGAGGGGGTGGGGGGTTGGGTTAGCCTGGTGATGGGTATTAAAGAGGGCACGTTCTGCATGGAGCACTAGGTGTTATGCACAAACAATGAATCATGGAACAGTACATCAAAAACTAATGATGTAATGTATGGTGATTAACATAACAAGAAAAAATTAAAAAAAATTATCTGTAGTCTGGAGAGACCTAGCAGTATTATTGTTCAACACTTAAAATACAGATTTCTATTGGGCATAGATGGGTCAGTGGAATACTGTGGAAACTTTCTGCTATATTTAAATGGAGAGATTTTTGAAGAGTTAGAGGTTCAAAGAATGAATTAAGTATCTTAGATCTTTTATTTGAGAAAGATTCCAGACAAAATGAGAGGAGACCACACTACTCATTCACTGAATTTCTTTGTTCATTTTTATTCTGGTTAGAAAATTGATCTTTAGGCTGGACCCAATAGAACAAACAAACTGAAAGAAAAATTTTCCAAGATATGTAAAACAATAACAGCTAGTTACTTTTAATGAATTTTATATTTCCAGTTGTAAAAAATTATCAAATAATTTATCAAGTATAAAGAATCAGGTGGATGTTTGAAAAACAGCTTTATCTAGGACAGCTTATGGTTAAATGTACTAAAGAAGAGCCATCTTCTGGAAACTATAGAGTATTCAAATAGAGAAGGGCCCTAAACATCAGGTCTGACCTCATTTTAGAGATGGGGAAACTAAACCAAAAGGAGGAAAGTTAATTTGGCACACCTGAATCCTAACAGAAGTATCAAGCTCTTTTCACTCTGATTAATTCTTTTTTCTCTGTCACATTTTTATTCTTCAGAGATCATCTCAAGCATGATATTAAAAGGTAACATATACTAGTACCTAAAATCAAAGCTAATCATACTGATGCTCTTGTGGAGCAACTCAACATTATGAAGATAAATTAACCTGGTACATCTATAAATTACCAGTTCATTGGCACTTTTAATGTTGACTTAAATAGCAAATAACCTGTATCTGTCTTTAAAAGTATATCTCCTCTATAATTGCTAAACCAAATAGTAAAGATAACTCATTACCACATTAAATAAAGGGAACTGGAGACAGAAAGATCAGGCTTACTTATGAACCTTATAATGCTAAGTAAGAGAGAGCAAATTAGAATTGTAGATATTTTTAAACATCCTATGAAGGGAAGAAACAGGGGAAATCAGTTTGCTAGAGAAGAGCTATTAACTGGTTAAAAGGCATTTAACACTAGGAGCAAAAGGAATGTAGTTAGTATAGGATTTGCCTTTTCTCAAGTGATATATTTCTTTGCCACTTTAATAATAGTGTCACAGTGATTGTATTTCCCCAGGAATGTTTTATGCAAAAGAAGTTGCTCAATATGAATACCTGTTAATAGGCTATAGCTCATAAAGCAAATAACTTATCTGGGTACATCAACAAAGGGAGTATAAAATTGTATAGTAACACCTTCTGGTCAGACTGGTTATCAAAGAACATAGTTTATGGCTTTGAAAATGGAAAATGAATTTATATAGTTTGAAGTGCCAAAAAAGATAAGCTTGTACCTGAATATTTTGTCCCTGATTAACTGATACCATGTTTTCTGTTTTGGGTAAAAGTCTAGAATAAAGTTGAATATATATTATAAGATGCTGTCTCTTAGATGTACAAAAAAAAGTCAAATGATTATAGAGACCTGATTTCTACTATGACAATTTTATTAAAAATATTTGTTAAGTTTCTATTGACCAAGTGCATGCTGTGCATCCTTTATGTGCCATATATGGTCGCAGGAGCTACTGAGAACCCAAATATGGTGACTGCCCTTGAGGGTTTAGCATCTATGAGGAAAACACATGCTAATGAGGGCATAAGGTTGAAAATTCAAATAGACATACAAATGGTACTATGGGTGGACAGAGGAAAATTAATCTTAGCTTGGGTAGTTTGAAAAGGCTTTCAAGAGTTATGGTTTGAAAAGTTGACTTTGAGGCAGGAAGTGAATAGAGCCTTCCAGGAAGAACAAATTGTGTCCAGAAACAGAAAAGTGAATAGAGCCTTCCAGGAAGGAGAACAAATTGTGTCCAGAAACAGAAAGATCTCTCCAGACTACAGATATTAATGAAATTCTATACTTATCAATAAAACAAAATTCCACTTCTTTTCACATATATACTCCCTTGCCTGTCCTTTAATACATTTAAATCAAAGGAGAGAGAAAGTAATTGGATAAGGCTGCAGAAAGGGAGAAATATATAGAACAAAGGGAAGTTTCTGGTTGGTGCTTCATTTCCCATCACTGTCAACCCAATAAATTCCTCTGGGCAGATGTAGGAGTACACACTCATGAAAGCGCCAGAAACAGCTCATCGAAGGGGCCTGAGCCTGCAGACCAGAGATGGAAGTATGAGCAACCCTGTACTTTTGGCTTGTGGCTGATTAGTAGCAGAGACTTCTCTTTATCGCTGGTGTGCTCCTTTCCATTCCTCTATCTTCTCTTAGGCAGAGGTTATCTCAACTCAATCTATCCTCATTTCTGGTTTTGTTCCATTGATCTCCATTCCCTATATTTACCTGGTAATTCATTCTTTGATGTCTTATGTTCATGTTACTCACATGACATCATCAAATTAATTTAAATAAATCATAGAACTGTCTCCTTTATCAACACTTGGTGAGTCCCAAGAGAACAAACAAGGCATTACACATCTCTGTTGCTAGGACCTAAGCCTGGTTTAGTCTGACCACATATTGGCTAAGTAAATGGTTGAATAAAGGGAGGCTACGGAGGCGTGTGGGTGCCTCAGTTGGTTAAGCATCTACCTTTGGCTCAGGTCATGATCCCAGGGTCCTGGGATTGAGCCCTGTATTGGGCTGTCTGCTCAGCGGGCAACCTGCTTGTCCCTCTCTCTCTGCCTGCTGCTCCCCCTGCTTGTGTTCTCTCTCTCTCTCTCTCTGTCAAATAAATAAATAAAATCTTTTCAAAAAGGCTGAGGATGCATTCTTAGTTGGTTCCTTAATATATATGAGGAACATTTCCTCCCCATATATTAAACTATAAACTGGTCTTAAAAATCTTCTGAGTATATAATATCTAAAGATCAGCCCAACCTCTCTGGAGGGAAGGGAGACTAAGTATTAACTTCAACTCTATAGTTAATGACTGAATCAATCATACTTACATACCAAAGGCCAAATTAAAACCTTGGACACCACAGCTCAGGTGGGTGTCAGAATATTTGCCAATATTCTGAATATTGCTGCACATCAATGTGCTGAAAGGGTAATGCAAACTTGGGGACGACGGGAGCTTTGCACTAAAGTGCATCCCAGATCTTGCCTTATGCATTCCACCCTTTGATTATCATTTTTTTCCTTGATATAATAAAACTGTAATCTTAAGTACAGTGCTTAGCTGAGTTCTTTGAGTCTTTATAGCTTATTATTGCACCTGAGACAGTAGTGGGGCCCCTAAAATTATAGCCAGTTGGTCAAAAGAAAGCATGGCCTGATGACCTCCAAACTTGTGGATGGCATTTGAAGTGAGGGCAGTCTTTTTTTTTTTTTTTTTGAGAGTGAGCTTGAGCAGAGGCAAGGGCAGAGGGAGAGGGAGAAAGAGAGAGAATCAAGCAGGCTCTATGCTCAGCCTGAAGCTGCATGTGGGGCTCAGTCTCATGACCTGGAAATCATGACCTGAGCCAAAATCAAGAGTTGGATGCTTAACTGACTGAGTCATCCCAGTGTCCAGAAGTGAGGGCCGTCTTAAAGGAGACTGTGCCTTTAGCCTGTGAAGTTTGGCCCAACTCCAGGTAGTTGGTGTTGGAAGTCATTGCACCTACCTATTTTTCCCTAAGGATGAATTTGAGTTCAGACAGGCTTAATAATGTTCCCAGTGTCATACTGTGTTAGCAGAAAACCTGGGATGAGGGTCAATGTTCTTCACGTTGTACCATGCTAGATATTGCCTCACAGTCTCATCTTCATCTCCACAGTAGAATTGTGATAGAGAAACAAAGAAATGGGCTGTCCATGTGGGCAAATCTCACATTATGATGCCCTCTGATGGCAGCTGGTAGCTATTATTTAGGAAGGCTTAATAGGTGCTGGGCACTTTGCTAAGCACTTTAGAGCTGTGAGTTTATTTAATCCTCACAACCCTTCAAATATCTCCACTTAACAGATGTAGAAACTGAAGCTTATGGTATCTAAATAACCTGCCTCAGAAAGCAAAAATTATAAGTCATAGAGTTTGCATTTTGGGGAGGCAATATTGAATCTTGAGAAAATAGATTATGGAGGCAACCAACCTTCATTCCTAGATATACTGGCTTGATCTGAATTGTGAGATGTTTTACAATTTACCTTTCAATCTTTTCAATAGAGAAATATCAGATTTGAAATCTGAATGCAATGCAATCTCTCCCTCCCATACCTTTTTCCACTTCATTTTTTAATAATTGTAAAGTTTAGTACAATTTTACATGAGACTTTTGTCAATGATAGAAATTTTAAAAAGAATTGTCAAAGAAGTAATACTTCATTCAAAATAAGAACTTGGACTGAAAGTTATGTGGCTTTGAGCAAAGTCCTTATTCATTTAATGAGTCAGGTTCTTCTGTTAGGTGGAGATGATAATGGTATATACTTCATGAAGTTGTCATAAGTTATAAGCTCTTTAGCCCAGTGCCTGACACATAGCAGACACTGACAATAATTATTATTAGAGTTTGCATTGTCAGGAATGATTATAATAATCAGGTGACTCAACTGTTTTTGCTTAGTAAAATATATACTTCTGTTTTGTATCTTTGGTAGAAGAAAGAATACTGAAGAGGAAATCAAATAATAGAGGACCTACCCTGATGCTAAGCTAGCTGACTCCCAGCTAGCCACGTACTTTAGAGAAGGCAGTTCTCTGAGTCAGTATGAATGTCAACTGCTATTAGAAGGTGTGTCTCCATTAATTACTTAAAATCAAATGTCTCATAGAACATGCTAACATTATCCACTATTGATATTGAAGATGCAGAAATCAGCCTATTAACTGGTAATACATTTGTGAGATTTGGCTAAAAAGGAAAATAATTTTAGATTGGAGCAGAATGCAAACTGATAATTTGAGGCAGTAAACATATGTGAAGGAAATATTAAGACACAAAAAGGGACTTAGGAAGGAAGTTTCAAAAGGGAAAACAAAGGAGCCAGGATTCTTCCTGACTAAGGCCAGATCCTTGCTGCACTGCTGCTGCACTCAGTTCCTCCTGGCACCTACATTGTCATGATTAAGTAGGATAAATGTTTCACACTGAGCTTTGGAGTGTGCAATAGAAAAACAAGGCTGAATTACCAGGAATAGCAAAGAGCCACTCTAAATTACTTTGCGTCTCAAGGACACAAGGCTATGTGCAGAGGTGAAAAGCAGATAAAAGAAAAACAGACTATTCACACAGCAAACACAAGTTGTGAAATTTAACTTTTCTCAGTTGATGGAAAGAGCTGAAAAGGATACCTATTCATTGCTTTTCAATAGCTTGATGCCTTCCTTTTTTTAAGGATACCTGTGAGTGTTAGGGCCTCATTTAATTATAAAAGCCACAGAGTGATTAGCAGCACAATGTGGGAAATAAACATTTTATTTAAATTAGAAGGGATCCCATTAATTAGAAGATTTATTAGATAGCCAGGTGGTTCAGTGAATCAATTTATGGTTTATTCAAGAAAAATAATATTGTCATCTAAAATATGTATACATTTGAGGGCAAACTTTTAAAAAAACAAAAAATGATCTGGATAATGGGACTCATTAATCAATGGGAACTGTGTGTGTGTGTGTTTGTAGGTGCAGGTGTAGGAGAGGGAGTCAAAGTTGTCAGCCTGAGAAACACATTAACCTTGTATTTAGTGAGTCAGAACTGGTGTCGTAATAAAATGTACCTGTAAAGAGTAGCACGGCTACTCCTGGTATAAGATGCCAGGAATAAGCACCCTCTTACAACTTCTCACTAAAACATCCATGAAGACAAAAAAAAAAAAATTTGAAAACTAAAATTGATTAAAAAAACCTTTCATAGTATAATTATGAGGCAGATGCAAATGAATCATAATAATAAACTATCCAAATTTTAGCTTAGGTAGATCTTGCTTTTCTTCTTAAGATACATTGTTGCCCAAAATATTAGTTGCTTAATATTTATTCATGTAGGTAGAAGCCATGTAGCCCACAATTCAACTGGGCAGTGAGTGTGAAAACCAGTGAAGACCACCCAAATGAGAGCAAACAAAGGCTATTTATTTAGAGCTCACTACAGGAAGGGTCAATCACTATCATTTGTGTTCTGCAGAGACTCAAAGGCACACAATGGAGTGGGAAACCTTGATGGTGGAGAAAAGGGAAGACTTCAGGTATGTCCTGATTAGAGGCTGTTGGCATAGGCAAATTGTAGTCTGGATAACTAAAAGCAAGGCATCCTATGTTTTTGGTTGGGTTACATAGTTGGATTATCTGGTTAATCTTAAATTGGAAGTGGGGTAAATATTAGAGAAGCTACCAGTTATCAGTGAAGTCCTGGACATTTGAGGCTGATTGCTCAAGGGATTATTGTTTAACTTCCTGAACTGGTAGTACAGATAGTAGTTCGCCCTCTTAGATTGATGATTATAGATAGTAAATTGGCTTCTTGGGTTGGTTGCTGCACATTGTGAGTCAGAGTTCTATCTTTACATATAGACTGGCCATGGTGTATTTGTATAGTTAGTCTCGTAAAAGTATTGAAATCTGAAAGTGACTTGTGGCAATTGGGAGGGATAATCCTCACAAGAGCAGTACCTTAAAGTCAACAGAAATGGGCAGGCCACCAGTAGCAATCCCTTCTAACAATTTTACTTTTAATGTGTTACATCAATTTAGATTAATGAAGAACCAATCAAAAGGAGGTGGGGAAAGATGCCAATTCAGTAGTGCAGCAGTAGATTGGATGAAAGTCAGCTTGAGATGCAGGAGGTATGTACATCACCCTGTTCCTCAGCTATGGATCTGAAGAAGGTTACATCATCACCTACATGAACGGGGAGAAATAGCAAGGGTTGTATAGTGACAAAGACCTGGACTTTTTTTGAAGATGAGTTAAAAAAAAAAAAAATCTTCAAAAAATCATCATGTGCTTTAACAGAAAATTTTACTGAATAAGAGAGCAAACACAGTATCCAGGAGAGTCAAAAGAAAAACATAACTTCTGAGGTGTCTGGGTGGGTTAAGCATCCATCCAACTCTTGATTTTGGCTCAGGTCATGATTTTAGTATCATGAGATGGAGCTCTGTGTCAGGCTCTGCACTCAGCCGGGAGTCTGCTTGAAATTCTCTTTCCCTCTCCCTCTGCCCTTCCCCTGCTCGCGTGCTCTCACTCTCTCAAAATAAATAAATAAAATCTTAAAAAATATAACATAACTTCTGAAAATGTGCTACTGTAAGATCCAAAAGGAAACTCCAAAAGAAAAAAGGAAACTCCAGGGATCTATTTTAAGATCTTCATTAGCATCAAAGAAGTCATGATTTCTGTGAAAGGATCTGACAGACAGAAGGGGAGTTTAGGCTGATGAATATGGAGACAAAAGAGAGGAGCAAAGATGGAAAGGACACAAAAATAAAGCAGCAGAGTATGAATCTTCACTGAAGGTATCAGATTGATGATAGAGCTCACAAACTTGAAACTCTCAGAATGGGGAGAAAAAAGGCAAATTTCTATAAAAGGTGAAAGATAAGATTGATATGGCCAGTGACTAACCAACAGCCTATAGATAATTGATAGTCCTGGGGGAGAGGCAGAAACAAGGAATGAAAAATGCTGTTAAATTCTAATGCTAATACTAATATTATGAAATAATTACAGCTAACATTTCTTAAGTGCCTACTATTCCCCAAGCTATGTGCTCTGTATTTTATTTGGATTATTAAATTTAATACACACAATGGACCTCTGCATAGTTTTATATTAACCCTATTTCAGATATAAGAAAGTTAAGCTTAAAATCATGCAAGAATATTCCCCAAGGTTATTAAAAAGCCTTCCTCATAGAATTTTATTTTTAAAAAAAAATCAGTAAAAATATGACCATATATATCCTGTCAAAATTTTTGTACTGTTGATTAAAGAAAAAGAATATACAAGTATTCTAGCTTCATTTACTGTCTCTCTCTTCCTCCTTCCCTCCCTACCTCAGCAAACAATTCTAACTTGATTTGTCCCAGCACAACAATATAGGAGAGACTTCTATGTTTAACAGCTGTTTTCAAATGTAGTTTGCTTGACCTGTCAGCTGCATTTGCCACTGTTGATCAACCCTTCTAAAAACTCTCTGCTTCCTTAGCATCTAATGGTGCCACACATTTCTTCTTTTCACATGCTGCCATCTCTTTTTGGGCCTCTTTTTCCTTTGTGGGCAGGAGTTTGTGTTCCTTTGCTTAGGCATTCCATCTGAAAGCCTTTTCTATTTTCAGTCCCCTATGGGAAGTTATTTGGCCTTTGCCATTTATATTCCAGTGACTCTAAAGGTTGCCAAATCTCTCCTCTGAGCTCCAGACTCTATCTTCTTGGATATTGATATGCATCTCACATAAAACCAATTTCTTGATTCTTGTCATATTTTCCCAACAAAAGGCCTGCATTTCCCTCAGGTTGTCCTGACATAGGAAATGGGTGCAACTGCTCAAGCCAAACATTTTAGAGGCATGTTTTTCAACTTGACTTTTCTGATGCTGACATCTGAATTCTCATGAAATTCTTTCATCACTATGTTCAAATAACCCAGCTACAACTACATCTCTTCTTGTCTACCATTACTACTTCATGGTGAAACACCTGGATTATTGGACTTGTCTCTTAACTGTCCTGCCCATTTCTACAATGACAAGATTCTCCCCCAGCCTACCCTCCCACTCTCTGACTATCCTCCACTCATCTCCCAGAGGAATCCTTTTAAAATGTCAATTACAGCATGTCACCCCTTGAAGTCATTTTCAATGACTTTTCATCACACTTAAATAAAATCCCAAATCCTTGATCTTTCTGTGGAATATCTCTCCAACTCCCTTCCTAGATGCTTCCCCTTCTTCATTCCATTCTAGTCATCCTGGACTTGCTGATCCACATTCTCACCACAGGATCCTCACACTTGCCATTCCTCTGCTTAGATGGTCATTACTCAGACATTTGCAAAGATCATTTTCACTGCATTAGGCCTCTGTTCAAATTCTTTCATCAAACTATATCTCTTCCCCTAGTATAGAAGATCTATGAAGTCAGGGATGCTGTCTTTTGTTCACTGGTATATTGGCTAGAACTTAGTATATGTTACATACAAATTTTTTTTTGAATGACCAAACCTCAAACTCAACATTTCCATCATCAGGCAGTCATCACTTTTTTTTTTTTTAAAGACTCATTTATTTATTTTAGAGAGAGAGCGAATGTGCAAGCGGGGGCGGGGGGGCAGCAGAGGGAGAGGGAAAGAGAGAATCCTTAAGCAGACTTCCTGCCGAATACAGAGCCTAATGTGTGGTTCGATCCTAGGACTCTGTGATTATGACTTGAGCAGAAATCAAGAGTTGGCCCCTTAACCGACTGAGGCACCCAGGCACCCCAGGCCACTATCACTTTTATCCAGATTTTAAAACTCTCAATTGCTACCCTATCACAATGTGCAGATAGCTTACTATCGCCCTCCACCAGGCCTACTGCAATGTATATACTCTTGCTTGACCTTTTCAGCAGTCTTCTTCCCTCCTTCCTCTGTTGATTTATTCTGAGGATTTATTCCATATCTCACACCCAGAACTCCCCATTAAAATGCAAGTACTCCAGGTTAGGAACACAGTATGCCCTGTTGAGTTCTTCTTGAAGAATGTTTCACATTCTTCACACACACATTCTTCACATGCTTAAGTGAGAGTTCTGTTCAGCTGGAAACTCAAAAGAAATAAGAGGGTACATATCAGAGCCTGGATACCATGTCGTAGAGAAGTCGTTCTCAGTATTTAGTCCATCACAATAACCTGAGGGCTTTGACAACACAGATTTCTGGGCTGGGATTTCTAGCTCTTCTGATACTATAAATCTGGGATAGGCCCAAGATTTGCCTTTCTAACGAGTTCCTAGTAATAGTGATGATTCTGGTTCAGGGACTACATTTTGAGAATTACTGCTTAGGAAAGTGACAGTGGGAACAAGGCTTATAGATATTGGAAAGGGAAAGAAAATAAAAGCCAAGTGAGGCACCCATCAAAGACAAAGCTCTCCTAGACATATCCAATCACTTCTGTCTGACACCATACTGTATTTGAAAGGGAGAGAGAGAAAGAGACAGAGACAGAGGGACAGAGAGAGACAGAAAAACATGGCCTATTAGGAGATAAAAACTCTAAAGTAAGCTTCACTCTAAACTATTTATGTGACCTTAAACAAATCTTTATAATTCTGAGCCTCAGATTGTTGATATGTAGAGGGACATAAAAATATGTCTCACTCACATGAGTTGTTACAAGAATTAAATAATGTTTCTCTGTACAAAACTCTGGCACAAATTAAACTCTCAAAAAATATGTGCCCTACTTACATTTTATAAATTTCCCAGACCTTGCACTTTCCTATATCCATGCTACTAATTATTATTTACACTCTAATCTTATACCTTCACCCAAAATTAAAAATAGGAATTCTAGTGTGTTTACATCCAAGTATCTCTTCCAAACTTGTCATTATGATGATTTTGTGTTTAATATAACTTCTCCAGAATGATGATGCATTTCCCAAGATTTTGCTAAACACAATAAAAAAAAAAAAGATACTGCAATGCATCTACCCACGTGCTGACCTGGGGACCTGTATTCCTGGCGATAGAACTGACTCTGCCAAACAGGTAGCTGCATGAGCTTAGGCAAATCATATTACCTCTGTGTCTGTTTTACCATCTGAAAGTCTGGATAATACCTAGTGTTCTAGCATGTCAGGATGTTTGAAAAGATATATCAGTTAAGAATGTTTTCGGTTGTGAGCAATAAAACCTGCTAGCTTGGATTGAATAAATAAGGTTTCTCTTGTTTAAAAAAAAATCTAAAAAAGGAAATCCACAGTAGTAGAGGTAATCAAGGATGTCATTAAGGATCCAAGTTCTCTTTATCTTCATGGTCTGTAATCCTTAGCATGGGAGTTGATAAACTTTTCTGTAAAGGGCCAGAGAATAAATATTTTAGGCTTTTTTAGGCTATAAGTAGTGGCAACAGCCACTACTTAACTTTGCCCCTATAGGGTGAAAGTAACCATAGACAATACATAAATAAATGAGTGTGACTGTGTTCCAATAAAGCTTTACTTACAAAAAACAAATGGTGGGTCAGTTTTGGCTGATAGGCTCTACTTTACTGATCGCTCTGACCTCAATATGTATGTTGTACCTCCAGAAATCACATGTACATTCCAGTTAAAAACAAAGTGTCTGTTGAAGAGGGTGGAATTCAGAAGGAGCATTCCTCCAAGTCTATTCCTCCCCTGGAAGAACCCACCCAAGGATTTCTATTATATCATTTTGGTTAGAATTGTATCTGTGGTGGGCCTTATCGATGCTTACTACCATTCATGTTCATTTCTTTCCAAGTAAGTACCTTCCTCTCTCCCTCAGAAATTAAGTGTGGCAAGTCACGTGCATTGGTCAAGGAAATTTAAGTAAAAATGATACATGTTATTTCTGAGCTGTACCTTTAGGACCCCAATGTAAAAGTTGCCACATCTTCTCCCCTCTGTCACTGTCTATAGAACATTCCAGATAGCAACTATATATGCCTGAGTCCCAGAGTGAGAACTCCTGAGTTCACCATGATCTTCCTTGTACATGAAACCTGAGTTCACAGGTACTGCTTTGTTTTTTAAGCCACTTATATTAGGCCGTTGTTATTACAGCATAACTCAGTCTCCACTTTTGTTAATTCTGTGAAAATGACAAAAAATCATGCTTTGAAAAGTTAAACATATGTGATAATTTTATCTTAGAGTTATCTTAATGAGAGTGGAAGAAATGGGGAATACCTATGAATTGTGAATGACCATCCCTGCTCAAATATTTTTTCCCTTCCTGACAAATTATTGTGGTTATGTGGAAAGAAAAATGGAACATGAAGAGAGAGTAAGAAGATGGTCACCTCCCCATGTCAGTCTCGCTTTCCCCAACTGAAAAATGAAGCAGTTCTACATATTACACCGGGCACTATGTATAAAAGCACATAACACAAAAATACGTTCCTTCATGTGAGATTGTTCTATGCATTTATTCATGTGTCCAACAGATACGAAAAGTAATTATTATGTGTAAGTACTTTGAAAAGCATCACAAATATACATGCCATGAGATAAATATAACAGCCATAAAGAGCTTATGTTTTCTAATGGGGAACACAGGCAAGAAAATGAATGACCTCAGAATAACTTAGTAATTGTTATAAAAGAAAGAGGACTTCCAGGGAAGATGGCAGAATAGGAGGATCCTAAGCTCATCTTGTCCCACAGATACACCTAGATAATGCCCACATCAGTGTAAATAACCTATAAAATGACCCAAAGACTGTCAGGACAATGTAGAGAAGAGGCCACATTCAAGAAGGTAAGAAGGGCAGAGACGTAATTGGGAATCAAGCTGACTTGAGGAAGAGATAGACCTTGCATTCATAGAGAAAGGAGAGGAGCAAACTCCACCCCAGGCACCCCAGGCACCCCAGGTACCCCAGGCATAGGGACCTACACTGGAAAGATGAATCCCAGTAACTTTCGGCTTTGAAAACCAGAGGGGCTTAACATTGCAAGTTTTTACAATTAGTGGGGCTTAAAACCTGAACCTTTGAAAATCAATGGGCTTGGCTCTGGAAGAGCCGGAAGGTGAGGGGAAACTGAGTTTCAGCCCTTAAAGAGACAGCACAAAATAGCCCTACTAAGATACAGCATAGAAGCAGCAGTTTGAAAAATGCCTGTAGCATATGGGAGGGAGATTTGTTTACTAATCTTAAAATTTGTGCTGAAAGGACAGGGATCTCAGAAAGACTTCTCCAAGAACAAAAAGCTGGTTGGTGCCATCTTCCCCCCCCGCCGCCCCACTCAGCCTGGATACAGGGAGACCTGTGAGGACCAGTACATGAAAACTCTCCACCAAGCTTGCTGACACCATGACCTGCGCCCGCACTCTTCTATGCACTGCCCCCTCCAGCCCAGCAGCAGGAGTTTTCCAAGCAGCTGCAGGTTCTTTCTCACAGTGGATGGTTGTGGACCTTCCTGGCACACGTGTCCTGCCCCCATGTTCACCTCCCCCCCAACATGCCCTTGGCATGAGTCCATATAAAGTGGTGCCACAAACCTGGCAGTGTGCAAACAGATCTGACAGGGACCAGCACCGCTCCAAAGCGACTCCTGCCCTGGGGAGAGGGAAAGATAACCGCACACACCAGTCCACATGCAAGCTCAGCAGTGGGCTAGGGGCAGATAGTTGTTCTGACTGCAGGTCCCATTCACCTATGAAAGCTTCTCAGGGAACAACACAGGGAGAGCACCCTGCAGTTTGGTGCTATTACAGCTCTGAAAAACGCCTGGTCTGATCCAACAGGAACCCAAGATGGCCCAGACTTTCTCATTAACAACACAGGGACAAAACCTTGCCCACACAGCCAAACAGAACCATTGCAGATGACTGAACTGAAGGCAAATACGGCTCATCCACAACAACAGGGTATGTGCAGCACACATAGAAAATAGTCCTGAAGCCCCAGGTTCTGATGAACAGGGGACATTGTAGTACAGGGCACTACAGGAGCTCTTCTTCATAAGGCTGATACTGTCTTTTTTTTTTTTTTTAATTTTATTTATTTATTTGACAGAGAGATAGAAAGAAAGCACAAGTAGTCAGAGAGGCAGGTAGAGGGAGGAGGAGAAGCAATCTCTCTGCTGAGCAGGGAGCCCCTTGTGGGACTCAATCCCAGGACCCTGGGATCATGACCTGAGCCGAAGGCAGCTGCTTAACCGACTGAGCCACCCAGGCACCCTAGGCTGCTACTTTCAAGAGCAGGAGATGTAGCTGACTTTCCTAGCACATAGAAACAGACACAGACTGTTAGACAAAATGAGGAGACAAAGGAATATGTCCCAAGTGAAAGAATAGGACAAAATCACAGTAAAAGAGCTAAACAAAATGGATATGAGTAATATGCCTGATAGAGAATTTAAAGTAATGGTCATAAAGATACTCACTGGACTTGAGAAAAGAGTGGAAGAGTGGGAGACCCTCAACAAAGAAAGAGAAAACATAAAAAAGAGCCAATTAGGAATGAATAACTCAATAACTGAAATTTAAAAAAAAATGTATAGAATAAATGGTAGACTAGAGGAAGGAGAAGAATGGATCAGTGACCTGGAGGACAGAGTAATAGAAAGAATAAATCTGAACAGGATAAAGAGAAAAGAAAAAGAAAAAATGAAAATAGATTAAGAAAACTCAGTAACGTCAAGTGTAATAACTTTCACATTTTAGAGATTTCAGAAAGAGAAAAGAGAGGAAAGGGGGCAGAAAATATATTTGAAGAAATAATAGCTAAAAAATTCCCAAATCTATAGAAGGAAACAGAAATCCATATCCAGAAGTCACACAGGGCCCTCAACAAAATTAACCCAAGGAGGTCCACACCAAGACACTTAGTAATTAAAATGGCAAAAAGCAGTTATAAAAAGAGAATGTTAAAAGCAGTAAAAGAAAAGAGACAGTTACATGCAAGTGAAACTCCATAAGGTCATCAACTGATTTTTTGGCAGAAACTGCAGGTCAAAAGAGAGTGGTATGATATATTCAAAGTTCTGAAAGCAGTTATTAACAAACGTAATGGAAGTAATCAATAGTAATACAACAGTAGCAGAGGACTGTAACACCCCGCTTACATCAATGTATAGATCATCCAAAGAGAAAATCATAAGGACATTGTTGTTAAGAACATTGGGGTGTATGTGTTCTTTCTTTTCACTACGTCTGTATCTTTGGAGTAAATACCCAGTACTTCAATTGCTGGGTCATAGGGTAGCTCTATTTTTAATATCTTGAGGAACCTCCATACTGTTTTCCAGATTGGCTGTACCAGCTTGCATTCCCACCAACAGTGTAAGAAGGTTCTCCTTTCTCCACATCCTCACCAATACTTGTTGTTTCCTGTCTTATTAATTTTTGCCATTCTAACTGGTGTAAGGTGGTATCTCATTGTGGTTTTGATTTGCATTTCCCTGATGGCTAATGATGTTGAACATTTTTTCATGTGTCTGTTAGCCATTTGTATGTCTTCTTTGGAGAAGTGTCTGTTCATGTCTTCTGCCCATTCTTTGACTGGATTATTTGATTTTTGGGTGTTGAGTTTGATAAGTACTTTATAGGTCTTGGATACCAGCCCTTTACCTATAATGTCATTTGCAAATATCTTCTCCCATTCCGTGGGTTGCCTTTTAGGAATAGTGTGGAGGACCACAGGGGAAGGGAAGGAAAACTGAATGGGAAGAAATCAGAGAGGGAGACAAACCATGAAAGACTCTGGATTCCAGGAACCAAACCGAGGATTACAGAAGGGAGGGGGTGGAGGGATAGTGTAACTGGACTATGGGTATTAAGGAGGACACTTGCAGTGATGATTAGGTGTTATATGCAACTAATGAATCGTTGAACACTACATCAAAAACTAATGATGTACTATATGCTGGCTAATTGAACATAATTAAAATAATAAATAAATAAATAAATAAATAAAAAATAAATAATGAATAAAAGTTAAAATAAAAAGAGACTCAATAAGGAAACAGTGGCTCTGAATGACTTATTGGGCCAGATGGTCCTAACATATATTCAGAACATTCTACCCTAAAACAGCAGAATACACATTCTTTTCAAATGCATATGGAACATTCTCCAGAATAGATCACATATTAGGCCATGAAACATATCTCAACAAATTTAAAAAGATCAGTCATACCATGCATCTCTTCTGACCACAATGCTATTGAACTAGAAGTCAACCACAAGAAAAAATATGGAAAGACCATAAATAGATGGAGGTTAAATAACATGTTATTGAACAATGAATGGATCAACCAAAAAATCAAAGAGGAAATGAAAAAAATTACATGGAGACAAATGAAAATGAAAACACCATGGTCCAAAATCTTTGGGATGCATCAAAAGTTGTTCTAAGAGTGAAGTTTATAGCAATACAGGCTTACCTCAAGAAGCAAGAAAAATCTAAAACAACTTAATCTTACACCTAAAGAAGCTATAAAAAGAAGAACAAACAAAACCAAAAGCCAGTAGAAGGAAAGAAATAATAAAGATTGGAGCAGAAATACATGAAACAGAAACTAAAAATCAATGAAACCAGTAGCTCATTCTTTGAGAAGACCAACAAAATTGATAAACATTTAGCCAGATTAGACAGAGAGAGAGAGAGAAAGAGAGAATTCAAATAACCAAATCAGAAATGAAAGAGGAGAAAGAACAACCAACACCACATTTAACACAAATGCTTATAAGAGAATATTATGAAAAATTATATACCAATAATTTGGACAACTTAGATGAAATGGATAAATTCCTAGAAAAAAACAACCTTCTAAACTGAATCAAGAAGAAATAGAAAATTCAAATGCACTTATCACCAGTAATTAAATTTAATTAGTAATCCCAAATCTCCAAACTAACAAAAGTCTAGGACTAGATGGCTTTACAGGTGAATTCTTTTTCATTTATTTATTTATTTATTTATTTATTTATTCATTCATTCATTCATTCATTCATTCATTAACATATAATGTATTATTTGTTTCAGGGGTACAGGTCTGTGTTTAATCAGTCTTACACAATTCACAGTGCTCAACATAGTGCATTCCCTCCCCAATGTCCATCACCCAGCCACCCCATCCCTCACACCCCCTTCCACTCCAGCAACCCTCAGTTTGTTTCCTGAGATTAAGAGTCTCTTATGGTTTGTCTCCCGCTCTGGTTTCATCTTGTTTCAGTTTTCCCCTCCCTTCCCCTATGATCCTCTGTCTTGTTTCTCAAATTCCTCATATCAGTGAGATCATATGCTACTTGTTTTTCTCTGACTGACTTATTTCGTTTAGCATAATACCCTCTAGTTCCATCCATGTCATTGCAAATGGCAAGATTTCTTTTTTTTTTAATGGCAGCATAATATTCCATTGTATGTATATATACCACATCTTCTTTATCCATTCATCTGTTGATGGACATCTAGGCTCTTTCCATAGTTTGGCTATTGTGGACATTGCTGCTATAAACACTGGGGTGCACGTGCCCCTTTGGATCACTACATTTGTATCTTTGGGGTAAATACCCAGTAGAGTAATTGCTGGGTCGTAGGGTAGCTCTATTTTCAACTTTCTGAGGAACCTCCATACTGTTTTCCAGAGTGGCTGCACCAGCTTGCATTCCCACCAAAGGGTAGGAGGGTTCCACTTTCTCCACATCCCTGCCAACATCTGTCATTTCCTGACTTGTTAATTTTAGCCATTCTGACTGTGTGAGGTGATATCTCATTGAGGTTTTGATTTGGATTTCCCTGATGCCGAGTGATGTTGAACACTTTTTCATGTGTCTGTTGGCCATTTGGATGTCTTCTTGGGAAAAATGTCTGTTCATGTCTTCTGCCCATTTCTTGATTGGATCATTTGTTCTTTGGGTGTTGGGTTTGATAAGTTCTTTATAGATTTTGGATACTAGCCCTTTATCTGATATGTCATTTGCAAATATCTTCTTCCATTCTATTAGTTGTCTTTTGGTTTTTTTGACTGTTTCCTTTGCTCTGCAAAAGCTTTTTATCTTGATGAAGTCCCAAGAGTTCATTTTTGCCCTAGCTCCCCTTGTATTTGGCGATGTTTCTAGGAAGAAGTTGCTGGGGCGGAGGTCGAAGAGGTTGCTGCCTGTGTTCCCCTCAAGGATTTTGATGGATTCCTGTCTCACATTTAGGTCTTTCATTCATTTTGAATCTATTTTTGTGTGTAGTGTAAGGAAATGGCCCAGTTTCATTCTTCTGCATGTGGCTGTCCAATTTTCCCAACGTCATTTGTTGAAGAGACTGTCTTTTTTCCATTGGACATTCTTTCCTGCTTTGTCGAAGATTAGTTGACCATAGAGTTGAGGGTACATTTCTGGGCTCTCTGTTCTGTTCCATTGATTTATGTGTCTGTTTTTTGTGCCAGTACCATACTGCCTTGATGATTACAGCTTTTTACAGGTGAATTCTATCAAACGTTTAAAGAAGATTTAATATTTATTCTTCTCAAACTATTCCAAAAAACAGAAGAAGAAGGAAAACTTCCAAATTCATTCTGTGAGGGAGGCCAGCATTACCCCGATAACAAAACCAGATAAATTCACTACAAAAACAAAAAACAAAAAACAAAAAAAACAGAACTACCAGGCCACTATCTCTAATGAACATAGATGCAAAAATCCTCAACAAATATTAGCAAAATGAATCCAACTATAAATTTAAAAAAATCATTCATGATGATCAAGTGGGATTTATTCCTGGGACTCAAGGGTGGGTCAATATTTGTCAGTCAACATTATATATCACATCAAGCGAAAGGATAAGAACCATGTGATCATTATTTCGAGAGACGCAAAAAAGTATTTGACAAATAGCATCCATTCATGATAAAAACTCTCAACAAAGTAAGATTAGAAGGAACATACCTCAACATAATAAAGCCCATATATGAACAACCCAAAACTAACATGATACTTAATGGTGAAAAACTTCAGGATTTTCTCTTAGGATCAGGAACAAGACAAGGATGTCCATGCTCACCATTTTATCCAACATAGTGCTGGAAGTCCTAGGCACAGCAATCAGAACACAAAAAGAAATAAAAGGCATCCAAATCGGTAAGGAAAAATTAAGATTTTCACTATTTGCAGATATTATATACGGAAAACCCTAGAGACTCCACCAAAAAACTATTAGAACTGATAAATGTATTCAGGAAGGTCACAGGATGCACAATGTACAGAAATCTGCTACATTTCTATATACTAACAGTGAAGTAGCAAAAAGAAAAATTAAGAAAACAGTTCCATTTATAACTGCCCCCAAAATAAAATATATAGGAGTAGACTTAACCAACAAGGTTAAAAACCTGTACTCTGAAACCTATAGAACACTGATGAAAGAAATTGAAGATGACACAAACAAATGGAAAGATATCCCATGCTCATGGATTGGGAGAACAAATATTATTAAAATGTCTATACTACCCAGGTTCTCTGCTCCTCCCTGTTCAACAGATAGCTGCTTCATCTGGTGCAGTGCCAGCCACATCCCTGAGACACTATGGTGAAGGTAAATAGATTTGGCTGTATTGGATGCCTGGTTACCAGGGCTGTTTTAATTCTGGTAAAGTGGATATTGTTGCTATTGGTGACCCCTTCATTGACCTCAACTACATGGTCTATATGTTCCACTATGATTTCACCCTTGGCAAATTCAGTGGCACAGTCAAGGCTGAGAACAGGAAACTTGTCATCAATGGAAAGCCCATCTGCATCTTTCAGGAGTGAGATCTGGCCAACATCAAACGGGGTGATGCTGGTGCTGAGTATGTTGTGGAGTTCACTGTGGTCTTCACCACCATGAAGAAGGGTGGGGCTCATTTGAAGTATGGGGCCAAGAGAGTCATCATCTCTACCCCTTCTGCTGATGCCCCCATGTTTGTGATCGGCACAAACCATGAGAAGTAGGACAACTCCCTCAAGATTGTCAGCAATACCTCCTGCACCACCAACTAGTTGGCGCCTCTGGCCAAAGTCATCCACGACAACCTTGGCATCATGGAAGGACTCTGAGGACCTGCAACTTTAACAGTGACACTCACTCTTCCACCTTTGATGTTGGGGCTGGCATTGCTCTCAACGACCACTTTGTCAAGCTCATTTGTGATATGGCAATGAATTTGGCTACACCAACCAGCTCCAATGATACCAAGAAGAGAGATACCCTTAGCTGCTGGGGAGTCCTTGCCCCAACTCATCTCCCAATACATTGAGAATCTCCCAAATTCTAGTTTCCATCTCAGACCCCCTGAAGAAGGGGAGGGCCTTGGGGAGCCCTACCTTGTCATGCATCATCAATAAAGTACACTGTACCCAGCGGAAAAAAAAATACCCAAAGCAATTTACACACTTAAAGCATTTCCTATCAAAATACCAATAGCATTTTTTCCCAGAACTAGGACAAACGATCCCAAAATTTGTATGGAACATCAAAAACCCCAAATAGCCAAAGTAATCTTGAAAAAGTAGAAAAAAACTGGAGGTATCACAATCTCAGATTTCAAGATATTCTACAAAGCTGTAGTAATCAAAACAGTATGGGACTGAAAAAATAGAGACATGGATCAATAGAACAGAATAGAAAGCCAAGAAATAGACCCACAATTATATGGTCAAGGACCACTTTTTCACACCGTACACAAAAATAAGCTCTTAATGGATTGAAGACCTAAATGTGAGACCTGAAACCATAAAAATCCTAGAGCAGAGCACAGGCAGTAATTTCTCTGACACTGGCCATAGCAAATTTTTCTAGATACGTCTCCTGAAGCAAAGAGAAATAAATGCAAAAATAAACCTTTGGGACTACACCAAAATAAACACTGCTGCATAGTAAAGGAAACAATCAACCAAACTAAAAACCTACTGAGTGTGAAATATATTTGCAAATGACATATCTGATAAAGGGTTATTATCCAAAATATATAAAGAGTGCATAGAACTCAACCAAACCCCAAATAATCCAATTAAAAATGGGCAGAAGACATGATTAGACATTTCTCCAAAGATGACATACAGAGGGCCAACAGACACATGAAAAGATACTCATCATCACTACTCATCAGGGAAATGCAAATCAAAACCACAGTGAGATATCACCTCATACCTGTCAGAGTAGCCAAAATAAAAAACAAGAAACAAGTGTTGGCAAGGACGTGGAGAAAACGGAACCCTCATGCCCTGTTGGTGGGAATGCAAACTAGTGCAGCCACTGTGGAAAACACTATAGAGGTTCCTCAGAAAATTAAAAATAAAATTACCATATGATCTAATAATTCCACTACTGGGCATTTACCCAAAGAAAACAAAAACACTAATTTCAAAAGATATATGCACCCCTATGTTTATTGCAGCATTATTTACAATAGGTAATGTATGTAAACAACCCAAGTATACAACCATAGATGAACTGATAAAGAAGATGTAGTGTATGTGTATATATATATATACATATATTCCATTCTATATATCATATGTATGTATATATATTCAGCCATATAAAAGAATGAAATCTTGCAATTAACAACAACATGGATGATTCTAGAGGGCATAATGCTAAGTGAAATAAGGGAGTCGGAGAAAGACAAATACCGTATAATATCACTCATATGTGGAATTTAGGAAAAAAAACAAGCAAAGAAAAAAGAGACAAACATAAAAACAGACTCTTAACTGAAGAGAACAAACTGATATTTACTAGAGGGGCGGTGGGTGGGCAGATGGTTGAAATAAGTGAAAGGGATTACAAGAGCACTTATCGTGATGAGTACTGAGTACTGTATAAAATTGTTGAATCACTATATTGTACACCTGAAATTAATATAACACTATTCATTATACTGGAATTAAATTTTTTGATTAAAAATTAATTACTATAAAACAGATATAAGATGCTTTTAAATGTCTCAATCTCTTCCCCTAACTTTTCCAGATCTTCTGTCAATTTCTCAGGCCTGATTCTTTCTATTTCTTCAATGGATTAGCATAGTTGCTTCCTTACTTCTCTCTCAGGTTCTAGTGTATCTCACCTCCAATACATCCTCCACTTGACTGCTGGGTGACCATAGGGAATAGCAAGTCTGAACATTTATTCCCTTGCCTAAAAATCCTTTTAATAACTTCCCAATGTTAGCAAATAAACTCAAGCTCTTTAGCTTAGCATGCTGTCTCCTGACCTGGTCTCTGTCTAGCTCACTAGTAGCATCATCTCTCTTCACCCCTTTAGATACTTGCTAAGCTCTAGCTTTATTGAATGAATTGAAGTTTATAATAATTGGCCGGTTATTTGCCACACCTGGGCCTTCACTCCTGTGCTTCCCCTCTATGTAATTAATGAATTCTTGCACATGATTTCAGTCTAATATTACCTCTGCAAAAAGGTCTTCTTGTAAACTCTACTTGCTTTCACTTACACCCAAGTTTCTCTCTCTCTCTTTTCTTTAAGATTTTATTTATTTATGTATTTGAGAGAGAGAGCAAGTGTGAGTGGGGGAAGGGGCAGAGGTGGACGGAGAGGGGAAGGAAGGGAATCCCAAGCAGACTCCGTGCTAATCATGGAGCCCATGTGGGGCTCGATCTCAGGACCCTGAAATCATAACCTGAGCCGAAACCAAGATTTGGACACTTTTCCAACTGAGCCACCCAGGCGCCCCCCTCCCCAAGTTCTTCTTTATCACATCAGACTGTCTTTGCCTTCTTGTTTGTCTCCTTGTGTAGTGTTAGTTTTCTCCATTGGAGTACTACTCCTTGAAGCAAGGAAATTGTCTATTGTGGTCACTGGTTATCTCTGGAGTTTAGTGCAGTTTCTGTTACACATAATGGCTATTCCATAATTACAGGTTGAATGATGAAGTAAGTGTGCCTATATAGCATAGATTCAAGGTCTCATCCTACATCTGTGTGACTCATCTGCATTAAGGAGAGGAAAAATCAGGGACATTTGACCTTAGTCTTAAACCCAATTTTCCAGTAAAACAATTATGTTCTAACAAGATGTGATGATAATTTAAATTGGGACAAGGAATCCACCCAAATCCCAAAACACATTCCTCTTATTTTATGATGTTTGACCTATACTCATGACACATTTGCTATGTTTCTTAGAATAAAGCTCTTAATTTCTTGATTCCCTCCTCCCTTTGGGTTAATCTAAAATTGTATTCCTGTCTGCTTTGGTTTTCTGTAGAAAACAGTCTTACACATCTTTAAACTAATGCTGTGACTTCACAGTGACAAACATGAAAAAGAACACTAAAAAAATTGGCTTTTTCAATAGTTCTTAATAATTTATTTTGGTGCTGTTTGGCATATGATTCATATACTTATTTAGTCATTCAATATTTAATGACTTGAAAGGTGCTCTGTGCAAAGCACGTAGGAAGCACTCAGAGGAAATATAGTCCCTTTCTTCTCTGAAAATGCTCAGCATAAAATAAAGATTATAAACAGGATTAAACTCAAACATAATTGACAATAGCATCATGACATAGAAAGAATCCCAGATGAGATCAGAGGAGAGAGAACTGAGTTCTTCTCTCTAGACTGAGCATTAAATGACTGTGATATTTGGCAAGTAACTTTACCTTTCTGGGCCTTAGTTTCTTATTTGTAATAAGGGATTTGAATTATATAAACACTAAATCAGTTTTCCAATATATACAAAGTGTTATGAATTTAAGAAATTAAAATTTAAGCAATAAGATGTGTATTAATTTGGCAAATATTAAATAAATAATAGTTTTCAGTTGGCAAATTTATTTTGAAATGTATATTCTTATAAGCAATTAACAGATGTGTAAATTGTTGTAATCTATAAGACTTAAAGATGTGAATTGAGCATGTAATTCTAACTTACAATAAATTTTGTTACAGCAGAATTTTTAAAATACTTAATAATTGCATAAATTTACAAAATCAGGAGAGTGGATGAATATTTCATGGTGCATTCAAACCATATATTCTATTTTTGAAAACTGTTTAAAATGCTTATAAAGTGTTAGATCCTGTTGTAGGTGATACACATGTATAACTTAATTCTTACCACAAATGTATGAAGTAACACTATTATAATCACACTGCAAATGAGAGTATAGTTAAATGACTTGCTTAATATATGGCTAATATGTAATAGGATCAGGATTTGAGCTGAGACGTTTTAACTCCATACTCCAAGCTCTTTTTTTTTTTTAAGATTTTATTTATTCATTTGAGAGAGAGAGAGCACACAAGCACAAGCAGAGGGGAGTGGGGAGAGGCAGGGGGAGAGGGAGAAGCAGACTCCCTACTAAGCTAGGGCCCAATGTGGGCTCCATCCCAGGACCTGGAGATCATGACCTGAGCCAAAGGCAGACACAACCAACTGACCCACCCAGATGCCCCCATACACCAAGCTCTTAAGCACTGTGCTGAGCTCCGTCTCACCATGGTACAAAGTAGTATGGCATGAAGCAAAATATAGAGGATGAATCCAAGGTAAAATATAGGTGGAAATAATGAAAAATAGTAGGCAAGAATTAATGAGCAGGTGAGGACAGTGAAAATGGAGAGAGAGAACAGATAGCCTGAGATATATGTGGCAGGATTGTGGAGAATCAATGAATTGAATATGGAGGGAAATAGAAGAAAATATGGGGGCTAATTAATAGTAACAGTAATTACACTAATGCTGCAACTACTACTTATTAGAAAGCTACTATGTTTCAAACACTGTGCTAGTTAACACAGCATCATACCAATGAACAGAATTTGATTAGTAGAGATAATTAAGTTGAATTCAATTTTAAACTCATGGGGTTTGAAGTGCCCAAGGGATACCCTAACTATTGAGGTCTCTACAGGGAATATATTGAGAGTGAATGATGCAGAATGAATCAGAGAAGCAGGAGTCTCAGAAAGCAAAGGGTTTCAGTGGTATCTATTCACCTATCGATCTATTGCTCGATCCTCAGTTTTATAAGCATTAATTTTTTAAGTTACAAAAGAACTCACAGTACACCCAAAAGAAATTACCTCTTTATTTTTTGTGTAACTGATTTTTCTCATAAGCCTTCATTCAATAGGTGGTGAAAAAACAAACACAGATACACACAAACAGCAAATAAACACAAACAGGTAAACTGTTTTAAGCCATTCCTCCTATTTCAACAATCTGTATTTTTTTTCATGTTCTGTTACAAAATTTTTCAAAATTATTGAAAAAAGTAGAAGATAAAAGTATAACCTCCATTTATCAATCAACTATACTTAATAATCATTTCACATTTTACCAAGCTGGTTATATCATTTTTTTCTTGCTGTTGTATTTTAAAGTTAATCACAAATGTCATTATATTTTACCTGTAAATATTTTGAATGCATCTCAAAAAATCAGAACTTTTTCCTTTATATCGTTTCTATAACTATTACACCTTAAAATTAATGATATTTTAATACAATCTAATATTCACTCTATTTTTAAATTCCCTAATTGTCCTCAATGGGTATTCATATTTGTTCAAGCATGAACAAACAAAAGTTCAATGGTTACACTTTGTTTTGCTTGTGAGTTTTTTTTTTTTTTTAATCTAGAAGCATCTCTCCTTCTTCATTTTTTAAAAAGATTTTACTTATTTATTTGTCAGAGAGAGAGCACAAGCAGGGGGAGCAGCAGGCAGAGGGAGAAGCAGGCTCCCTGCTGACCAAGGAGTTCTATGCAGGGCTCGATCCCAGGACCCTGAGATCATGACCTAAACCAAAGGCAGATGCTTAACCGACTGAGCCACCCAGGTGTCTCTCTCCTTTTCTTCTTATTCAACTGACTTGTTGAAGACACCAGGTTAATTGTCCTGTAAAATGACATATATATCCTGGACCCTTCTAATAAAATTTCGTAGATGATGCTGTATGCTTCATATTGCATTATGTCCTGAAGGTATATGACTTCTGGTTTCCCACTGTCAGTGATGCTAAGATTGATTACTATGTTAAAGGGTTTATAAAGTTAAACTTTCCTTTTGCAGCATATATTTTATGGGTCAATACTTTATATCCATGCAAGTATTCAGTTCTCTGTCAACATGTTTCACTTAACAGTTTTAGTGTGCATTGATGATCATTGTTGAAATAAATTATTTTATTAAGGTTGAAAACACTCGATCTCTTTTGACTACATACTTAATCTTTGAAACAAGTTCCCCTTATACACACATACACACATTATCACCCAAGAGTGATATTTAAGTGCATGAGAGGTCTTACTATGTTCTTGAAAGAAAAAAAAATAGAGGGCTTCAAATCTGCATGGAATCTGCTAAATCTAGCAGATTAATTTTGGGTATTCTTCATCAGTGGGCTTACCGTTTGGTCTGCTAGAGTTGGCAGCTCAAGATTCTCGATGATAAAACTTCTGATCTAGTCTCTTGTGTCTCAGAAGGGACTGGTGCTGCTACCTATCTGATTTTATCTCATCTGGGCTCTTGCAGATGCAACATAACTTCTGCATGTCTACCACATGCCCTATCTTGTCAGGGCCTAAACTGTGTGCCAAATTGTTGCTGTGAGGTTTCCTCACTCTGGATTACCATGCTCTACTCCATGGAAGAATAACTGCTATCAAATTGATTATACTTTGTGCACCAGAACCCCAAGGGAACACAGGAATCTTGGCTCCTTTCTACATAGACAAAATGAATATGACTTGGGAAATACGACCAGTTGTTTTGGTTTGCCTGGACCTGAAGGATTTCCTAGCAAGTGAACATTTCAATGCTAAGACTAGGGTAGTTCTGTGAAAACCAGGACAGATAATCACCTTACTGAGAAAGCCAAAAAGAAGTCCTCCCTCTAACAGTGCCATGCTTCAGGAGACATTGGCTGGGATTGCTACAGGTTGACCTTAGACTGACATGAACAGTGATCTCCTTTCAGGAACCCTTCTGCATTCAACAGCTCCCTCAATATCTCCAAACACATCTCTCTCTTATGTCAGTTTGGTCTGGATATGGAAGATGGGCAGACCTGCCTTACCCTCTGTATTGCTGGAAAAATGGAACCTTTTCTTTTCCCACAGTCTCAGGCAGAAGGGAGACATTTTTCTTTTTTCGTCTCTCTTTTTGAGTACCCAAGATTTTTCCTAGACCATTAGAGACACAGAGTAGGTGTTTCCTTCTTCCAGGTTGCATCCTTTCTGACTCTAGCCTCACAGCTAAGCCCTAGTAGAGACTAGAGCCCAAGAGATAAAGGTAGCCTTCTTGATAAGGAAACCTGGATTGCAAAGTGTTTCAAAATAATTTTATCTCAAATGTTCATTTTTCCTCATAGAAACTAGTATCTTTCATGTGCTTTAAAAATAATGGTAAATGTACTGTGGCTTTGAAAGTCATGTTGTATAAAGGAGAAAATATTCCTGGAGAGATAACACGGGAAAATTTTCCTCTTGCTATTTTCATTATGTGAGTTGGCTTGATGATGGATTAAGTGGACATCTAAAGAATATTCTGATACTTGGTGCTTCTAAAATCTTTGTGAATATTATGTGGCCAATAAAATTTCCTAATATTTTTTAAGCCATATGGCAACTATGTCTTTTAAATTATCTCAAGTGCTATGACTACTGGGGATGTAGGTATCATAGGAAATCTGCACAGAAAGTAAAATGATTTATACTACCTAAGTAGTAGATATGGGACATAAGCTCTGTATTTCTGAGTTTTTGTTCAACACTGTTTTCTGTTATAACAAACCATTGACTATATCTCTATGGGACTGAAAGCAACTGGAAGACAGTGTGCCTCCTGGAAGAGAAAGCACATACAATGATCTTTTTCATTTCTTTCTCTAAATAATGTGGTAGATGAAGAGGTAGAGCTTAGAGTAGGGTTGCAAAAATCTAAGGGGGTGCCAAAAAACTTGGTAACCAAGATTAGTATTTTAATGAAATATATTAAAGTCAAAATTAATGCAGAAATGAATGATATGCCAAATATTAACATTTAAATAAAGATGGGATAAGTATTGTGAAGTTTTCCTTCTGCCTTAGGCTCTGATATGACTCTGCATGGCACTATAGGGAAAGCCCCTTAAGGAAGGACTTTCTGTCCAGCTGCACAGGGTCAGCTGTTAACTCCTGCAGTGTCTGCCTCAACTGAGGATCGCTGCCTTACCCAAGGTCTCACCTTTCCCAAGCCACCCACATGTATAACTGAGTGAGACAGAGGGAGCAAAGTCCAGATATTTTGGCCAATCGGAGGAAATTTCAAGGCACCACGTCCTCAAACTCCCTGTTAGATTGGCCAGGCTTTATCTCTTGTGCATTTGTTTGACTTCTTTCTTTGCTCATTTCTGGTTCTTTCACCTTCCTTCACAGGTGCTGATCCTTACAACATCTTATACTTCAATCTCTGATTTAGCATCTGCTTCCAGAGACCCCCACCTGTGACTGGAATGTAGTACTAATGCCTCCCTCATTCAGGTACCCCAGTTTTGATTGAAAATTTGAGTTAGCTTGTTCCAGTTTTTCTTCTTAAAAATCTAAAGGAACTGTTATTTATAATTCTGTCAGGAGAATGGGCATGAATTATAGACAAATTTTAAGCAAATGAATACACACATCTGCTGTCATAACAGATGAAATTATAAATAATATTCAACCATAACTATAGTGTGGTTTTATGATTGACGATCAGTCCAACCTAATGTAGTTAAAGTCCTGTGCTTAGATTTGTTAGAGTACTGTTTCTTATGGTAATGGCTCACATTCTCTTATTTTGTTTATATTTCCCTTTTACTCCCTCTATCACAAGATCCCATACCAGATTAGCTACTTCCTTATATGATTCACAATTGTGAATAGTTCCAAAGGCTTTGGTCAGAATTTCCATAAAATTCTTTGATAAAAAAGTATTTCTGCCACATATACAAGACTTCAGCTGCATTTCCATTTAATCTGATTATTTCTTCTTTTTAGTAGACATTGCACAGATTTATATCAATGCTGCAAATTCAGGAGATATTTTCCCCTAAATGCAAATATGTTTAGCTGGCCAAGAAGTTTCAGCAACATTCTTTTTATGAATGACTTACAAAGGGATTACATGGACTTCCAAGAAAATGAAAATGTTTTTTCCTAGTCTTGAGATAGGAAACAATGAGGTTTGGGTTGAGTATTACCAGAAAGATTGTCTCCTATGAGGTATAACCCTTTTCACATACAGTATTTTCTCCCCTCCCTCCCTCCCTCCCTTCCTTCTTTCTTCAACTGCAGAGCACTGCCTTACCTGAGATTCTGCCCTTCTCAAGTTGCTCACATTTGGGAAATGTTGCATTCTACCTTATACTTTCCAGCCTCAATAGAGCTTCACTATTAGTTGTTTTGTGTTTATGCCATACAAGTTATATTTACATTGAGGTAAAAAAAAATTTCTACCAGAATACCAAAAAAAAAAAAAAAAAAAGTCACTGGGCGGCACTCAGAATATTTTGGTACCCTACTGCAAACTTGGTATTTGACAGTGACTAATCATTTCACTTTTCTGGATTTCAACTCTTCCTTCTGGCATATGGAGACATTTGCTGAAATATTATTGAAAATTTCACTATCAGAGCTACAAAGTTGAATGATACTGTGTTTTACCATAAGGGTAGCTTTGGAGACTTGCATATGTAATTTTACAGATTTAGCAGAACTGTAGGCATGGGTGAGGGCTATGGGATAAACTATGGATATGGATTCTAGGACTTTTATTCAGTAGTTAGAAGGCCTTGGACGTATCACACAACCTCTAAGATTCTTAGTTTATTCATCTGTGAATTGAGATATTGGGGATAATAATAATTAACTTTCATGGATATTAGGAAGATATGAGGATGCTTTTCCCCCAAAAAAGTAATCCATGGCTTACAGTAGTTACTTTATATTTGTTACCTACCACTATTACTGGAGAATTTACAATATTTTTGTTAGTCCAATTTCTTTCCTAATAGTTTTTGCTTGATTGTATTTAGTTTCTGAGTTTATACATAGGTATTAATTTGCACAATTTTGTAATATGTAAAGTACTTTGAGCTCTCAGAGAAAAAGCATTATGAAATAGAGAACATTATTATTCACTGCACTGATGTGTGAATGCTCAAGGCTCCTAGACACATTCATCTTAAAGGATGCATTAACTTCAAAATCTACATGAACCCTGTAAATGCACACTTAAAAACACTGACAATTTATAATTTTTCACTTTTCTGCTAAAAATAAAAGCAAAGACAAAAGTTAATGTAACACAAAATTTATGACATGATTATAAAATGCTAGAATTTAATCTCCAAGTTAGTATTAACCTCTTGAAAATTAAATGTAGTGAGTTAAATAAGAGATCTTTCCAATCATTGGCAATTACAGCCAAAGTCCTGTCTATACACATTTGAGCTATGTATATTTCCTTATTATCATATTAGCATCTTACATTTGCATTAACTTGACACAACATTCTTGTATACTTTTTTAATTCTCATAATTATCCTCTGAGAAAGAAAGCCAGGACAATTAGTCCTTTATTATAAATGAAAAAATAGAAGCGCATAGAGCTTCAGCCGTTGATCTATGGTCACATTAAAGAGTCTAAGTTCACACTATATTCACTCTACTGATGGGAATGTACAGAGCATGTAAGGAGAATTGTCATTGTTCCAATTTGCTTGGAGTGTATTTGAGATGTGGGTTGGAACAGGTTGAAAGATACTTGAAATCAGTGCTAAAAAATTTGGCTATTTTTTTATAGAATTATTTTTTATTTTTTATTTTTAAGTAATTTCTATATCACATGTGGGGCTAGAATGCACAACCTGGGGATCAAGACTCAGGCTCCTAAGATGGAGCCAGCTAGGCACCCTGAAATTTGGGTTTTTTTTATGGTTATGTTAATCACCATACATTACATCATTAGTTTTTGATGTAATGCTCCATGATTCATTGTTTGTGCATAACACCCAGTGCTCCACGCAGAAAGTGCCCTCTTTAATATCCAACACCAGGCTAACCCATCAACCCACCCCTCCCCTCCAGAACCCTCAGTTTGTTTTTCAGACTCCATCATCTCTCATGGTTCATCTCCCCCTCCGATTTCCCCCCCTTCATTCTTCCCCTCCTGCTATCTTCTTTTATTTTTCTTAACATATATTGCATTATTTGTTTCAGAGGTACAGATCTGTGATTCAACAGTCTTGCACAATTCACAGCGCTCACCATAGCACATACCCTCCCCAGTGTCTATCACCCAGCCACCGCAACCCTCCCACCCCCCCACCACTCCCCCAACCCCCCGTTTTTTTTTTTTGATTAAGAAACCTCATATCAGTGAGGTCATATGATACATGTCTTTCTCTGATTGACTTATTTCACTCAGCATAACACCCTCCAGTTCCATCCACGTTGTTGCAAACGGCAAGATCTCATTCCTTTTGATGGCTGCACAATATTCCATTGTGTATATATACCACTTCTTCTTTATCCATTCAACTGTTGATGGACATCTTGGCTCTTTCCACAGTTTGGCTATTGTGGACATTGCTGCTATAAACATTGGGGTGCATGTACCCCTTCGATCCCTACATTTGTATCTTTGGGGTAAATACCCAGTAGTGTAATTGCTGGGTCGTATGGTAGCTCTATTTTCAACTGTTTGAGGAACCCCCATACTGTTTTCCAGAGTGGTTGCACCAGCTTGCATTCCCACCAACAGTGTAGGAGGGTTCCCCTTTCTCTGCATCCCCGCCAACATCTGTCGTTTCCTGACTTGTTAATTTTAGCCATTCTGACTGGTGTGAGGTGGTATCTCATTGAGGTTTTGATTTGGATTTCCCTGATGCCGAGCGATGTGGAGCACTTTTTCATGCGTCTGTTGGCCATTTGGATGTCTTCTTTGGAAAAATGTCTGTTCATGTTGTCTGCCTATTTCTTGATTGGATTATTTGTTCTTTGGGTGTTGAGTTTGATAAGTTCTTTATAGATTTTGGATACTAGCCCTTTATCTGATATGTCATTTGCAAATATTTTCCCCCATTCTGTCGGATGTCTTTTGGTTTTGTAGACCGTTTCTTTTGCTGTACAAAAGCTTTTTATCTTGATGAAATCCCAATAGTTCATTTTTGCCCTTCCTTCCCTTGCCTTTGGCGATGTTTCTAAGAAGAAGTTGCTGAAGCTGAGGTCAAAGAGGTTGCTGCCTGTGTTCTCCTTTAGGACTTTGATGGACTCCTGTCTCACGTTTAGGGCTTTCAACCATTTGGAGTCTATTTTTGTGTGTGGTGTAAGGAAATGGTCCAGTTTCATTCTTCTGCATTTGGTTGTCCAGTTTTCCCAACACCATTTGTTAAAGAGACTGTCTTTTTTCCATTGGACATTCCTTCCTGGCTTGTCAAAGATTAGTTGACCATAGAGTAGAGGGTCCATTTCTGGGCTCTCTATTCTGTTCCATTGATCGATGTGT
>NW_027397063.1:66382231-66398045 GCF_003265705.2 Callorhinus ursinus
CAAAGAGGTTGTTGCCCATTTTCTCCTCTAGGATTTTGATGGTTTCCTGTCTTATGTTTAGGTCTTTCATCCATTTTGAATTTATTTTTGTGTGTGGTGTAAGAAAATGGTCCAGTTTCATTCTTCTGCATGTCACTGTCCAGTTTTCCCAACACCATTTGTTGAAGAGACTTTTTTCCATTTGATAATCTTTCCTGCCTTGTTGAAGATTAGTTGGCCATATACTTGTGGGTCCATTTCTGGGTTCTCTATTCTGTTTCATTGATCTATGTGTGGAGGTTCCTCACAAAGTTAAAAATAGAACTACCTTACGACCCAGCAATTGCTCTACTAGGTATTTATCCAAAGGATAAAACAATGCTGATTTGAAGGGACACATGCACTCCAATGTAGCATTATGAAAAATAGCCAAATTATGGGAAGAGCCCAAATATCCATCAGCTGATGAATGGATAAAGAAGATGTGGTATACACATACAATGGGCTATTACTCAGCCATCAAAAAGAATGAAATCTAGCCATTTTCAACAATGTGGATGGAACTAGAAGGTATTATGCTAAGCAAAATAAATCATTCAGAGAAAGAAAAATATATGATTTCACTCATATGTAGAATTTAAGAAACAAAACAGATGAACATAGGGGAAGGGAAGGAAAAATAAAAAAGATAAAAGCAGAGAGGGAGGCAAACTGTAAGAGACTCTTAACTATAGAGAACAAAGTGAGGACTGCTAGAGGGGAGGAGAGTGGGGAGATGGGCTAAATGGGTGATGGGCATTAAGGAGGGCATTTTTTGGGATGAGCATTGGGTGTTATATGCAACTGATAAATCACTAAATTCTACTCCTGACTACACTATATGTTAAGTAACATGAATTTAAATAAAAAATATCCTAAAATGTCCACAGATAAGAAATATTCAAGTAAATGATTACACACATATAATATAAAACATAAAATAATATAAAATTCCTTCGTAAGAATGAGGTTGTGTGTGTGTGTGTGTGTGTGTGTGTAGCTAATATAGATGGCTCTCTATAAAACTTTAGGTGACAAAAGTAAGTTAAACATACTTATAAAATATGCTCATAATCAATTTACCAAACTAACAAAGGGGTAAAAACCTCTTATAGATACATATATATTACCATATATATGTGTGTACTTTGAAAATACTAGGAGGAATTCTATTTCTCTGATTCAAAAATCATATTATATAGAGATCTATCATAGTAGTTATCTTAGTTTCTTTTTTAAAAAACTTTTTAGGGGCACCTGGGTGGCTCAGTCGTTAAGCATCTGCCTTTGGCTCAGGTCATGATCCCGGGGTCCTGGGATCGAGCCCCACATCGGGCTCCCTGCTCAGGAGGAAGCCTGCTTCTCTCTCTCCCACTCCCCCTGCTTGTGTTCCCTCTCTCACTGTGTCTCTCTCTGTCAAATAAATAAATAAAATCTTAAAAAAAAAAACCTTTTTAAAAATATTTTTATTTATTTATTTGGAAGAGAGCACAAGAGAAAGCACAAATGGTGGAGGAAGCAGAGGAACAGGGAGAAGCAGACCCCCTGCCGATTGGGAAGCCTGATGAGGGGCTCAATCCCAGGACCCCGAGATCATGACCTGAGCCGAAGGCAAATGCCTAACTGACTGAGCTACTCAGGTGCCCCAAATAGTTATCTTATTTTCTAAAATTTTCTCTGGCTCTGTCTCCACTGACAAGTTGTATGCGGTCAAAAGAAGATTGAAAAAAGCAAGGATGAAAAAATAACTTCCACTTAATGCCAAATCATAGTTACTAGAAGTTTTAAATTGAATATTTCAATAAATCCTGACAATATGAGATTGTTATTGTTCCCAGATTCCATCACAAGGCTCAAAATGGGACCACTAATGCAGAGAGATAATCAGGTACAGAATCAGGATTTGATACCATGACTGATTACAGAGCCTATACATTTTTATCACATAGACTCATCACCTGCTCCAATTCTGTGTTGTAAATCTTTATATTTCCATGGCCTAGCACAGTAGCTGACTCAAGAGGTTCTCACCACTTTTTAACAGATGAACAAATGAATGAACACTATGATTCATGGTATTGTGTTTTTACACAAAGACAATTAAGACAGATTTCTGTCTTCCAGAGTTTTATAGTCTACAACACAAATGGCCATAACATAACATTCCACAGACATTAAGAAAAGTAAAATAAAGTTTATCCAATAAAAGATGGAAAAACCATATAACAGTTTGTAAGGAGTGGAGAAACACCCAAAAAGGTGTTATAAAGTGGTACCTGAATAATCACTTGATAATTAGATAGGATTTCACCATATAAAAATGGAGAGATTGAGAGATAAGGGAGATAAGCAACAATTAATTCTAATTAATGAAAGGCACAAAAACACTACAGTAAAGGAGATGTTTACTAAATTGTGAATCGTCCAGTCTGCTGAAGTAAAGCAGTAACTTTAAAATCAGGTCAGGGTGAAGGAACCTTGTTCTACTGGTAAATGGAAGAGTCTGAAATCATTTGTATCTGGGGGAATATAGTAGAGGCTATGTTTTAGGATGATTATCCTGGTAGGAGTATGTTGTGTGGGCTGAAGGGGAGGGGAATATGGAGATAGAATCTCTTTAAGAAGTAGTCTCAATTATTGGCATGAGAAGGAACTGAAGCTTAAACCAGAAAAAAGGTAGTATGAATAAAGAGAGGGAGCTTCAGATTAATTAGAAAAATACTATGAAAAATCTTACTTTAATATGTTCACTTTGAATTTTTTATTAAATCTTGGGATGGTGTTCAGTACTACTTGTGATAGAAACTGTTTTTTCTGACCAAGAATATGAGAATCCAAGTATTAGGCTGAAAGGGTCAATATTTCTCACCTAATACACCAAAATACATCTTCATATTCTGTCTCCAGAGTACAGGTATTCTATTATCTAATAAAAAACCCTAACAAACAAAGACAAATCAACACCTTGCTTATATCCATAAATGAGACATTAAATCATTTTTAATTAACCATAAAGACAATTGAAGTCATTCCTTTCTATATATTATGTGGTATTTAGATCAAATGTGTTCCTTTCAGACAGTCAGACTTGTGATAAATTTGATAGAAAATCATGGTCAGTAACAACTGAGTAGAAACAGATGGGCTGGAAGTTTTCCAAAGGCCTTGCACAATATTTGTTATAAAAGCGTGAAGAGAATTTTCCCAGAGAACTGATTTAAATTTACTGCTTTGTTGATGCTTAAAAACTGGAGATTTTAGAACTGAAATTTCTTTGCATCTTCTCCATTTTTTTCACATTTATATTCACCAAATACAAAATGAAAAACATTCTAATTGAGGATCAGCCTGCAGTTTAAAGTATGAATTTTAGCACATATACTTTTGCTCTCAAGGGCAAGTTAAGGAAGAGGGGCACATGAGACTATTCTTTCAGTGCTAAAATATCAGAAGACACATACATTAAATCCTATTTTTCAGTGATTACATCCATTAGAGACATATACTAACCAGTCATGGCAGACATGAGAAAAAAAGAATGATATGCTTTATAATCTTGCAAAGAAATTTGTGTAGTTTTCAGAACACTACCTTATATTCAGAACTTAGCTGGTGATGTGATGGGAATTTAGTGAAAGCTTTAATTTTGTAGGAACCAGCCAGAAAGTTGACTGACTCTTTTCTTGCATTTTAGTATGAATGAGAACAGCATCGTATAGCAGCTCAGAAATGCTAATCTCAGGGAAATTTTACTTGGGTGAATACTGGTTGTTGTATCTGGAAGAAATATACAGTGAACCTTATCAAATGAAAAGTTAATTAAATCACTTTGGTTATTAAAGACCAGTTGGACGTCCCCCTCACCTGGAGTTATAATATCTTCTGATAGCCATTGGTCTCAATGGGGTCACCTCTGTGAGATGGAAAAGTGGAAGCACAGAAGCCTAGAAAAGTAATAAATAAGAAGAACAAATGAAAGAAATAGGGAATAGGGCTCTAAAAGGTAAAGAGGGAGAATTAAGCTGAATATGAAGAATAGAGAGAACAGAAGTGGATCCTGTGTTTTCTGTCAGTTTTATCCTATAAACACCTCAATTATAACTAAAGTTTCCTTTTTCTACACCCTGCTGGAAGCACACTGAGATTAAGTATGAATGAATAAATGAATGAATGGATGAATGAATGAAAGAGTGTATGTATTTAACAGATATGTAAATGGAGTTTATTATGTACCTGGTACCATTTTAAGCACTTAACAATTTCTAATCCATATAATTTCCATAATAACCCTTGAGGTAGATAATATTATTCCATTTGATAGTTGAAAAAAACTAAAGGACAATAATTTAAGAAACTCGCCCACATTACAATCACATAAGTCAGTTTTTTTATTTTTTGTTTTGTTTTGTTTTGTTTTTTTGAGAGAGAGTGAGCACACATGCGAGTGGGGTTGGGGGAAGGAGAGGTGGGGCAGAGGGAGAGGTAGAGAGAGAATCTTAAGCAGGCTCCATTCCCAGTGTGAGCCTGCTGCTGGGCTCAATCTCACGGAGCCTGAGATCATGAACTGAAATCAAGACTAAGACAACCCACTGAGTCCCCCAGGCCCCCAAGTCAGGTATTTTTAAAAAAGGCCTTCAAATTTACAATGCTCCTGGGATCAACACACTGTGGGGCTCCATGCTCAGCACAGAGTTTGCTTAAGACTCTCTCTCTCTCTCTCCTTCTGCCCCTAACCCCTGCCCCCGCTCATGCTCTCTCTCTCTCTAAAAATAAATAGATAAATCTTAAAAAAAAGGCCTTCAAATTTACATTGAAGACTGCATTGAATTATCCCCAGTATAATTATTCATTCTGCAACTGAAAATTTTCAAACCACTCCACACCAATTATCTTCTTTGACCTTCACAATATCCTTGAGATAAATAAGGCAGGAATTAATATCTCTACTTAAAAGATGAGGAAACTGAAGCCCAGAAGGTTCACAGGGCTTGCACAGGTCACACAGCTAGTGATAGATCTGTCCTTCAAACTTAAGCTGAAGCTGTCGTTCAACTCTTTTTTTTTCATTCCAAGTCCGACATTCATTCCACTATATTCACAATAACAGCATGAAGTTTGTTGCTGACAATTACCTATCTGTGAGCATTCCACTAGCTCTTTGTGCTTTGTAGTACAGACCAACGCTATGTAATGTTACCCTTTCACATGGAGGAAATAATAGACACTGATTCCTCAGGCTATATCAGGGTTGTCTGTTGCAAACAAAAGGAGGCCAGCTTTCACATTGTCATGTCCCAGGACAGGATAATGTGCATGTCCCTTCCAAATCTTCCCCTCTTTGATGCTACAGTCTAACCTTAACCTTATGGCAGAAATTCATGGGCTCCACTTCCCACTGGTCTTCTCATGGGAGATTATTGAGCTCTACAATACCAGCCATTTGTATTAAAGTTTTGATTGATATTAAAATAATCTCTGCCTTATTTTCACTAGAGAATGTCTTACAAACATACACATTAAAGATAATGAACTGCATTATTGCATCCAGGTGCCTGGGTGGCTCATTCGGTTAAGTGACCAACTCTTGATCAGCTCAGGTCATGATCTCAGGGTTGTTAGATGGAGCCCTGCATCAGGCTCCCTGCTCAGGAGAGTGTCTGCTTGAGATTCTCTTTCTCCCTCTCTCTCTACCTCCCACTCTACTCATGGACGCGCTCTCTCTCTTTCTCTTAAATTAATACGTAAATCTTAAAAAAAAATCTTAAAAATCTTTAAAAAAATCTTTTAAAAAAGATAATGAACTGTATTCTTTATCAAGGCTATCTTTTGGGGGAAAAAAGGAAAAATCTGTTATGATTGCCTCATTAGCTTTTAAAGAGTCAGGGTCCACAGTTTTTATTTCTTTAAAAAACTGAGAACCAGCATTTTAAGTACAGAATATAAATAACATTTCTCAACTTATCAGAATATCATAGAGAAATTCCCCCTTCTGGCCTAATTTTCCCACCAATTTTTCTAGGCAATAATCTCTACCCAAAACCCAAGAACTTCTGTTGCCCTTAAAAATCACATTTTTCTAGTTCTGTAGATTTTTCATGTTACTTAGTGTACCTGCAAAACACTCTTTATTCTATCTTCCCCTCTTAAATGTTTGAAACCACCTTAAAAGTACCCCTAAAGTAAGACATTTTCTCTGAACTCTCAAAATGTTTGCAGAGCCTTTTTCGTGGCATTCATTACATTTAAACTTCGGTATAGTCACTATATGCCTTCTCTGTTACACTTGGAGCTCTTTAAGGATAGGATTTATCTAGGTATCTTTCCCAGGATTTGTACAAGATCACATTTAATTTGTTGATTCCAAGTGGGGATTGAAGTCAGATATTTAACTAACCCATGTTCTCTGGATTATTGGACTACTCTGGATGAAATTTTTTTTAAAAAGAAAAGAAAAAAAAGAAGATAGAAAAATAATCATACACAAACACAAATTCTAAATTCTAAATTTTTATTCAGAATATTACTTCATGCATATTGTCATCATTAATCTATTATCTGAAGATGAGCTAGCTATTGTGGCTATAGGGTTTTAAGACTTGTTTTATTGTTATTGCCTTTTGGGACCCAGAAAATAAAACACTTAATTAAAAAGAGATAGAACATGTAAATTAATTTAAATCTAATCAAAGTTTGTTTTAAGTGGGTTTAACTGACTTTTTTTTTTTTTTACTTTTCACAAAATATAGACTAAATTCACTAGCAGTTTTCAGTTGTCAAGTTGTAAGCCAAGATGATTCATCCTCTGACTGCTATAAAGCATTAAGGAGCACTAGCACTCATGGTGGATTAAAAATCTCTACAGCCAGGTAAAAGAAAATTTAAAGCATATATTGAGAATTTAGATTAGTATAATCATTGGAAGGCTGGACATTATTGTATCTTACTCTTACATTATAAATTAGTTGCCACTGGGGAGAAAAAGGAACTGCAATGGAGTTTGGTACTGATCTTTACTGAACTCCATGGAGCATCCTTCTAAATATTTTGTTAGGATAAGTTCTTCAAAGGTCAGATTTTTCTTCCAACTTCTGAAAGTCAACACAATTCAAACTGGTAATTTCTACAAATGTTCTCTATTGCAAGACTCTTCAAGTGGCCATGTATCTGGTGGAGTTTTTAATCACATCCTATTTGGCTAGAAGGCAAAAATCATAAATTGGCAAAAAATTAGGGCATATCATAAACGTACATTAAGTATTGTCTTCAGGTGATTTGTGTATTTCAGCATTTATATAATAATTTGCAAACATAAATTACTATCTAATTTTTATTCACTATTCCTAAAACACCCCATGGTATTCCAATTCCCTGCTATTGAGGCAGATTATTCACTTATCTTAGGGGACACAAGTAACTGGAATTAGAATTTTAAGTCTCTAAACTCCTGTCTGCTTACCTATTCTGTCTCTCATTTACATTTTCACATTCAAGAGATTTTCATTTTATCTGAAAATAATGTTTGACCCAGATAGGATTCTTTTCATAATTTTAAACAACAAAGTATGTTTGTGTTTGTGTGTGTGTTTTTGCATGTGTGTTTTGAGTAATACCACAGTGTGTGTGTGTGGGGGAGGATATAGGGCAGAGGCACATAAATACAAGCTTTGACTGTATCCAAAAGATGGAAATTTAGAAATATTTGGATGAATTCTTTCCAAGTGTTAGAGAAAAATACAGAACCAACTTTAAATAAATACCATTTTCTTTGATTAAAGTAAATGTCTAATTACTTTTGCATTTTTGCTAATTAAAGCAAACTTTTTAAAAACTAATTGTGACATATCTGGGCCTTTTGAAATTTATTCTGATGTTTTCACATTCTCTAGGAATGGAAATCATCTTTAGGAAACTCAGACTCTCAAATTTAAATAAAATAAAATATGTACATGCTAGGCACCAAGTGCCCTATTGATGAAAACAGAAATGAAAGAGAAAACCCCTCTAACTTTGAGGTGCTTTATGACACTTGTGGAAAACTAAAACATGCATGCCTGGAACATTAAATAAATGTAAAAATGTAAAAGCATCATTTTACTAAAAGAACTGTGAAGTTCCCTTCAACTCTTAAAGTCCAAGTTTCCATACCTCTGAAAGACAAAAGTTTAGAGTAAAGTTCATGGTTACTTACAGAATTATAGACTTTCCAAATGGGAAGATGTTCCAAGTTAATATAGGGATTATTAGGGACAAATGTAAGTGAAGATGTAAAGTTAGAGGACTCAATAAACTTTTGATCAGGACTTGCTGAAGAGTGTAAACTTAATACTTTGGGAGGCTACCCACAATGGGGGAAGCCCCCACATACACTGTTAAATAATGCTGGGAATCTAATAGCTGTAACACCAGTCAACCATCACCCTTCCTAACCCAGTCATAACAGAATGCAAGGAAAATTACATTTGCAACCAGTGGAGCAAGAGGGAAAAAACAAAATCCACATTCTTATCTCTGTGATGTTGTACCTACACACGTCTACCATTAAGATGAATTGCAACTCAAATTCATATGACTTGGATGATCAAATGAAAAAAAAAATTCAATCTGTTTAAGGTCATGGAGGGACTGCTAGTGGTTCTAGGTTACTTGAAGAAAGAAATCTAATCCATCTCTGAAGCTTATTAGGTTTCCAAATAGTCCCATAAATAGTTTAAAGCAAAATAAACAGCTCAGAGTAAAATAGAACTTAACACACAGTGAAAACATATACCATAAATAAGCCCACCAGAAACAGACTCAAAAATGCTTCACATATTTAGGCCCAGATAATGACCTTACTGTGTTTCTAAGTTTACAAATATAGAAGCAATGAAAATTATAGAAAATTATGGAAAAATCACCAAACCACTAAAATTTCTAGAAATAAAAATGTTAAAAAAACCCAAATAAATTTCAAAAGAAGGAACTAAAAAGGAGATTAGATACAGCTAAAGAAAGAATTAGTGAATTGGATTAACACAGAAAGCAATAAAATGAAAGATGTGAGAGGTTAGGACTGACATGTTCTAAAATCTTTTTATTAGAGGTTTGGGAAGAAATAAGATAGAGATTGGAACAGAGTCAAGAAAGAATGACTAAGAATATTCATGAATTGATGAAAGAATCTAACCCACAGATTCAAGAATTGTAGCCAATTCCATACATGATTATAAAATAATACCCACACTAAGCATTTGATCTGAAATGTAAAAAGAAATGAAGCTCAAATAAATGGTAATTATGTGCATAAAACTAAATGTGCATTGACTACATGAAGAAATGTTGTTTTAGGTATTTAAAATTACAGAATGAAAATGTACAAAAATAGGAGTAAGGGCAAGTAAAATAAAAATGTCCTAATTCCTCACATTGTTGGGAAAAGTTAATTTTATACAAAGTTAATTATATATGTTATATAATTTCTAGGTACTATCGAATGATACTAAATGCATTAAGTTGTAAATCAGTATAGGAAACAATGGGAAAATAATGATAAAATGATCAATCCAGAAAACATAAGAAAGACATTATAGAAAAGAAATAGGATAAAATGTTAGATATAAACCCAAATATCTGTCATTAAAATTATTAGAAACAAAAGTATTTTATGTGTAATTAAAAAATTGTTAGATTGGACAGAAAACAAATTTAAACTTTAAATTCTATTTATAAAAAGATGCTGTATAATATATGGCCACTGAAAGACTGAAAGCAAAACATCGGAGAAATCTTCCCATAAAAATAATAATTGAGAAAATTGATAGACTATGTTAAAGATTGAATGAAATGGATTTTAGGAAGAAAGGTATTGTTTAAATGTGAAAAGAATCACTTCATAATGATAAACATTTCTTCACCAGAGAGTTATAGCAAGTTTAAATCTGTAAGCTCTTAATAACATGGCCTCAAAATAAATAAGACAAAATTGATGAGATTACAAAAGGAAATAGAGCATAGTGGAGAGTTTTAACATGCCTTCTCAGTAATTAATAAAACTAGAAAACAGAAATTTCAGTAAGGATACTGAAATTGTTAACAGCATGAGCAACAGAATGAACTTGATGGTTATATATTGGACATTGCATAAAATAACAATACAATTTAGAAATCTCCACATACAGTTGTGTAGACAATTCATTGAATCACTTGAAAAGAGGCTACATTCATTTAATATATATGAATGGTGCTCCCTGTCATTATACAATAAACAAAAAATATGACATTACATGATAACACTACACTCAATTAAAATACACACTGAAAATATACAAAATTAGACCATATCCTTGACCATTTGCTTGTTATTCAGTTGATTCTAAAGAATAGTTAAATCTAAACTCCTGGGTTAGAAGATTCCAATCTTAAGTTACTTCAGAATGAGCATCATGTTTAACCCATAAGGCATTATCTTTATGAGGCAGAATATTGGTTTTACTTATATACAAATGACGAGTGGAGAGCATTGGTATCTATAGTCCAAACTCAAGTGAAACATCTGCATGAATAATAATGACCAGGTTTTAAATTTGCTATGTCTGTCCTTGAGAAATTTAGACAAGACTAGAGCAATATACAAGAGACCGTCACATTGTGGGAAGCCTGTATAGCAAGCTTATAATTTTGGGCTTGATTTTATATATACTGAGCAGCACATAAAGTTGTACATGGCAGTGTATTAACATGTGCAAAGTAGTATTTTAGGAAATCTAGGATGTATAAGTTAGTGAAGAAACTGGAGGTAAAGCAAATCAGTGAGGAGGCCATTATAATACCTGCATGTATTTAGCTAGTTTGCTCTTCTTGGTGGTAACAGGACACAGTCTAGCTTGAATAAACAAAAAATTGTCCCCATGTTACCTTGAGGAAAACATTTAATGTTACCATTCTATCATAGAGAAAAGAGAATATTCGTAGCAATTGGCAGCAAAGAGAAGCATTTGATTTATAAGAAGATAGAAACCACCAAAGTAAGATACTCCTCAATCAGGTGAGAATGCATGGGGTCAATTTGAATGGAAGAGAGACAGTACATCTTCCTGATGATCCAGTCCACTTTGTCTTGAAGAGAGAACAGGCTCAAAAATTTGTGTAATTCTGGAACATTCCAAATAGGGACCAGTCCAAAGGTGAATACATCTCTTTAGGACTTTACACAAATTTATATAAATAATCGACACTCATGTTTGTTCATACTACCTTAGCAACAAAAACTAAGTAAAATAAAAATATATGCTTTCAAGATGATTTTGGTGACAAAGGGTGTTATTGTACTAATAGTTTCCTATCACACAACCAAAGAAGGATAAAAGGAGAGGGGATTTAGCTTTCAAAGTATAAACATTAAAGGCAATGAAGTTAAAGAATAAGCAGCTTAGGGCGCCTGGGTTGCTCAGTCGGTTGAGTCTGCCTTTGGCTCAGGTTGTGATCCCAGGGTCCTGGGATCAAGCCCCGCATTGGGCTCCCTGCTCAGTGGGAAGCCTGTTTCTCCCTCCCCTCCTTGCTCATGCTCTTGCTATCTCTGTCTCTTTCAAATAGATAGATAAAATCTTAAAAAAAAAATAATAAGCAGCTCATATCTGTGTTGTCTTCATATTTGTCCCCAAGGTCAGAATTGTTATTCTGATTTTTCCCAGAAATAGTACCAAACTTTGTATTGGAGCTAAGGCTTGTATAATGCCGCAAACAAGTACTCCTCAATCAAGCAGTCAAACTATGCATTCCTCTCAAGGGAATGACCCTCAGAAATACAATCAGTGGAAAAAGTGCCCCTTTGTATGTTATATTGAGCTTAAGTTGATGGGCATAGCTAGGATCAAGAACAGTTTTTATGTATGGTGTGGAAAAAAAGACTATATCCTTTACTGGAAAAATTTGGGGGATATTTCTGCAATGTTCATATAAAACTGCATCTCCTTTTTATTAAATGTTTTATAGTCACAAATTAAAACCCTTAAATAGTTTATGAGAAATTAAAACTTTTAGCTTATAAGAAGTATGGTATTTATATTTTATTTGTTTCTATATTTTAAAAAAACATCAGTTAGAAATGGTATTTAACTCATCATTGCAATATCAGTGTTCCATGTTTTGAGAGATAACATAAACATCTGGAGGAGAAGCAGTGGACTAAAAGTTGAGAAAACTAGTTTCTAACCCTGAGTAACAGGGGAGTCTTCAACAAACCATTTCTAACCCCCTTTTCTCATCCATAAAGGGAACTCATAATATGAAATCAACATATATAACGATATACCATTTTATTCATTTATATTAGCTTTTTACTAAATACACTTATTTCAGCATGAGTACAGTTCTACTCACTGTGAGTTATGTCATATTTGCTGCTGGATCTCCTGTTCTTCCATAGTTGAAAAGAGCTAACACTGTCAAATTAAATTGGTTGTTCATCTTTAAAAAGAAAACTGAATTTTCTAGTGAAAACAGGCAGAAAAATTAAGGTACGCATTAGCTGTGTTATTCAGGGCTCAAAGGAATGTCTGAAAATGGTCAGATGAAGAAATTTACATTTCATTTTCCCGAAAGGAAAAACTGGCCAAGGCATTTTGGCAGGTGTCTCTCCAAACAGCCACATTTTCCCAAGGAGTACCTATGTGTGATCTTTCCTTTTCAGTAGTTTACAAATAATGAAGAGGGTACTAGCTCTCTGCAGATGGATACTTTGCACTTTTTATTCTGAAATTTTTGTTGTTACTTAATTTTCTGTTTTAGAAAATCATTCCTTCCTGTGGGAAAGTTAGGAAGATTTTTAATATGTCATATTTTAAATCATTTTATTATACATTGTCTTGGATTTAGTCAATGTGTATGTAGAGAATACATACCTACTCTATGTAAGACAATGTGTTTTTGTGTGATGATGAGTAAGGTACATTTTTTTGTACTTAAAGAGCTTATAGCCTAGTGAAAAAGCACTAAAACCTAAACAATAGTGCTATGCCCAAGAAATAGCAGTATGCCCTGCGAACATTCACAAAGGAATGACTAACTCTGCCTGGGGAATACAGGGAAGGCATCCCATACGTGGTGACATTTGTGCTTGATCTTGAAGAGTGGGTAGAAGATTGACAAGAAGAAGATAGGCGAGAAAAAGCATATTCATACAGATGGAATACTGTGTTTAGAGACACCAGTTTGTGAAAAGACCTAGTGCACTAGAGGAATAATGATAGAAGTTTTTTTTTCTTTCTTTCTTTTTTTTTAATTAGAAAAAGAGTGAGGTAATGGTGACAGCATCAGTGTGCAGAATATATTGAGGGAGAGAGAGGCTATAAGCCAAGAGAATGGATCAGGGATAAATGTTGTTGAGATATAATAAGGGCTTGGGATATGATGGTGTTACTAAATTAATAGAAGAGCAGAACATTTGAAAATATATGTCTTAAGTAGAATCAATTTTATAATGGTCTTAAAATGATTTTATAGATGAATACTTTAGAGCTGATGTTCTATTTTATTTATGCTTTCATTTGGCTCTAAAGTTGGCATGGGACTAGTGTGGAAGAAGCAAATGCTTCTTCAGTCACATTCTCCAAAAAGACACTTTTCAAAATATTTAAAGATATTATGTTAATTTACAAGGGTGGAGTCTGATGAAAACATAGTAAGGGAAGCAATAGGAGAGTCTTTCTGTATAGTATGTGGTTGAAACATGAGTGGTTGGACCATGCAATACACAGATACAGGAGAATGGTTCGTGACATATTATGGGTCTTCTCCATCACCATCTCATTAGCAGGATCAGTTTCTGAGCATTTGCCCTGACATCTGACTTCCTTCCCCTGATGTCATAACCTCAAAAAATTTCTATTGATTAAAGCTTAATAAATGTTTGTAAAATGAATGGGTTTCAATATAATGCACAAAGGCAAAATGCCAACTAACTACATAGAATACTGTATAAACATCTAAAAGACCAGGTGATTAATCTCAACAACTAAAGACAAAAGTAATTCTGCCATGTATACAAAACATAGTGCTGATCATCACAATAAACTGAGGTTTGATTGCATAGTCTACATGGGAATACAAAGAGGATTCTATGAATGGTTATTCCTGAAAGAGAAATGTACGTGTGCTGCTTGTCCTGTGGTTGGTAGAAGGGGCAAAAAGATATAGGCTGAAGCTGAAAAGGTAGGCAAGGGTCAAACCATGCATCTTTGGACCACATCAAGCTATGTCCTTTATTTGGAACACAATAGAAAAGTACTGAATTCCTTTTAAGAATGTGAGTAAGGTGATAAAATGTATGATTCAAAATTAACACTGTGCATTTTTTGAAGAATTTGATAGATGAGGACCAGAATGAGTAACAGAGAAACCAGTCATAAGTTTTTTTGCAGAGATTTGAGTTGCTTACTTAGGCTAGAACAGTGACCTTATAGGTAGAAAATGAAAGACAGATTTAAGAGACTTACAAGGTATAAAAGACAGTAGTTAATAATAAACTGGGAGTAGAGTGTAATGGTTGAGGAAAAGATGTCAAGAAACACAGTTTACATGACTGAATAAATATTGGGGTCTTCCCCTGAGGTAGGGGAGAATAGGGTATACCAGGTAGGTATAGAATGGAGGCAAGAGTATAATTTTGGTTTTGGAGATATCCTAGTGCAGATGGCAAGTTACAAAAAGTCTAGGATGGAGACATCAATTTGAAAGTCATCTGTAATATGTGATAGCCAAATAAAATTTCCTTGGTGAAATGTTTAGTATCAGAAGGAAAAATACTCTATGATTAAATCTTGAAGAATTCTAATTAATTAATGGACAGGTTGAGCAGATAACCAAAAAAGCAAAAGGGTTAATCTAACTCAGGAGTGTGCTGGGTCATGGAAGACAAGGGAAACAAGAGTTTCTAGAATGAGGGGGTAGCAAACTGTAGCAAATACTGCAAATTTCACATTATATATGGCCTGAAGAGTGTCCATTTTGTTTGATAGCTTGGAGCTCCTTGGTGACCTGAGGGGAAGATGTTTCAAAAAAGTAATGGAAGCCAGTCTGGAATGTTTTCAATAGTAAGCAGTAGGATGTGAGGAAATGACCAGTGTAGTATAAACTAAGGTCTTTCAAAAATGGCTTTAAAGGAAGAGAAGAGAGAGAGAAGATATGGATTAAAGGGAAGATCCTATTGTTGCTGTTGCTGGGACTATTTTTTTCTTCTTTTAATAGAAGAGACCTGATCATATTTCAACACCTGTGAGAAGGATCCATTTGAGAGGGTAAATGGTAATAGAATAAATTTCCTGAGAAAGCACAAGAAAGTGATATTTTGAATTGAAGAGAGGCAAAGAGAAAATATGACAGTTGGTATGCACATAGGAAGTGTATTCCCATGAGTATACTCACAGCTTGATGAAATAAACACAGGGTTTTGAAGGAAAATAAAGTACAGATAAAGTACATGGATTGCAGTCACACACTACTGGCTACAGCATAGGTTGTAGGATGTACTCAATTCCAACCAATTCTATAGATTATGTGAAATTATTTGTATTTTGCTTCTTTGTCTTTCACTCAAGGAAAGCAGATTGGAATGCAAGTTGAATGAAATTATTATTGGAATAAGTTGAACTTTTAAAATTATTTTTTAAATATGTACTTTACCATTTGTTATAAATCACTTGCAATGCATTTCAAAACCAGGAAAGACAAAATGATATCAAAACATTGAAGGTTAAAATTGCCTCCCTAGATGACAGTCACTCCCGTGCACATGTGTTTTACACTAAATAATCTTAAAGGA
>NW_027397063.1:66398445-66544034 GCF_003265705.2 Callorhinus ursinus
TCTTCTGCATGTGGCTGTCCAATTTTCCCAACACCATTTGTTGAAGAGACTGTCTTTTTTCCACTGGACATTCTTTCCTGCTTTGTCAAAGATAAGTTGACCATAGAGTTGAGGGTCCATTTCTGGGCTCTCGATTCTGTTCCATTGATCTATGTGTCTGTTTTTGTGCCAGTACCATACTGTCTTGATGATCACAGCTTTGTAATAGAGCTGGAAGTCCGGAATTGTGATGCCGCCAGCTTTGCTTTTCTTTCTCAACATTCCTCTGGCTATTCGGGGTCTCTTCTGGTTCCATACAAATTTTAGGATTCTTTGTTCCATTTCTTTGAAAAAAGTGGATGGTATTTTGATGGGAGTTGCATTGAATGTGTAGATTGCTCTAGGTAGCATTGACATCTTCACAATGTTGGTTCTCCCAATCCATGAGCATGGAACGTTTTTCCATTTCTTTGTGTCTTCTTCAATTTCTTTCCTGATTATTTTATAGTTTTCTGAGTACAGATCCTTTACCTCTTTGGTTAAATTTATTCCTAGGTATCTTATGGTTTTGGGTGCAATTGTGAATGGGATCGACAAAGGAGAAATCACTTTTGTTGTAGAATAGGAAGATGGTAAGACTGGAGCAAAAACAGATCCAACATACTCATCCTTAAAAATCCTGTTTATGCTTGGGGGCACCTGGGTGGCTCAGTCATTAAGCATCTGCATTCAGCTCAGGTCATGATCCCAGGTTCCTGGGATCGAGCCCTGCATCAGGCTCCCTGCTCTGCGGGGAGTCTACTTCTCCCTCTCCCACTCCCCCTGCTTATGTTGCCTCTCTTGCTGTCTCTCTGTCAAATAAATAAAAAAAAATCCTGTTTATGTTTATAAAATGTGTCATTCAGCCTTACAAGATGAATCAGTTTAGGTTCTTGATTGTTCTTGGGTAGAAATATCCTGTTTGGGGGACTTTTCATATTTCTTTGAGAAGATATGAACACTTCAATCTATTGGTATCATAGAATTATGTGCACTTATCTGTGAGAGACAAGACTTTTTCAAAAGTACTAAGGAGGAAGAGAATTCCATTCAGGGAAGCATGGTTTGATTTGGTCCAGAAATTCACTGTCTCAATTGGAACATAAATTAGTCTTGAACTGAAAGGAACCTCTATAATCACAAGGTCTCCCAGCATGAATCAATAATATTTTCAGAGAGGCCAAGTACGATCAAAAGAAACTGAAGCCTGAGGTTATCTTTCTCTTTTCATTTCACAATATCAAAACAGCTCTTTTAGCTTAGTCATGCAAAGAATCTAGAGTCAATGAATAGAGCTCTGAATAACACTCAGTAATTATTGGGTAACAAAGAAGTGGGATTAGATATAAGATTATGGATCTAGATATTCCATGTTTGAAAGAGATATGGGGACAAATGATTTATTATTTTATTTTACAAATATTTTTAGATAATGTAAAGAATTGGCTATATCCTAAAACTTTACAGTGGTAAAATACCATAGTGCCATTCATTGGAAAAAAGGTTGACAACTGTAATGAGTCTTAGATATTAAAGCTCTAAAGGATCTTAAAAGGTGTTTCCAAGGCCAAATTATACCAGAAGACCTACAGGGAATGAGGTGGACTGACATAACCAGTTAGAGTTACAAACATTCCCACAGGACAAGGGAAGAACACTATGCCATTATTATTTTGAGGAATTTAAGGATACTAGACACGTGCCAGATTTTAGACTCAATTACCTTCTAAGTCTATCCTATATAAGCAAATATAAAAAGTTCCACATATTCAACATACAGTGTTGATGACATAATAAAAGCAAATCATTTTTTCAGACACACAATTGGGAGGTTGAAATGCCCTATTTGGTTAAGTGATTGTATGTAAGGGTATCAAACCCTAAGGAAATGGACCAAGGATGACAGATGAAATTATTAAGAGCAATTACCAGTCTGTAGCTGAAGCATTGATCAAACGGCTGAAGAGCTAACAGAGTGTACACAAGGAGACCTTGAAAGAGATAACCTAGCCTTTGGTTTCCCATTCAAGTTTTCTAATATATAAGTTTAAAATTTAAATTCTGTATCTAACTGGAATGAATGGGTCTGGACTTTTTCACAAGAAGACAACTATCTTGACTATTTTCCTATGGTGCCGATGGGGTTTATACATGCCACTTTGAACTCTTTCCCAGATATTCCTTGGGGAAATTGTCAAAATTTCACTTCATGGCTGAGGGAAGCCATGAGAATATCTGGAGGTTGAAAATATCCGTATCTGCATATGGAGAACATTCTAAACCTCTGCTTTCCAGACAAATATATCTCAGCATTATTGGTTCATATTTTCAGTCTGGATCCATTTTCCATCAGAAATAAATATTCATATATTGACTGATTTATGTAAAGAAAAATCACAAAAATCGCAAACCTTTACACAGATGTTGATAACAGCTTTATTCATAACTGCCAACATTGAAGAAATCAAGATGTCTTTCAGTAGAGGAATGAGTAAAAAACTGGTGAATCTAGACAATGGAGTATTATTTAGCACTTAAAACAAATGAGCTATCAATCCATGAAAAGTCATGGAAGGACCTTATGCATATTTTAATATGCATAGTCATGGGAGGACTTAAAATGCATATTTTAAGTAAAGAAGACAATCTAAAAAGGCCACATAGGTGGCCCACATATATATATATGTATATAATATGTGGTGGCCCACATATATATATATGTATATATATATGTATATAATGGAATATAGTTATATATATCTATATATATACAATGGAATATATATATATATAATGGAATATTCCTCAGCCATCAAAAAGGATGAAATCTTACTACTTACATCAAGGTGGATGAAACTGGAGGGTATTATGCTGAGCGAAATAAGTCAGTCAGAGAAAGACAATGATCATATGGTCTCACTCATATGTGGAATTTAAGAAACAAAACAGAGGATCATAGGGAAAGGGAGGGAAAAATAAAAGTAAGACAAAATCAAAGAGAAAGATAAACAATAAGAGACTCTTAACTATAGGAAACAAACCAAGGGTTGCTGGAGGGATGGTAGGGGGGATGGGCATTAAGGAAGGCACGTGATGTAATGAGCACTGGGTGTTATATGCAACTGATGTATTACTAAACTCTACATCTGAAACTAATGATACACTATATGTTAACTAATTGAATTTAAATAAAATAAGTAAAAAGATAAAAATTAAAAAGGCCACATAGTGTATGATTTCAACAATATGACATTTGGGAAAAGGCAAAATGAAGACAGCAAAAAGATCAGTGGTTGCTAAGAGTTGGGGGCTTGTGGAGGGATGAATAGGCAGAGCACAGATTAATTTTAGGGTAGTGAAAATACTCTCTATGATACCATAATTATGGATACATGTCATTATACGTTTTTCCAAACCATACAATGTACAATATCAAGAGTGAACTGTAAAGTAAACTATGGACTTTGGGTGATTATGATATGTCAGTGTAGGTTCATTGATTGTGACAAAAATAAAGTTTATTTTAAAGGGGGACAAGTTTCAAGCCTTTATGACCCATGTGACTCTTCTCTGATAGGTTGTGGAGAAAAGAGAGAAAGAAGGATGGGGGAAAGTAGAGTACTGTTTCTCACTGAAAAGAACTGGAAAGCTATAAGCATTTCTTGGTTTTCTTCTTTTTATAGCAATACTATTTGAATTAATTCTGACATTCTATGTATTCATGATCCCAGGAAATTTCAGCTATAGAAGAAGCAAAAAATGGGGAAGCTATGGAAGAAAGAGCAGAAACTGGAGAGATGTCTTCAATTAAAAAAAATTTAACACTAGTTCTTATTCATTATGGAGAACTGAGTGCACATATTATTCCTCTTGTCTTAAAATTTAAAAAAATAATAATTAAGAAAGGAAATGACAACAGTGAGAGAAATGGTAAATAAGAGATTTCAGTACATATTTTAGTAGACAAAATAAAGATAGAAGACCTTTGGGGGCACCTGGGTGGCTCAGTTGGTTAAAGTGTCTGCCTTCGGCTCAAGTCATGATCTCCGGGTCCATGGATCTCCAGATCCATGCTCAGCAGGGAGTCTCCTTTGCCCTCTTCCTCTGCCTCCTGCTCCCCTTGCTTGTGCACGCACACTCTCTCTCTCTCTCTCAAATAAGTAAATAAAATCTTTAAAAAATAAAGATGGAAGGCTGTTGATTGATAAGTAGCAGAGAAAGGTGAAAGATGGACTATGCCAAGGTGAACTGAAAGCTGAGAGAGAATTGGTCTGGTCCATTGAATGTTAGTGAGGCTCTGGACTCAGAGCCAATGAACCAGATAAAGATGGTAACATGGTAACGAAAGCAGGTTGTTTAACTAAAAGTCTTTAAAGAATAAGCTCTTCCTTTCTTCATAATCACTTAGAACACCCTAGAGCTAGCTTGGGGAAACTTACAAATGAGTTGAAGGGAACTATCACAGTATAAATAAAAAAAATCTTATGAAATTTGGTGGTAAGAACTAAAAAGTATAGGAATTGTGAGTTTGGATACAAATAAAAGAAAGAAAGTTCTACCATACATCTCGATTTTTAATGAGGAATATTTACATTACCAAAATGTGAATGATGAACTTTGGTTGCCAATTTTTAAAATCAATCTATAGTCAGATCTTGAAAGTTAACTATGGTTTCAAAATAGAATGTAAATGCTAATCACTCTAAAAAAGTGAAAGTAAATGTATACCAGACCTTGGAGAGTGCTACTGGAGTTGCTAACTAAATGGAGAGCCATTCAGGTGTCTATGGATGGGGAGACAACTGGGGAGTCTATGGATGATGAAGTGAAAAAAAAAAATCGGCTCTAGGCATGTTATCTAAATGCTGACGTGAAAAGAAATTTAAAATAGTGATGTAACTACTGGATTTAAAGAGATGGGGTGGGAGGACAAATAAGGTAAATCCTTACCACTTAGTGCACCATTAAGAGACAGGGCCTAAATTCATAAACTAGGAAATTGTAGAATAAAACCATCATTTAGGTTTATTGTTTGCCTCTGAGGAGCAAGACTGGTGGAAAAACATGGTAGGGCAGTGAATTATTGCTTTTCTATCAGCCCTTTGTAACATTTGATTTTTAAAATTATCTGAGTTAACTACTTTGATTAAAATTTGGGAAAAGGAAGTTTGGGAGTGATGTCACCTTACTTTGTGTAAAGCATTGTAGGAAAACATTAGTACAAAATGAATCTGTATTCATCATGAAAAAGTATTTAATTGAATGTATATTTTCTAGATTTTACCTTTGACAATATTTCTTACTTTCAAATTCTGAGTTGGAATAGATGGTATTTGATGAGGCAATCCCAGAACTTGATCACATAACAAACAAATGATATTGTAGTCCTTTGACTACAGCATACATTTCCAAATTTCCTAACATAAGATTCAATGGACACCTTTTTATTTTTAAGACTTTATTTATTTACTTGACAGAGAGACACATGGTAACAGAGGGAACACAAGCAGGGGAAGTGGAAGAGGGAGAAGCAGGCCCCCCGCTGAGAAGGGTGCCCACGTGGGGTTTGATCCCAGGACCCCAGGATCATGACCCCAGCCAAAAGCAGTCACCTAACGACTGAGCCACCCAGGGGCCCCCCCCTCAATAAACACCTTGTACAGACTATCTTCAATCATTCTTTTTCACTAAACACAATTGTATTTGCAGGTTTTTGAATAAGCCTGTGCTCATTTCAATCGTACCTCTGCCACATACTGGTTGTATGATCTGGGATAAGTTGCATGAGCCTAATTACATAGTCTTTTGTCTCCTCTTTTGCAAAATGAGAATCACTATTATTATTATCAGGAAATTATAGTTGCTAAATGCTGAGCATCATTTCTGGCATATATAGAGTATTGAGTAAATATTAACTATTATGAACATTATTGGAATGTTCCATCTACCGAACTTTCTCTGTGTAGCCCACATTATAGTCACATTGTTTTATTCAAATGATTATAACACATTTTTGTAGTATTCTGCTGGTATAATCACTTATTTAATGCTTTGCTCTTCTTTGTTAATTTTTTTTTAAGATTTATTTATTTATTTGGGAGAGCATGAGCTGGGGAAGGGGCAAAGAGAGAGGGAGACAAGCAGACTCCCCCTGAGCCAGGAGCCCAATGTGGGGCTCCATCTCACGACCCTGAGATCATGACCTGAGCCAAAACCAAGAGTCTGACACTTAACCAACTGAGCCACCCAGGTTTCCCTTTTGCTCTTCTTTAAGATGTCTTTCATTTATAAGTACAGATTATATCTTTTTGAGAATAGTAACCATGTTATATTCAACTTTGTGTCCTCTAATTCATTACTGTTGTGCCTGATACATGAAATAGGTATCAAATTAAAGTCTCTTAAAAAGAAAAAAATATGAGTGAACATAATAAAAAAAAGAAAATAATGAAAAAATTGAAATTATGTGGAATTCTTAATTTAAACTTCAGAATACTGGCTTTAGGAATATAGATTTATTCACGATTTCCAGGGATTTTTAAATTTACTAACTCCTTTAATCTTCAAAAGTTTGGTAAGAAAAGTGGTCCTATTATTCCCATTTTAAAAATAATGTTGGGGGCCCTGGGTGGCTCAGTTGGTTAAGCATCTGCCTTCTGCTCAGGTCATGATCCCAGGGTCCCAGGATTGAGCCCCACACTGGGGCTCCTTACTGAGCAGAGGCCTGCTTCTTCCTCTCCCCCACTGCTCATGCTCTCTCTCTCTCTCCCTCTCTCTCTCTCACTATTTCTCTCTCAAATAAATAAATAAAATCTTTAAAAATAATATCAACAAGGGACAATGAGATTTCCACATATTTACTGATCAAGAATTAAAATAATAAATAATAATAATAGTAATAATAATAATAAAATTCCTCCCAGGTTATTATTTCTTATAGTGTGCTGTGTCTTAATTGGAAACGGTTAGAAATGGCTGAACAATATTTGAAACATGTCACAATTTCTAACATAGTGTACCACAACTAAATATCTCTGCCCGTCCCCTAATAAAAGAAAGCCAAAGAAAAACATTGATTCATTTGCTCAGGAAGCCAAAATCCAAAAAAAAAGCACTACTTTTTGAAATTCAAGAATGGCATACAGCATAGAATGCTGAGTTATTTCAAAACTACTAAGGAGGTAGGTATAAAATTTATGGAAATTGCATAATATTGACAAAATGAAATGATGAGGATATTTGGGTACCTTTGAACAACTTTATTGTTGTTTAAAATCTGGAAGTTATTTTGACCACAGGCATATATGGTATATCCTTCAAAGATAGAAAACAGCAGCACTCAGAAGAAAATTAAGTTCTGCCCACTTCTCTGTCTGCCCTTGGCTAAATCTCTCCAAGTATTTATGTTTCCTCTCTTTACTGGTAGCATGATGATTTCAATATTTCTTTTCAGTCAAACATTTTGGATTCTATGAAACCTATTTAAAATAAAATGAGCAACTAAATAGTAAAAAACAGGGAGATAAGAAATTACTAACCACTTGGAGGCAGAGTACTGTCCTTATCCAAAATTGTATGTATTCTGTAATTTCAGGATGACTTGCTGTTTTTCATAATTACACTAAAATTTATCAAATGGATAAAAATGAAATTGGTATATTGTGATACTGTAACTATAAAAATAAAGATGTTTCTTTGAGCTGAAAAAAAGAAAAAGGCTTTACACTTTTACAATGATTTCCATTTGAAATGACCTTATAGGAAATGGCTTGTACTCCTTCACCCTAAATTACAGTGCATTCTTCCATTCTACGAAAAAGATATATTTTTAAAGTTGAAACTCCCTTTGGGTGATTGAACTATAATGCGTCTGTAAGATTCAGAGACTGCCAGAAAGATTGCTGTCACCCAGAGAGGAAGATTAATAGCAGTAATAGCAGTCCAGATTTGACCCTCTGATAATCTGAGATCTCAGTGGAATAGCTACCTCAAAATGACTGTTGCTAAAATGTATTTACAGAGAGGAACTAGGGCAGTGAGTGGAAGTTTCAAACTCCAGCAAAGAAGTCTGGAATTTGAAATTATTTGATATTGAAGGATGCAGGTATATATTAAACCATGTACTTTTTTCATTTGAGTCACATTTCTAGAAGTAGTATACAGGTTATAGTATTATAGGAACTCCTAAACAATGTAGTATTTTATCAGATTTTTATTTTGAGATTCTATAAAAATAGTCTTATAACAGCAGCCTCTAGTAACATGAACAGTGAGAAAAAGCCAAGGAACATCTCTGTTAGGAAAAAAAAATATATGTTTTTAGGCCTTTTGGAGGCACCATATGTCACTGCTGAATCTGCAGCTTTCAAACGTTCATGGCCAAGGTATAAATAAATACAGCTTATTCATTCCAGCAACAGGAATTTTTATTTGTAGTAAAACATTTCATGGGGATCCTCAAGCTCCAGATTTGATCCTCAGTTATAGGCATTCATTATTGACTGGAAAGGCTTCCCCCAAATATCCAGCAAGTTCCTGTAAAATTTTAGTTCATATATTTTGGGGAAACAAATGCGTGTTCCACAGCCTGCTGCTACTTTTGGAACTGTCTTGCTTTTCCAAGCATTGTCACTGTAGGACTGAAACATATGTGAAAATTCTAATGATGGTACATAGCTCTCCTCCCTGTTTATTTGTTATTTCTATTTCTCAGACTGCCTCAGGATAGCACACAGCTGAAGGAAGAGGCACACAGAACTGTTAACAGCTTGACTTCAAGGTAACAGACAAAACACTTGCTTTCACAATCTCTTCTGACATTTGATAGGATAGGAAAGTTAGCGACGGGTGTGGAAAAGAAAGTTTAGTCTATCAAGCACTTTCAGATCACATGCCCAGATGACAAAGGAACGGTGACTCTTTTTAAGGCACTTTCACAATCAGATTAAGACTAATGGAGCTATTTATTAACCTTAATTATATTCATAAGCATCTGGTGATTAGAATACACTCATAAATTAAGATACCTTTAAATTATATAAATTAGATGGCTTAGGGTATGCTCTGAATACTTAATGAAATTAGTGAAAAAAATCTGTGGCAAGTAATACTGCCGTTTCCTATGTGTTGGTAACTATAACTATTTTTAAAATCTGCTTTGGGGAATAAGTGAAAGAAATTATACAAACAAAAAATGTCAAAGGACACTAAATTATTTGTATATAGAGAGGTATTTGGCAGGGTAGTGGCAAGATTTATATATCACATAAAGTATTGATTTTGTCAGAGCTGGACCTGACAATTGGGTGACATATGGCCTTTGCCTTTTGGGGTCTCACATTATATCCTTTGACTATTAAATGCCTGGAAAGAGAGCCAAAAGTCCCTTCCACCATGACATTCTAAAGTTCCATAAAAAGTGTAAAGTAAAGAAAATTTGTTTATACTAACTGGCTTCTCTATTATGGGCATCACTTTCTTTCCTGGCTTCTTTATCTGTAAGCTCTATTTATTTATATTCTGATATACATATAAACACCTGAAATGCATTTACAGATAGTTGTAACAATATGCACACATCCACAAATTTTATATTCACTTGGGATCTGGCAATGTCTTGACATCTCGTATAGACTGCTAGCACTTTATTGGCTATTATATTTATACCTTAAAAAATTTAGAAACAATTAATGAGAAATTTGAATAATTCTTTGTAAAGTTTTAACCAACTACCTGCAGTACTGGCAAAAAAGGGGGGGATATTAACATAATTCTTGTATTATCAGTTTCTGTTTCCAAAATTAATCTTAAAAATGTAAATCTTAAAATGTCAGATCCAACCATTTTATTTAAGGGAGGCTCTAAATAGTATCTTTTTAGATATGCCCTTCAAAATAATGTGACCTTCAGAATAATCCAGGAAATAATACATTTCTGATTCTTCTCCCTCAAGTTCTCCATATATTAAAACATTCATGGAGCATCTGCTGTGTGTGAATATCACTTAGCTCTAAAAGGTGCTTTGACACACTCAAAGCAGTCAAATGACAATCTCTAATCATCAGGATACTTCATAGAGAAGATGACAGGTAAAACCTAATAATCTCTTTATGCACCAGAGCTTTGTCCCACTTACATAAATGCAGACCCTTGGGAAGGAGGATAACAATCTATAGATAAAACGGTTACTTCAGAGATTGACTTAGAGGAAAAATGCTTCTAAAGGTAAAGGTTTGCAAAGGGAATAACCAAACATGAACTCAGCACATCTTCAAGTAACATGAAGAAACCCTTCTTTCCACCCATCCCCTCATTTCATTTCTCCTGTCTTGTCTTCATTACAGTGTCCACAGGCAAGAACTTGGAGAGACAGGAGTTTCTGCTTGCTTCTAAAAGTCTGTCTCATAAAAGCCCTTGGATTTCTCATTGTGTTCTCCTCTTGGGAAGCATATGGAGATTCCACAGAGATCATCCTTTAACAGACTTCAGAGTATAGTGCTGATACTCAAATTATTTTTGTATTTTTAGAAAGAGTAAAAAAAGATTTTTTTTAATCAAGTTGATAATTAGGCTAGATAACCAGTAAGATGTATTGACCATTTTTCCTATATCTGGTAGATTATTCCCATACTATGCTCTGATGTGGCCTAGGGAATTCCTACAAATAGAGTGTCTGACACATGGTAGTTGAATGTGATATTAAGGAGATGAGTTAGTCTTTTCAGTTTTATTAAATGTCTATACCATACCCATTTTTTTCTGAACTACTTGGTTTCTCCTACTATTTAGTCCAAAATTAACGTGTCCAGTCTTTTTAAGTAATGCATTCTGTTATATTTGTTAAATTATTGATGAACTGAAATTGATTCATTTAGTCAACATGAATTTATGAATATCTTATCTATGTAAAAGACTTTTTTAAGTGAACAAAATACCTTGCATGCCCTTGAGTTTACAAATCATTTCAGGGAAACCAACATGGAAACAATTACTTTAATGATTATCATGAAGATGTAGAAACAGAGTGAGGAAACAAACTGATTTTTATCTATAGAGCAGAGACGTTTTTAAAGAAATGGTGATTAGTATTCCACAGGGTATTAGGGGAGAATGGGCATTGCTTCCATAAAAATCAAGCATATAAAAGAGCATAAAAGCATAAAATAACATGTATTTAGAGAATTTCAAGTATTTTTGTATGGTTGAAATATAAGATGATGTTTGGAGTATAAGATGATCAAAGGATTAATTGTGCATAAGTTGGGCAACTTCTAATCAAAGTTGAAATGAGAACTATGATATTTAAATAAAATTTATCTAAGAAATCTCTTTTCTCCACATTCTAAGTTTTAATTTGATTCAAATTATATGGTAAAATCCTAGATGTTCACATATTTGGCAACATGTTGATTTCTTCCCTTCAACTCATATTTCTTTTGAAAGCCTCCATTGAGATATTTTGACTATGTCCTTCAGCCTTATAAGAAGTCATTAAACATTTTTATATAAATCAGATTTTTTTATTTGTTGTAAATTTGTGGATAGGAACTTTTTCTCTCAAAAATCAGTTACACAACATATCAAATATATTTTAATATTTAGTTCTAGTAAATTCTTTATCTTTTTTCAAACAATGGTGTAAGTTATCTCTTTTGTGGTAAAAATCTGGCTAGTTTGCCATGTTCTTTTTTTGCACAAAACATGAGGATATTCAGATGATACTTTGTAAATTATGATATTGATTTCTTTTTGTTTGTACTGGCATTTATTTTTTTCTCTCTCTTTTCATATTTGTATTGCTTATGTCCCTACATAGACTTTCTTCAAATTATTTATGCCAAAATGCATGATGTAAAAAAATCAACATCTAAGCCTATGGTGATATGCTTCTCTTAATATAATTCTAATTTCTCAATTTAAAATGTTTATTTTGCATAATTATTCAAATTAAAATGGTCTACAGATTATTATGTTATTGAAATATTTGTATAATATAGTAAATATACATATTTTCCCATTTGAGTAGTTTTATTTCAATAAGGTTTAGCTAGCATGTTCTGAAGCTGTTTCTTAGGTTATTTTCTGCTTTTTAATCTTTTTGAAAAATGAAATTTTCTAATTATGCTAACATATATTTAATACAGGAAATGAATAGCAATAACTAGGCTTCCTTTTAACAACTGTAGGAAACTGTATGTTCTGTCTACGATCTAATGGTTTAATTAATGAACATTTCTTTTTGTTTGTCCCTATTTCCTCCTGTACCCTTTAAGAGGCAAGAGAAAACTGGAACACAGTTACAATTTAGTAAAGAGAACACATATTATTTGTATATAAATTAATAACACAAATTACTTATATATAAAGAAGAGTAAATAAAATACAGTTTCTGCTGCAGAGCAACACAGAGTCTAGTAGCAAGGATAAAATACACTGATAGTAGTCATGCTATAAGGATGTTAGGAGAACACAGAATTAACATTTGATCTCTAGAGGAGGAGTTTGATCCCACCTCTGCCAATTACAACTTGTGTACCCATTAGGCAACTTATTTTACTTTTCTAATCCTCAGTTTTCTCATTGTAAATACGCAGAATATTATTGCATTCATTTTAGGGTCAATGCGAGTATTAAATGAGAAAATTGGTTTAAAAAGCTTAGCATTTTACTATTATTATGAGAGTCATAGTAAGGGAGAGGACCAAAATTATACTGCTTTTAGAGGATTCAGAAAGTAGCGGTTGAACTTGGCCATAGGATGTTAAATTTTTGATGAGGTGCAGACAGTTACTCTAGGCAGTATGTGCAAAGGCTTGTACACAGGAAATCTCTCAGTCAAGATTGAAGTTTACTTGGAGTATGGGGTTCATATGAGGAAATACTGAAAACTAAGGCTGAAAACATAAAGATCAGAGTATGGAAGGCCTCATTTGTCAATCTATCTCAAAGACTATTTAATTGTGTCTCTTTCTTAGATATTGGGCTGTTTTCTCTACAGATTTTTAAGCAGGTTGCTAAATTATTTCTGGTCTCATAACCTTTACAATATTAAGTAGACTGAAAATCCTACTAAATTTATGGGTCTTCTACACAAACACCCAGAAATGATCGCATTAACACCCCCATATATAGCACACACATATATTTCAAAGCAAACATTTAGTAGCACTATTTCACAAATATTGCAAATGAAAATAATATTATGAAAACAGTAGGCTATATAAACATATTTTATGAAGGGCAGGGTGACTCTTGAATACTCAGAATAATAATGATTGAGTGAGTAGGTCATGACAAGGTTAGACCTCATTTTGTGTAAATGGTCTTATTGTTGACTTGCCCTTTTCTCTCTACACAGACTATAAACAGCAGTAAAGATGGATAATGTAATGTAGACAATGTTTCTCGGTACTATTAAAGTCCACAAAGTAAGAGAGACAGCAGAGTAAAGAGGTATCTTCTAACAATTGATTCTGTCAGTTACAGTCTCTGTTGGGGATAAGAACATCCTAATTTGTATGTATTTTACACATTTCATACAAGGCAGACTACTGTAAGTGCTAAGAGTAGGTACCAGTGGATTCAGGAGGGAGCTTTATTCCTCAGTGGTAGGGCAGAGATGAGTCATGGAGTCACAGAGGGAGTAAAACATAAGTTGGAATTTGAAGGTTGGTTAGGATTTTGATAGCTTAAAATGTTTTCCACATAGGGGATATTTTGAGAAATGATTTAATTTGAAAGATCTTTCAGGCAGAAAATAGAGAGTAAGAAAGTACATATAAAACTGCAGAAGTCCAGATGTATTCAAGAAATATGGAAGCAGCCCAACTGTCCATCAAGAGATGAATGGGTAAAGAAAATGTGGTATATATAATGTGGAATATAACTCAGCTATAAAAAAGAACGGAACTTTGCCATTTGCAATAACATGGATAGATCTAGAGGGTGTAATGCTAAGTGAAGTAAGTCAGTCAGAGAAAGAAAAATGCCACATGATTTCACTCATATGTGGAATTTAAGAAACAAAACAGAGGAACAAAGAAAAAAAAAGAGACAAACTGAAAACCAGACTCCTATATACAGTGAACAAACTGGTGGTTGCCAAAGGGGAGGTGGATGGGGGAATGGGGGAAATAGAGAAAGGGTATTAGGAGTACACTTATCTTGATGAGCACTGAGAAATGCATAGAAATGTCAAGTCCTTATATCGTACACTTGAAACTAATATAACACTATATATTAATTATACTTGAATGGAGTTTTTTTTAAAGAAAATATATAAAACTGGAGAAATCCAGGTGTATTCAGGAAACAAGGGTCCTTTCGATTACAAGTGCACTTCTATCCTATCTCATTTAAGCCTCACAACAACATGCAAAGTAAAAACCTTATCTCCATCATTCAGAGAAAGGTGAAATGACATCCCGTAGGTGAGACATCAAGGAAACTGGACCCGAGTGTGTCTATCTGCTCTTACCAGTACCACAAGCTGCCCGGATGCGCTAAGGGGACGCGTGTGGGAAATGGCTGGAATGTGGAGAAAAGTAACCAGCATGACCATGAGAGTCACATGCTGGAGTGCAATACTGGAGAGGACTGGCCCTGGAGGAAAGTGGGGACTTGGAAAGCTGACGGCAAGGGGTGCATTTTTGCCCCACCTTTAGTTTGTGTAATTTTTGGCAAGTGATTTAACCTCCCTAAACCTCATTTTATCTTCTGTAAAGTTGAGGTGATAATACCAATAACTATCTCAAAGGGCTGGTGTGAGAATTAAATAAGAAATATAAAATGATTAATACAATGCCTATAACTTTTGTAGAGATTAATAAATATTAGCTGTCATTACCCTTATTAAAATTGTATTATAATTATTATAACTCATTTAGTTATGATGTAATAAAAAATAGAGCTTATATTAGGCTTGGTGCTGCTTAGAAAACTTAAGCATGGAATGGCCTTAGCTGGATAAAGAATCCCAGGACCATTCCAAATTCCAGTGGGCAGTTAATTTACATGCTGTTGTAGCTCAAGGAATCAGAAGAGCTTTCTTATTAATAGCACAGCATGATTCCTACACCTTGTTACACCATATATCTAATTCTTCCTTGTAGTGCAGTTCTTTTAAGAGTGAGATTGTAGCTAATTATGTAAATATATTTGTCTCACCCCACCTCCACTGAGAGCTCCCTAGTGGCATGGACTACACTGAATTCACCTTTGTTTGCATGTTCATGATCAGACTGTAGTAGATCCTTAGTAGACATTTGTATAATGAATGCCCACTTGGGTGAATGCAGAAATTACAAAATTTTAGAAAATTTCCCAAAGATCTCATCTTATTTTTTGCTAAGTAATTTCCTTGTCCTCCATAAATAATTCTTTGTAAACAATAATATCGGTTCCCTGAGCTCTTGCTGAGGCAGTTTTTATTCTTAAGGATGGAGCATTCTTAAAGAGCTTCAGATTTCAGCATATAAAAATAATAAAGTTGGTATCTTAGTTCAAAAACAATAGGCTTGAGTTAGGTGATCTTTTAAGTGATGGGGATTAAGCGTGTCCCTTATGTCTCAGCTGACTTACAAATAGATTCTCCAGCCTCAGTGACTCCATTATCTAATACAGGAAAAATGTCAGGGTAGGTCATCTTTTGACAGAGAACTAATAGCACAGGGAAATGTGAGAATAAATCATTGTGAGTGTAGGGAGACAAAATTTGAGAATATGGGTTTATTATTCTTGCTGTGACAGAGTAGATATATATATTTTTTTAATTTAGACTTTTTTTTTTTAGAGCAGTTACAGGTTCACAGCAAAACAGTAAAATTGAGGGGAAGGCACACACAAGCATAACATCTCTCATTATCAATGTCTCCGTCAGAGTGGTACATTTGCCTCAATTGTCGTCTATTTTGTTTCATTTGTTACAATTGTTTAACCTACACTGACTCATAATTACCCAAACTCCATAGTTTACATTATAGTTTACTCTTGGTGCTGTATACTCTATGGGTTTGGACAACTATATAATAACATGTATCCATACTATGGTATCATATAGAGTATTTTCATGGCCTTACAAAATTCTCAGTGTTCTACCTATACATCCCTCTATCCACCCCCCAACTTTTGGCAACCATCGATCTTTATACTGTCTCCATAGGTTTGCTTTTTCCAGATTGTCACAGAAATCATACAGTATGTAGCTTTTTTAGATTTTTATTTTTTTCAAAGATTTTATTTATTTATTGAGAGAGAGAGAATAAGAGACAGAGAGCATGAGAGGGAAGAGGGTCAGAGGGAGAAGCAGACTCCCCGCTGAGTGGGGAGCCCGATGTGGGACTCGATCCCAGGACTCCAGGATCATGACCTGAGCCGAAGGCAGTCACTTAACCAACTGAACCACCCAGGCACCCGCTCTTTTAGATTTTTAGATTGGCTTTTTTTACTTAGTAATATGCATCATGACTTTTAATGGGTTGATAGCTCATTCCTTTTTAGCCCTGAACACAGATTTCTCTTGCAATGTGGAAGTAGAACATTTCTATGAAATCTTTCATAAATTGAAACAGTGTAAAGCAAAGTGTATCCCCACTCACCAACTGTTCATGTTATGTCACTTCACTTTTACAAAAGACCTACATTAGTATCTGTTTTCACTAACTGAAAGAAATCTGAACAGCATTTTTGCTTTTACAGAAAAAGCCATTAGGATACCACGGTTTATTATACCAGGGAGCATGATTGCTGGATTGTATGGCAAAAGTATGTTTAGGTTTGTGAGAAACAGCCAAACTATCTTCCAAAGTGACTGTACCATTTTGCATTCCCACCGGAATGAACAGGATTCCCTGCTGCACACATCTGGTATGCGTTGCCAGCATTTGGTGTTGTCAGTGTTCCAGATTTTGGCTATTCTAATAGGTGTGTAGAGTATCTCATTGCTGTATTAATTTCCTTCTTCACAACAAACGATATGAAGCATCTTTTCATGTGCTTATTTGCCATCTGTATGTCTTCTTCAGGGAGGTATCTGTTAAGGCCTTTGGCCCATTTTTCAATCTGATTGATTGTTTTCTTACTGTTGTATTTTAGGAGTTCTTTGTATAGTTTGGATAACAGTTCTTTATCAGAAATGCCTTTTGTAAATATTCTCTCCCAGTCTATGGCTTGTCTTCTCATTTTCCTGACATTGTCTTTCACAGAGCAGAAGTTTATAATTTTATGCAAGTCCAGCTTATCCATTATTTCTTTCATGGATCATGTCTTTGGTGTTGTATCAAAACAAGTCATCACCATACTCAAGGTCATATAGATTTTCTACTGTTTTATCTTATAGGAGTTTTATAGTCTTATTGGGGTTTTTAAATATTTTATTTATTTATTTGTGTGTGAGAGAGAGAGCACAAGCAGGGGGAGCAGCAGAGGGAGAGGAAGAAGTGGGATCCCTGCTGACAAGGAGCCCAACATGGGACTCGATCCCCGGACCCCAGGATCATGACCTGAGCTGAAGGTAGATGCTTAACTGACTGAGCCACCCAGATGCCCATATAGTTTTATGTTTTACATTTAGGTCTGTGATCCATTTTGAGTTAATTTTTGTGAAGGCTGTAAGGCCTGTGTTGAGTTGTGTGGGGTTTTTTTGTTTTTTGTTTTTTTTGTTTTTGTATGTGAATGTCCAGTTGTTTCAGTACCATTTGTTGAAAAGACTATCTTTGCTTCAGTGTATTGCCTTTGCCCCTTTGTCAAAGATAAGTTGTGTGTACTTACGTGGGTCTATTTCTGGGCTCTCTCTTCTGTTCCACTGATATATTTGTTTGCTCTCTTGCCAGTACCACATTCTCTTGATTGCTATACCTTTATAGTAAGTCTTGACGTTGGATAACCTCAGTCCTCCAACTTTGTTTTTCTTCTTCAATATTGTGTTAGTTATTTGGGGTCTTTTACCTAACCATATTAACTTTATAATTAGTTTCTTGATATCCAAAATACCTTGCTGTTGTTATTTTGATAAAGATTGCATTGAATCTACAGAACAAGTAGAAAAGAAGTGACATCTTTACAGTATTGAGTTTTCCAATCCATGGATATGGAATATCTATCTATTTAGTTCTTTGCTTTTGTTCATCAGATTTTTGTAGTTTTCTTCATATAAATTTTGTTCATATTTTGTTAGATTTATACTTAAATATTTCACTTTTTTGGTTGCTAATGTAAATGGTATTGTGTTTTTAATTTAAAATTCCTCTTGTTCATTGCTGGCATATAGGAAAGTCATTGACTTTTGCATATTAACCTTGTATCCAGAGGACTGAATTTAAAAAATATATATATATGTATACATATACATATACATATCATTTAATCCTCCAGAATTATGAGGCAGGTTATATTTATTATCTTTATATTACCAGAGGGGATACAAAGCAGTATAATGTCCCATGTTGTCTTAGATATTCTCAGAATAATTGATCAGGAAAATTATGACAAATTAATGGCAATATTAGCAAGTTCTAAATAATAATGGATGTGCTGGGCACCCTAGGAAAAGCAGAATGTCATCTTGTTTTCCTTTGGATGTCTTTGGATGATTCACTGCTTACATTGATGGTATTTGATTTCATGAGATAATTTTAGTGGATTGTCATTTTCTTAAAGTAATTTGTTTATTGTATTTAAAGAGGGATAGGAATTACATCTAATTCACTAAATTCTAGCAGCCTGGTATGTTCTATACTCTACTAAACAACTATAATTTCCCAAATATAACAAGCTGTTCTAGTCTACCTTCTACACCTTGTAAAATTTGTCACTATGGTAAACTGTTCCTCCTAAAACCTGCTCAAACATAGAAAAATGCCTTAAAGTAATATTTTGCTTTTAATGGAAACTTCTGTGAATTCAAAATAGTGAATTAAGAGACAAAGCTAGGCAATATTAATGTTTAACTCTCAAAATATTAATTTCATTGATTTTAAACTCTTCAGTAAAGTTAATATTTGCAATGATTGGGGCAGTCTGTATTTTAATTTCAGCTAACACTGACTTAATTTTATCAAAGGAACATATGCACATAGTAACCAAATCAGTTCAGATTTTGTCTGCAGCAAATAATAAAAATGCCTGGCCAAACTAAACTATAAGAGACTTTATGATCTCACTGTGGTCTACATAGATTGCAAAAGTAATCACAATTATTCCACATTCTATACCCATGTCCTTCGCAATTTGACTTCACAATTCTACCAGTAAGTATGTGAAATCTATTTTTTTACCTCTCGAATCTGAGTTGTCTTGGCCAAAAGAATGTAGCAGGAATTAAACTGTGCCAGTTTCAAGCCTAGCCCTCAAGAGGCATTTAAAAACTCCTGCTTGCTTTTTTGGGAATTGTGTCTCTGTCATGTGAACAAGTTCAGCTAATCTTTTTCATTCCATGATTCAATGCTCTCTATTTTCTTCTTTCCTATTTGTAAATTTCCTATTCAATTATTTTTACTTCATTTTCTCAACTAGAAAACTAAATGTTGAAGTTCCTCCCACAATCTTTATTTTTTACTTCCATATAATCTCTCTCCAATGAAATCCATCCACAACCATAACTTCAGTATCACCTATTATTGATTATTCAGAAATTTATGTCAAAAAAAGAGAAATTTATGCCTATAACCCAGAGTTTCTCAACTTCAACAATATTAATTTTGGGTCAGATGATTTTTTGTTGTGGGTTGCTGTGCTACACATTGTAGGAAATTTACCAGCGTCCAAGCCTCTACCCAAGAGGTGTCAGTAACATCCCCACACACTACATGCCAGTAGGAATCCCCTTCCAATTATGTCAAACAAAAATGTCTGCAATATGGCCAAATATTCCCAGAGGTGGAAGAAACGGTCCCCTATTGAAAATTATTACTGTAAACTAATATCCTTTGAGAAGCATACTCATATCCTACTGTTTACTTAATGCCTTGTTTTTCGTGTCTCAGACACTCTAAAATCAATTTATGTAAAGTCAGTCTTATACTATGACCCTTAAATAGAATGTAAACTCCTTAAGGACATAACACAAACATTATTTTTTCTTTTTTATATATATATAATTCCTCTGTACTGGGAATATGGTAGATATTCATTAAGTAGGAATTCAAAGATATTTGTTGACCAATCAGTTGCAGGGAAAGTCATTTAGAGCATTCAGAACTTGTGTTATACTCTTGGTATTATCTCAGTGGTGTCATTTTAAGAGTAAATTTGACCTTGAAGAACAGCAGGTAACTTATAAATATGGTGTTCAAGGTGGTGATCAAACTGAACAAGATTTTTGTTTTTGTTTTTCAGGGGAGGAGAACAGAACTGAGTATGAAAACTGCTTTTTTCTTTCTTTCTTTTTTTTTTTTTTGATGCAGAGATCCTGAAGATAATCCCTGAAGAGAAATTATAAAATCCCTTCAACTGTGACAAAGTAACTGTAGTTGTGAAATACCTCCCAGAAGGACTATTCCAAAGGCTGTGGTGTGTGTGTGTGTGTGTGTGTGTGTGTGTAGATAGAGAGAAACCACAATAAAAGTAAAATAAAAGTTTATTTTTATTAGAATTAATGGTAAATGTTTAAAATAATAAATGATAAAAACCTACCCTGGTTCAAAACCTTCAATACACAATAACTTGTTACCTTTTATACTTCTAGTGTGCTGTAGGATCCAGTTTCAGCAATAAAAATTGATTGGTCAAGTATATCTCATTACTTAAATGTTTCTCTTTTAGTGGTTTAATTAGTATTTTTGAGGCATGTGTGAATATTATCTTAGAGAAATTATAGAACTGTTTCTAGAAACTATCAATGTCCTGTCTTTTTATTAGTTGGCATATGGTTAATCCAATGCATTTAATTATATTTTTATTGAGATGCAAAATGTTTTGTGAAAAATATTAAAAAATAAAAAAGTATAGAAATCAAATTTAAAAGTCTCCATTTTACATCCTATAACTCTTAATCTCACTCCTCTGCCCAAATATATTCACTAGGAAGGGACTGCTATACATTTTTCACTCCTTCATTAACTATGAATTATCTATTGATTATTTATCTATCTATCATCTGTCAATTCATCCATCTATGTATCTCAGACTATGCTCATTTAAAATTGATTTAACAATATTATTTGAACATTTTTTTTGAAACATATTAATCTAACATTAAAATTGCCATTTGGAGATCATAATATGAATGTATTGTAACATGGATTATAGCTTATTTACACATTTACTTAAAATGATGGTTTCTAATTTTTCATTTTTGTAGGTGCTGTTAAAATGACAATCTATACAGTTTGTATATATACAGTTTGCATTACCATTATTTGTGCCGAAGATATTTCTATAATACAATTTTCAAAATTACAAACATTTTAAATATTAATACAGACTCAAATATGAGTTCAGGGGTCTGATATTTTTCTTCTAATACAAGACCTACAGCTAATCTATTTGTATTTTTCTCTTGTTCAGTAATCAAAGCAAGATTTAAAAGAAATGAAACATGTCATGGTCCTCCACTTTGCTCCTGTCCCTGATGTTTCTGTCTCTTACTAACAAGTCTGATTTTTTCCCCACGTTTTCATCTCCTAGTTTAATTCTTTTCAGTTTGATCTCTGCCTCTGAAATAATGCCAGGTTCTTGAGGTCATTCTCACGTTAGAGATCTATAAATCCCCCTGATTTTTTCCAAGTATCTCTATTCATTAGAAGTCTTTTGTCTCTACATTATTAGAGGACATAATTTGGTGTGAAAGCTAAAGGGCTCTGCTAATGGAAAGTCAGCATTATGCATGAAATCACCACCTAGTCTCAGATTATGGTGGCCAGAGCAAGCTGGCCATGTGAGATGTAAATTTCCCGGGGAGGAACAAAGAGGAATTTGTGCTTCTTGTGTCAGGTTGACTTCTAGAGAAGAAGAAGTTTGGAACTGAGTCAAACATGCACTGCCTATTTTTCATATGTTTACCAATTGTGTAAGTCACTATTCTCTCTCCTGAGTAAAGTAAGTAAAAGTACAGAGAAAGGCCAGAAATGATGCTAATTGAGTTACCTGTAAGTGGAAAGAGATTTGTTTTCTCTGAGTCGATTCATCTTTCATCATTATTGGATTGTATGGCTGTTGATGCTGGCTGTCAGCTGGGTTGTTTGTCTACAAAGGTCTAGGTCGAGCTTTTTCACCCAGTGATCTAAGTTACAAAAGCAGAAGGGTGGAGGGTAGAGAGAAAGAAAGAGAGAGAACATGAGTGAGCATCCCCAATGTGCAAACACTTTTTAAGCCTCTGGTTATGTCATATTTGCAAATATCCTGTTGACAAGTCACATACACAAGCCAGTCAATGTGACAGGGAACAATAAAAAGATGTATCAATCCACCATAGCAGGGATATCTCAGCTATAAATATAAACTACCCCCATTATCAAATTCCCAGGGAAGATTTAAAGTAACTGAAAAAAATTTAAATGACTTTGACTTGATTAAAATTCAGAGAAATCAAATTCCAAAATTCTTAAATTTTAATGCACAAAGTCAAATGCTCTTGCTTTTGTGCATTAAAATCTAAGGAAAACAGGGGTGCCTGGGTGGCTTAGTCAGTTAAGTGTCCAACTCTTGGTTTGGCTCAGGTCATGATCTCAGGGTCATGGGATTAAGCCTCATGTTATTAAGGGATTAAGCCTCCAAGCTCAGCAGGGAGTCTGCTTGAGATTCTCTCTCCCCCCACCCTTCTCTCTAGGATAAAGAAATAAATCTTTAAAATTGGAGGAAAATAAAATTCTTTCACTTCTTTTTCCATTCCATTTCAATAAGAATCATCTCTGTCTGATGCCTAATCTAAGTTTGATCTTTCTTTATCACTAAAAATTGGCCATTTCCCACTCTAATTATTTTTAATTATGCAAGTTCTCATGAATTAAATTAGTCTCTGTATCCTGATTTTAAGTAGTCCAAAAGTTAAGAAAACACATACAGTTTTACTACCATCAGCCCCAAACCCATAGAATTTCAAAAACAAACCATGTCTACCCTTAAGATTGATATTCCTTTGTTCCCAGAAGCCAGTGTGTGATGCTGTTTAAGTCCTCGTTATTTTTGCTGTCTATTAAAGAATCAGTAGCAATTATGGGAAGGATAGTTGACTAAGTAAATCTTGGTTTTGACTTCACCAATCTTTGCTAATCACACCAGGCACCTAGGAGCTATGGGAGAAATTTCTCATCAATGGCATGTTGGCATTATGTGTGCTATATCTGGGAGGAAATCTACTTGTGTACATTCCCCCTTTCTCTGACAGTGGTTGCGCAGCTGTGGGTTTTAAGCACTTTGGTTCTGCTTTGAGTATGCTTATCTGGTACTTGAGAATCTACTTGCTCTTGTGAAAACATGTTTTTGTTTTACACCCCAGACTTATTTCAATGCCTCTAGTACTGAAACTGAATAATAGTGGTAGTCCTGTAAATGGATTAATTTTTTAAAATTCCATCTTCTTCTACTTTTTTTAAATATACTTTTTTACTTTAAGTAGGTTCAACAGCCAATGTGGGCTCGCACTCACAATCCTGGGATTAAGAATCACATGCTTTACCCAATGAACCAGCTAGACACCCCTAAAATGTCCATCTTCTGAAGGGGGGTGCTACACAGTGGTCTCCAAAATCTAAAGCTAAGGTCACCTAGATAAATCTTATGTAACTGAAAAAGCCAGAACCAACTTGAAGCCATATTGGGTGGGAGTGTATAATTACTGTGCCTAAATGACTATTCCATCCACTGTCTCCTGGCCATGAATGAAAATAAAAACAGCATAGAGAGGAATAAAATTTTGGGGTGCTGATCAATACTACCTATTGATAATTGGTACTGAATTAACACACTGTTGCTCTTATAGTATCAGAGAACTTTACTGTGTCTGAAATTTAGAGCTTCAGCTTTTAGTTGTGCCTGGGAAACACAATAAAACCAGCCAAATTATCTCACTTATTAGTTTCTTAAAGCTTGTATATGCCATGCCTGTTTTGCAGTAAGCCTTAGGAGAAAATATTTTTAGTCAACTTGAACCAAGCCAACTGAGATAAAAGCTAGTCTGGCATGGGTCGGATAAGATGAGGAGGCCCACACACAAGTTTACAGTGAATTCTTACTGTGGCTTCATGTGACATTCAACATCCATAAGACAACCACTACGTTGTAAAGAGCATCAGCAACTGGTAGACTCTGTCAACCACATAAATTGTCAAACCTAAGTATGTGGGTCCCCTTACTAAGGCTTAGTGTTTAATAAATGCGCCGTGGTCATACTAATATTCTTAAGCACTTTGTAGGTTGGTCCATAAAGGCTGATCCCCTTTCCCATATTCCTAACGTTTGCACAGATTTTTGGTTTAGGGTTTTACTAAGCTATTAAATGATACTCCTCTTTCCTTCCAGAGTTCAGAATCAGTTGAGCAAAAGGCATAGCAATAAAGTATGTAAATGTAAATGAAATGTAAATGTAAATGAAATGACTAGATTTACTACTGATAAAAAATAGACCAGAAAATGTGACTTTAAATCTGTGAAAAACACTGCCCAGAATGAAACATACTCCCTAAACCCTGCAATACTCTCCATTAGAGAACTTGAGTTTTCTTTAAATCTAATAACGTTAACCTTAGAACATGGAGGAACAGATAATGCTTTCATTCAGTTAACATGTTGGCCACTCAGGAAAAGTATTCAGAACAAAGCGAAACATGCTTAATTACTTCTCCATGGAATATAAATTTCAAGTAGGGGGTGCCTGGGTGGCTCAGTTGGTTAAGCATCTGCCTTTGGCTTGGGTCATGATCCCAGGGATCAAGCCCCTCATCAGGCTTCCCGAGCAGCAGGGAGTCTGCTTCTCCCTCTCCCTCTGCTCCTCCCCTTGCTCACGCATGCTCTCTCTCTCTCTCTCAAATAAATAAATAAAATCTTTAAAAATAAAATAAACTTTGAGTACAATGACACAGAAACAAAAGGAGAGGGGAGTTGATTGATTCTGCTGCAATGTTCCAATGAGATCATTCAAGAGGTCCTAACTGAGATATTTGCAGCAATCCAGATTCCAGCCCTACCCTAGACCTTGGTGATCAATTTTTCCTCCAAATTTGCCAATATCTGATAAATGTTGTTATGTTACCCAGAGGTGATTCAGTGACTTGCTACAAAATAAGCTTATTCATACATTTTGTGTGTTATTTTTACCTTGTTTGTGTTTATCTCTTTAATCAACTTGAAATAGCTTTAGAGAATGCTGTGAATTGAGCTTTAGCTTCATATTTTTCAAGTAAACAATTTTTTAAGCACTACTCATTAAATATTTCTTCTCTATGCCACAATTTATGAAAGATTTTAAAGGAATACACTACTGATAAATATTCCTATAACTTAATATTATGATGATGGTACTACTGCAAATTTGAAGATGTGGAAAATAAGTTTGGGTTCTGAGAATTAAACAGAAACTATAGTATCTAATGAATCTCACTGTAGGCCCATGAATATGTAAACCCATTTGGAAGAGACATGTTTTTCTCAGACCGGCAGAGATTAATCTTCCTTAATGTATTAAGTATATTTAAATAAAAATTCTGATTCAGAGGGAGGTTTCCTTAATCACACAATCTAGAAAAAGCAATCACTGAAGGAGCACAAGCAATGTCTATCCAAACACTGTTCAGAGGCAGGGAAACTTGGACCACTGGACCAAACGCACTTCTGCTCCTGAAGGTGAAACCTTAAACCTTCTCTTTGGTAGGGGGGATACATTTCTGGCTGTGGACAACCGATTTGAAGCAAAAACTTTTAAACATTTCTACTCCCCTGCAAGAACAAACCAATGATGAGATATTCTAAATTCAGGTTATCAAACTGATGGTGTTCTGATCCCCTGATCATCCACATAATTTCTGAATAGAATGTATGTCTATCCTCATGTGAAAATTTATTGATCAGAAGGATTTTGACTACTCTCATTTTCTGATACAGTGATTTTTCCTTATAAATAAAATGGTTTATTTTTGGGATTTGTCTTTCCATAAAGCTTGATGACATGAAGTTGAAAATAATATTTTCTCTGCCAATCAACAAAGCAAACAATCAACAAACAAACTCAACCTACTGGGGATAAAAAAAAAAATCAAAGTGGTAACTCAACCGTTTGAAACAAATAAGATATGATGGAAGATCTGCACAACACTGCGAACTAAAGATTCAACTGCAAAGATGATAAACAGTAAGGATGTCACAACCAGAGATCACTTTGAAAATTCATAACATTGTTTTATTCACTAAAAGCTATTGTATATAAAAATATGGCAGCATATCTTTTTTCCATTATTTCCAGGTACTACATTATTGAGACTAAGTCATGCTAAAAGAAAAATACACTAAAAAATGTCAGTGTTTTAATTCAATCTAATTCAATCAGACATTTCAAGAAAATTCCAGGCCAATATCAACCAGGAATGTGGATATTAAAATCCTCAATAGAGTATTAGAAAATTGACTCTAGTAAACAATTAAAAAGAGTATCACATGGTGACCACATGAAATTTACCCTAGGAATGTGGAGTTGATATAACACTAGATAATCAAACAATTCAATTTAACATAATGATTGACCAAAGGAGAAAATTGTGTAATAACCTTAATAGATAAAGACAAAAGTAGGGAAGAGAAGCAGAGTAGTCAAATCTCAGAAAATAGCAGGACTTACCTTATTTTTTACATTTTCATGACTGACTAAAAGCTTTAAGAGAGATGGAACTAGAAAAATGATTCCTATCTATCCTTCCCTACGAAAGTTCAAGAAATTTATTTAATTTCAATACATGCAGCAAATAACAGTTATGTTCAGGGAAAACAGACAGTAGCTAAACTGGAGAAATTGCCAGAATAATAATGTTTTCCCCTGATACAGTCATCTACTGATGCCTTGGGCATATACCATGAAATTCTAAATCTATCTTTTTTTTAAGATTTTATTTATTTATTTATTTGACAGAGAGAAGGAGAGCACAAGCAGGGGGAGTGGCAGAGGGAGAGGGAGAAGCAGGCTTTCCCGCTGATCAGGAAGCTGGAGGGGTGGCTTGATCCCAGGACCCTGGGATCATGACCTGAGCCGAAGGCAGACGCTTAACTGACTAAGCCACCCAGGCACCCCTAAATCTATTCTTATAATGAAGAATTAAATGATTATAGAGGTCAATGCTAACACTGTTACTTTGCTTAGTATACACATATTTCTTTTTAATCTTAAAAGATCCCAGTATAGTCTTTCAGACATGCTGATATATCTGAATTAGAAAGCAGAATTCTGGCTGGCTTAGTTGGTAGAGCATGCAACTCTTGAACTTAGAGTTGTAAGCTCAAGCGCCACCTTGGGTGTAGAGATTACTTAAAAATAAAAAAGTTTAAAAGAAAAAAAAAAAGAGAGTAGAATCCATGTTAACAGTATTTAGCCTTAGACTTTATTTTTACCCTTAGACATATATCCTACCACACAGCATGTTTTGAGAGTAACGATAAGGTGTGATACACACTGAAATAGCTTTCTTAAAGGCTGGTCATTTTATTTATCTTCTACTAAAATGTCTAAATTCACCGTTTAAAGACCATTTTTGCAGGTAATGAGAGTTTGAGCTGAGAGATATTTTGAAAATCATTCTTTTCTGTCCCCCTAATTTCTCTGACTGAGCTCATTGGATACCCTTTTCTGCAGAATAATCATGAAATCTCAGTACGATATAAAACTCAGATCTCTGAGTTGGTTAAAGCTTGGCTGACCCAGTTCTGCTACACACTGTGGCACACAGCCTGTCTCTGCTTATACCCCGTCAGTAGGTCAGCAGAACAGCCGGGTTCCACACGTCTAATATGACCAACATACTAACTGGACATGTTCTCACAACAAGGGCAGACACAGAAGAAATCAAGCAAAACCATACACAACTCTCAAGGCCTATGCTCATAAATAGCATGGTTTTCTACCCATATTCTCTTGGTTAAAGCAAGTTGTGTAGCTAAGGCAACAGTCAAGTGGCAGAGAAGTACTTTCTGTCCACAATGAGGCCACGGCATGGGTACAGGGAGGCATGAGCAATGGGACCAATAATTTATTCTGGGTAAATGAAAAAGTCACTTTCCCAACACCACACAGGCCATAAAGACTAGAGCATTACTTTTTTTTTTTTCAAATGGTCTATTGAAAATGCATATCTCTATGAATGACTCATGGAGAGGTACCATTTAAAGAGCACAACCAAACCAAACCAACCAAACAAACAACACAAGCTCAGATGGCATAACATAACTTGGTGTATTTTTTGCTCCATTTACTTAAATTGTCTGTCTTGGATGTCTAGGTTCAAGTCCTAACTCTGTGACTAGGTAGGTCTATGATTTAGGACAACACTTCTCAAACTCTAATGTGCTTCAGAGATATCTGATGGGCTTGGTTAGACACAGATTGCTGGGCTTCTGTGTCAGTGTTTGATTCAGTAGATTTGGGGTGGGGCTTATTGTGCTGGACCAAGTACGATGCTTTGAGAAATATTGATTTAGGAAATCCAAAAAGTGGATCATTAATAACTATGAGAATTAGTTTCTATTTTAGGAGGCCCCAGGATTCCTTTCTCTTTATTCTCATTGTTTTCAATTTTGCAGGTAAATGGTTTTCCTCACCCTGTTCTACTTGCTCCATCTTCTATTAACAGACATCAATAAATCCAAGGGGATTTTGTACTTCAGCTGACTTTGGGTGATTTACAGTCAGCAGATTTCAAGCCTTTGTGAATATCAAATAAGCTTGTTTGGATCATCAGCTAACTGAGCAAATTTAAGAGAAAGAGTCTGCCTCCATATTAATTAAAAGCTTCCAGTATTTAAATCCATCAATCTAAATGTGATTCAATTCAGCAAACAAGTATTGAGTTCCCATTCTAAGATCCTCAGCTAAACGTTGTTGGTAAAACAGCGAATGTTAAGAAAAGGACTCCACTAATTTTATATTGATTGGCGAATTCTCTCAAGTAGCAGACATTAACTACCGTAAACTATTGGAGATACAATGTCAAGAAAGAATTATTCACTTCTTGAGGGACATGTGAGGGATGGCAAAGGGTGAGCTGGGGAGCATGATCATTTTCAAAAAGAAGTACAGAAAGGCAGACTGAGGAGCACAGACATAGCAGTGATAGGAATCGATTCACATCTTGTTATTAATGTTGCTGAGAATCACAATTAACAACAAACCCCCACACTTATTCAGGGGCCCAAAACTATCCTCTAAATTACCAGTGTCTTTTAAAAAGAATATTTTCCATCCTGATGTTTTAATCTTCTCTGCATAACATAACTAAATCTAATATTCAGGGACTGCAAGAGTAGCTAATATTATCCATTGTACAAACAAATAAATCAGGTCATTAAAAAATATATTCTCAAGGTCACAGACCAACTCAGCAAGGTACATGGAACTAAAATAATTGATTTGTGACTTTTTATCATTCTTAGATTCATATGCTCAGCAAAATTTGTCATCATTCTCCTTAGTGAAAAATGAAGATTCTTTAAAATATTAATGTCCCTAAATTCATTAATCAATCATGCTAAGGAAAATGGAAGCAGTATTGGAAAGAGTCCTTTTTTTTTTTGCTTTGGCATTATTGTTATTCATAAAAGTAATCTGGTTTTGCCTGTTTTAGTTTCCCCTCTAGGCTCTGATTTATTCCTGCTGCACAAGTTTTCATGGTACTCAAAGCTGATTGTTAAAAATAATAATTTACATTTATAAGGCAAATTCATTCATAGAAAAAAACAATGATTTTCTCAGAAATATGGAAATATAAACCTTCTATATACACGCTTCAATCCTGGAATAAAAAAGGAAAGATGTACAATGTTTTTTAGAGTTAAAAGAAAATATTTAAAACTTAAAATACTAGAGACCAAAGAGGTATTAAGGTTATTTTAATTCAATAATATTAATTTACAAATGAGAGTAATAAAAGCCTACAAAAGGAAAAAAGTTGACTCACCCAAGATCACACAGTCAATTTGTATTTTATTTGGGACTCAAATCAGAATCTGCTGAATGAATTAAATTTCACAAAAAATTACTTAGTAATTTCTATGTTCCCAGGCCAAGAAGTGATGCAAATAGGAAGAGAACAGTCTTTACTCTAGAATTTACCCTGCAACAGACAGATAACATGCATGTGTCCTTTTACAGTGAACACTACAGTGACTACAGCACATAAAAGAGTAAGAAAAATGTTTTATAAGAAGTTACAAACAATGTGTTATTTGGATGAACTGTAACTGATATTCATTTGCTGGGTATGGAGGTGAGGGAAACGAGGAAAATGTGGAGAAAACACTTTTGGGATACACTAAATGGGCATCAGATTTTAGGGTATTTGAAGTATTTGAAAGGAGAACATGAGCAAAAACACTGAAGCCAAACTTGGGGACATGTACAGAAAAACAAGTATGTGTATAACAGAGTTGTGGAAGATAGGCTTTAAAATGAAACAGTGGGGTGCCTGGGTGGCTCAGTCATTAAGCGTCTGCCTTCGGCTCAGGTCATGATCCCAGGGTCCTGGGATCGAGTCCCATATCGGGCTCCCTGCTTGGCAGGAAGCCTGCTTCTCCCTCTTCCACTCCCCCTGCTTGTGTTCCTGCTCTCGTGCTCTCTCTCTCTCTGTCAAATAAATAAATAAAATCTTTAAAAAAAATAAAATAAAATGAAACAGTGGATAGATCTTGATGAGTGGACAGAAGAGTAGGTTTTATGAAGTCCATCTTTTGGCTCTTTCCATATCTCTGATTGCAAGTATCCTTAGAAATTGGACTCAATCAAATCCCACTTAAACATTCAAACAACTCATCTTTCTTTAAGTTTTCACTTCATATCCCTACTTACTATCCAGTCATTTGGTAAGCATTTTGTGAAATGCATTAGGTTAGGTTATGAGAATTTAGAGATGTACAGACACGGTTCCTTTCTTCAAGGAAACTGCAATTAAGTGAGATGGATGGCTATGTAAGCAAGGAGTTAAAATACAATTTAATAGAGGGTAAAATGTAGTTTTGTATAGGCTGCTGAGAAACTATTCTTTTTTTCCTGAAAGACTTCCCAGAGAAAGGGACATGTAATTTACTGCTTGAAGAAGGAAGAGGAGTTTCCCATTTAGATAAAGGGGAGGAAGAGCATTTGCACCCAGCATTTAGAGAGGGCATGTGCTAGAGGTTGAGTGGAATCAACATACTATTATGATGATCCCAAGTATTTAAATACTATTTAGAAAGGGTGCTATGGATGCTAGTTCTGCCCTTCTGCATAAAGACTCTTTTTCCTCTTAAAGTCCCTGGAGGAAAAAGAAATGCACAAAGTCCAGTAAATATGTATTTTCTTATTAGCTAGGCCTTTGACCCCACACACCAGTACTCTATTAAGTTCTCCTTTATCATACATAATAGTTACTTTATTTGGCCTAGAGGCTGAAACTGTTTTCTTACCAGTACGTTCAAACTAGAATGTTAGAATTTACCACTTCAATGAGACAAAAGAAAAAAAAACCCTGCTTTCATTAGAGAAATGGAAGCAGAGAATCACGGAGGGCCTACAGGAGCCCCAATACCCACAGCTTAGCCCTGACCGGGTCAACATAACTGGCCCTTGTGCTTCTCCAGCAGGAGAGTTAGCATCAAGCCAGAATGGGTACAAAGGAGGAAGAGAAACCAATCAGAAGAGAGACAGAGCCTGGTTTGTTAAGAGCCCTACAGACTGGTGTGTCTGGTTATCATCAGCACCATACAACCCCAAGAATGTATTGGAAAATCCTGCATAAATTGCATAAATTCCTATGGGGTCATAACGCCACAGCTAATTTAGTGCATTACAAAATTTATATTGCTGCAAAACCCATTCAATATTTACTGTAAATCTGACTGTTTAAAGAGCCTTAACATTTTTTGCCCCCCCCAACTTTGTTGAAGGATAATTGACAAAGTTGTAAGATATTTAATATGTACAATATGATGATTTTATACACATACATATTGTGGAAGATTCCACCCATCAAGTTAATTAACACATCTATCACCTCACATAGTTACGTCTGTGTGTGTGTGTGTGAGAGAGAGAGAGAGAGAGAGAGAGAGAACATTTAGTTTCTACTCTCAGCAAATTTCAGTTATTAAATACACTATTACCAAGCATAGTCACCATGCTATACATTAGATCCTCAGAATGTATTCATCTTATGACTGAAAGTTTATATCCTTTAACTGATCTCCTCCCATTTCCCCCACTCCCTAGGTCCTAGCAGCCACTTTTCTACTCTCTGAGGTTATGAATTAGATTTTCCTTTTTTTTTCATCCCACAGAAAAGTGATACCATGCAGTATTTGTTTTTTTTCTATCTTACTTCACTTAGTTTTGCTAATTATACCTAGCATAATGCCCTCCAGTTTTATCCATGTTGTTACAAATAGCAGGATTTCTTTTTTTCTTTCTTAAGGCTAAATAACATTCCATTATGTATGTTATCTCTCACATTTTAAAACATATTTATTTATTTATTTATTTATTTATTTATTTATTTATTTATTTATTTAAGAGAGACAGAGAGAGAGTGGGGTGGGGGTGGGCAGAGGGAGAGGGAGATAGAATCTCCAGCAGACTCCCTGCTGAGCTGGGAGCCCACTGTGGGGTTTGATCCCAGGACCTTGAGATCATGATCTGAGCCAAAATCAATAGTCAGATGCTTAACCTGCTGAGCCACCCAGATGCCCCATCTCTCACAGTTTTTATCCATTCATCCATCCACAGACACGTTGGTTGTTTCCATACCTTGACTTTTGTGAATAATGCTGCATTTAACATACAAGTACACATCTCTCCTTGAGATACTGGTTTTATTTTCTCTGGATGTATGCCTAGAAGTGGGACTGCTGGATGATATGAGGAACCTCCATACTGTTATCCATAGTGGCTGCACCAGTTTGCATTCCCACCAATAGTGTACAAGGGTTCCCTTTTCTTCTTATCCTTGTCAGTATTTGCTATCTCTTGTCTGTTTTAAAATAGACATCCTAACAGGTGTGAGGTAATATCTCATTGTGGTTTTGATTTGCATTTCCTCTAGTATTAGTGATGTTAAGCACCTTTTCATGCACCTGTTGGTTACTTCTATGTCTTTTTAAGAAAAATGTCTACTTAGGTCCTTCGCCCATTTTTAAATTAGTTTTTTGAATTTTTACTATTGAGTTGCATGAGTACCTTGTATATTTTGGATATTAACCTATTATTGGATTTGTGGTTGCAAAGATTTGCTTCCATTCCAGAGGCTCCCTAAGTTCCCTAGGTTGTCTTTTTTTAATGGTTTTCTTTGTTGTACAAGAGTTTGACATAACCCCATTTGCTTATTTTTCCATTTGTTGTTTTTGTATTGATATCAGGTCCAAAAAGATCATTGCCAAGACCAACATCCAGAAGCTTACCTTGCAATTTTTCTTCTAGGAGTTTTAGTTTCAGGTCTTATGTTCAAGTCTTTAATCCATTTTATTTTGTTTTATTTTATTTTATTTATTTTTTTGTCACACAAAGGAAATTTAATTTGCAGCAAATAAGGAGATCATGGGGAATAATTTATAAAACCATGACTCCCCAAGCAAGAGTGAATGGGTTTCTTTTGTCTTTAATCCATTTTAAGTTGATTTTTGTATATGGTGTACAAGGATACGACTTCATTCTTTTGCATGTGGCTGTCCATTGACCTCTGTGTCTGGTTTTATGCTAATAATATACTATTTTAATTATATAGTATTGTAAATAGTTTGCAATCAGGGAACATGCTACCCCCAGCTTTGTTCTTCTTTCTCAAGATTGCTTTACCTACTTGGGGGTCTTTTGTGTTTCCACATATATTTCTTTTAGGAGTGTTTGTTTCTATTTCTGTTAAAAATGCCATTGGAATTTTATAGAATTATATTGAATCTGTAGATTTCTTTGGGTTGTATGGGCATTTTTAACAGTATAATTATTCTAATCCATGAACATGGAATAGCTTTCCATATATTTGTGTCTTCTCTAATTTCTTTCATTGTTGTTTTATAGTTTTCATTGTACAGATCTTTCATCCCTTGGTTAAACTTATTTTTAAGTATTTTATTCTTTTTGATGCAACTATAAATGGTATATAAATGGTAGATGGGATTTTTTTCTTAATTTCTCTTTCAGATAGTTTGTTAGTGTCTAGAAATGCAACTGATTTTTGTATATAGATTTTGTATCTTGCAACTTTACTGAATTTGTTTATTCTAAGAATGTCTTGGTGGAGTTTTAGAATTTTCTATATATAATATCATCATGTCATCTACAGAGACAATTTTACTATTTCTTTCTGATTTGTATACTTTTTTTTTCCTTTTTGTTTTCTAATTGCTCTGGCTAGGATTTCTTAGAATAAAAGTGGCAAGAGCAGGCATCATGTCTTATTCCTGATCTTAGAGGAAAAGCTTTCAGCTTTTCAGTGTTGTGTATGATGTTAGCTGTGGGCTTGTCCCATATGGCTTTTTTCATATTGAGGTAAATTCTCTTTATACCCAATTTATTGAGAGTTTTTTTCCCACAGGTGGATGTTGAATTTTGTCAAATACTTTTTCTATGCCTATTGAGATAATTATATAATTTTTATCCTTTGTGGATATGTGATATATTGGTTGATTTGTGGAACCATCTTTGCATCCTTGGCATAAATTGTGGTACATGATCCTTTTAATCTATTGTGGAATTTGGTTTGCTAATATAAAGTTGAGAATTTTTGCACCTATGTTCATAAGGATATTGGCCTATAATTTGCTTTTCTTGTAGTGTCCTGGTCTGGTTTTGATATCAAGGTAATGCAGGATTCATAAAACGTGTTTGGAAATTTTCCTTCACTCCTCTTTTATCTTTTGAAAGCATTTGAGAAAGAGTTGTATTAATTCTTTGGATGTTTGACATAATTCACCAATGAATCCATCTAGTACTGGATTTTTGTTTGTTGGGAGGTTTTTGATTACTGATTATATCTTCCTAGTAAGTCTGTTCAGATTTTCTATTTCTTCATGATTCAGCGTTATCTACCTAGTTTGATGCGTGTACTTTCTCATTCCTGTTATGTGTAAGAGTTGCTCAGGTAGTTTTTCAATTTTTTTCAGAGGGAATTGTTCTGGGCATACCTGTACATTGAATGTGTCCTTGGGATGAGAGACATTCAGAAGACTCTTAGGTTGTCATCTTGGTTGACTCCATCTGAAAGCCTTAAAAATTTAATTGGCCATAATCTGATTTATTCTTACTACTTAGCTGAATGTTCTCAGTTTGAATTTGAAAATTGGGATAAAAATTTCCTTCCTTATTTGGCTTCAGTGAAAAAGCAAATCCACTATTTATTTTCCAAAGATCCAAAATACAATAAACATTTAATTTAAGAGATCGATAGAGTCTATTTCTCAAGCCAATTTTAGTTTGGTTAATTGGGAATTCCTGCCAAGCTGAAGAGGAATTATAGGTTTACCTCCTATTTAAAAGAAACCTGTAGTAGGTCTTCTGAATTATAAGGTTTGCAGTGGGACTTCCTGAGTTAGATTTAATGTTTACATGTGGATTTTATTTAGATATTTTCATTATTTCTTAGATAATACAGACTGATTTCAGCTCTAATTTCAAGTATTTGGGCTGCTTGTCAAATTACCTTATCAGCTACTTTTAATGATTTCTTTTTAAATTGAGATTTCATTATAATATATAATATTCACTACCAATAGGTGTGTGATTCAGTGCTTCTAAGTACTCACAAAGCTGTGCAATCACCACTAAATAATTCTAAAACATTTTCATCATTCAGAAAAGTAACCTGCACCCATTTTCAGTCACTACTCATTTGCCTCTATCCTCAGTCCCAAGAAAACTCTAATCCACTCTCTATTTCTATGGATTTGTCTATACAGCATGTTTCATATAAATGGGATAGTATAATGTGTGGCCTGTTGTTTCTGGCTTCTTTTAGCTTAGCAGCATGTTTTCAAGGTTCATCATGTTGTAATCTGTAATAGTACCTTATTCAAGTGTGTGTCCGAATACTATTATATTGTATGGATATAAAGCCCATTTTGCTTATTCATTTATCAGTTAGTGAGCATTTTGGCTATTTCCACTTCTGAGATATTATGAATATCACAAAAAACAAATAAACATTTGTGTATCAGTTTTTGTCCAGACATACATTTTCAATTCTCTTGGGTATATACTTAGGAGTGAAAATACTGGGCCATATTTTAAATCAATGTTTAGCTTTCCAAAGGATCTCCAAACTGTTCTCCATAGGGGCTGCACCCTTTTTCAGTCCCACATACAATGTTTGATGGTTCCAATTTATCCACATCCTCACCAACACTTATTATTCACTTTTTTTTATTATAATCATCCTAGTGAACATGAAGTAACATCTTATTGTAGCTTTTCCCCAGTGGGTAATGATGTTGAACATCTTTTCATGTACCTATTGGTCATTTGTCTATCTTCTTTGGAAATATGTCTTTTCAAATCTTTTGCCCACTTTTTATTAGGTTATTTGTCTTTCTGTGTCGGGTTCTTTACATATTAGCCCCTTATTAGACACATGATTTAAAAATATTTTCTCCTCTGAATTTTTTTATGAGCAGATTTATTGTTAAATTTATTTTCAAGTTTAATGGTGCCTCTCAGTTTTTCAATATTACTTGGCAAGATTAATCACTTTTTATTAGGTTTTAAAATATCCATAACAACGTTATCATTCTAAATGACTCCCACTATAGTTATCTATGTGTACATACAAACATTTTTCCGTTATTAAGCCACAAGATCTAGGAATAGTCAGTGGACAAAACTTGCACTGGACGATTTAGAAACTGGCACCTTGGTCACATTTATTCAAGAGCCTTTTATTGGTCAGAATTTCATTAATCTTTATATGAAATTAATTATAAGATCATATCAGGAGATAGTTGAGTGTTAATGTTCTGTTAGAAAAACTAGAAATTGTTTAAAAATATTCAAAATAAGTATGAAGATTTTAGCCAAGTATCCAAATATCCACATCAACCATTAAATAATTGTCTTTTTCAGAAATGTTCTAAATGGATTATTAACTGGTTTTGTTACACCCATATCATCATTCCTTTCTCTTAAAAAAATTTTTTTTATGTACTATAATGTACACTGGATAATGTAAAAGGTAATGCTACACAGATAAAGACTGTCAAGGCCAGAGGGTAAGAAAACACAAAATTACCAAAGTGATCTTGTAATCACTTTTCATTATCTTTATGCACTTTGAAAGTTAGTTAAAAATAACACCTCAGGTATATTGCTTAATTAAATGTCCATCATATTGCTTGAACATCTGGAATAAGAAGTGAGGTTAAGAGTCTATGTATTACAATTATGAACTTGGACTTCATATGGTTGCTTTTACTGGCCTACTTTCATCTACTGGTACTTGACTATGAGCACATAAAAATGACTTCTATTAGAGAATTGAATCAGTGCTCAAATTAGAATAACTCAAATAATGTGGTGAGCAAGAGCAGGATGGAGAAAACTTATAAGAAGAGTTTGGTTATATGAGGCTTGTTTGGAACTATTTCTGCAATTGTAATCAGTGTCATATAACACAAGCTCCTGTTTCATAATGTAGACCCTAATCTGGAAAACACTTTCAATGTTAAATCAGCCAACTGATCCTCCTTGATGTGAAAAAAATAGCAGAAAGATTCCTACTGAAACGTTCTATTGTAATATGCAATAAAATATTCAAATACTCATTAATGTTTGATCTGCTGATTATCTTCTAGCCTATCAAATCTCATTCTTCTCCACAAAACCCATTGCTTTGATCCTGAATAATTAAAATTTCAAGATTCTCTCTTTTTTTATTTTTTTTCCAAGTTAAGACAGTACATATTTGAAATCTACATAAGTAAAAGACAAGCTGTTACAGAGTGAATATCCTTTGGTTAGCACAGAGACGTGTAAGTATTTTATAAAAGCCAATTAAGAGGAGAAGATAAAGTAGGAAGATCCTTTTTAAATTATGTCATTGAATTGAAATAGAATAGAAATGAGGCCTAGATGTTTGGATAGCACAATTTATTTCAGAATATTTTAAATCCATCATTTCTTTCCATATCTCCTTCTTCTCACTGTCCCCCTCTACTACATGATTTTAATTGTTTTTATGTATCTATGTGTGTACATATATGCGTGCATTGCCTCAATAGAAGCAATAGCTACAGCTCACATCCTGAGTCTAGGATTACAGTAAATATTCATACTGTTATTTATCATGAAACATCAGGCTTCTCAGGTTTTGCAACTTAAAGCTAAAAGGTCCTCTTCAACTTACTGTAGTGTGGGATTTTGGAAAGCAAATCTCAATGCTATCAGTTTGGTAAGTTAAATAAAGATTGTTACAAGTTTTTTGACCTTGCAGAGGATAGTTCATCCCTCTGGTACTTTATTACTTCATATATAATATTAGAAAATATAAAGGAATCCAGACAAGATAAAGAATTCGTTTCTTCTTAATTTAAAATCTATCAAGAAATGATTGTTTTTCCTTTTAATGTTGCTAAGCAGGAAAGTCTGTCACTTAATAAGCATTTTTTTGGCTGGCATGAGGCCAAGGTAATTTTGAAAATCAGCAGAGTAAGGTCACAGAAAATTAGAGTTTCATTGAAATTCAAGCCACTTGCTTTGAATGACAGATTATAAAGTACACAAATAGGAACCAATATAACAAGTTTGTGTACTGGTGAACCCTAAGTTTTGAATTACTTTAGGAAAAAAAAATCCTAAATCTCATAGCAATAATTAATTTCACTGACATCAGTGACACAAAAGTGGTTTATTTAAATCAGTTTTTTTAATTGCCTATAAATGCAAAAGTTTTGTTTCCATGACTCCAGAAAGTCTGACTGAATGTCTTGCATGGATAAATTTTCCTTTGCTTTCTTTATATAGATTTACCACACTTACAGGGAAAATAATTTTTCCATCTGATTCTGTGGAACATACAGTCAATAAGGATTCTCATTTCAATACTGATAAAACTAAAACACATTTGAAAAAATACTTACACTCTTTCAACAATAAGAATTAGAAAAAATATGAATAAAATAATACCTTGGCATAATTTTGTTATTAAGATGACCTCTACAGAAATAAATGAGAATCCTTATTCCCTAGACCGCTAAGATGCTGATGACAGAGTATAAGAAAACATCTTACCTTTATAATGTATTTCTCCTGTTTTTTACACATCTGGCAACCTGCCAAAAGAGAGGTTACACTATATACTGCATTCTCCAAGTATTAGTGCAAGTTAACTTTATGTAACGATAAATCATTTTGTAAATCAAAAATAAAAGAAATTTTAAAGTATCAGATAGCAGGCATCATATTAATGATGAATTATTAAAAGCTTTTCCCATAAGACAATAATGCCTGCTATAAGCACTATTTTTTAACACCTTACTGGAGATCTAGTGACTGCTAGAAAAGGAAATAAAAGCATAGAAAAGGAGAAAAAATTATCATTATTTACAGAAGATATTCTTTTGTAAGTAAGAAATCTAAAAATTCAAAAATCTAAGTATTGGAATTGATAAATAAATGTAGTAAGGTTGCTGGACATAAAGTTAACTGTGTTGAAATGCAGTGGCAACATTTTTTTTTTAATTTTAAAAAGGATACTATTTATAATAACATAAAAAATACTTAGGAACACCTAACAAAAGATATTCAAGACTTTTAACAGAAAATTATACAATATTATAGACAAACAAAACAAAACAAACTTAAAAAAATAACCTAGAGAAATGTAAAGAAATGCCATATTTATGGATTGGCTGAGACAATGTATAAAAATGTCAATTTCCCACCAATTGATGTGTGAATCAAAAATGTAATGTCAATCAGAAACCCTAAATTCCCCAAATTAGTTTTAGTAGGGGGGTGATTAAAATCTGATACTAAATTTATATGGAAATACAAACAGCAAAGAATTATGAGACAATTTTGAAAACAAATAAATTTGGAAGATTTGCATTAATGGCTATCAATACTTATTACAAAGCTATAATAATAGTATTATATTGGTACAAGAATGGATAAATTGACAAAAAATAGAGTCCAGCCCATGCAAATATGGTCACCTAGTTTATTGCAAAGGTGATACTGCAGTGTAGTGGGGGAAAGGTGATTTTTCTCAGTAAATAGTACTGGGACAGTTCAATACCGCATGCCATATACAAATGTTCACATATGATAGATAAATTAAAGACATAAATATAAAAATAAAGCTTTTTGAAGAACACAGAGGAGAATTTATTGATGAATTGAGATAGGCTTTCATAAAGAGAACAGACAAAAATTGGTAGGAAAAAAAAGATGAATTGGACAAATTAAAATTAAGGCCATTTGTTCATTAAAAGATAGTTTTAAGAGAATGAGAAGGGAAGACATAGCATCAGATAAATATTTGCAATGCACGCATATGTGTCAAACTTTTATGTTTAGAATATATAAAATAAAACAATGGTAAAGTGACAGACAAACCAATAGGAAAATGAGCAAAGACTTGAAAAGCATTTTACAAAAGAAGATAGCCAAATGGAAAGATGCTAAATATTTAGGTCATAAAAGAAATGCAGATCAAAACCAAAATGCAATACCACTACATAGCCAGGTTATGAACAACTGGAAATCTTGTGCCTGCTGGTTTGAAGTTTAAGTTTGTAGAAACCCTTCAGAAACTATCTGATACCCTATAATCCAGGAATTCCATACCTAGGTATTTATCCAACAGAAATGCATATTATGTTTATTTTTAAATATACATGAATACTTATAGCAGCACATTATATTGGAATGTCCATTAACATTATTGTTTTTTCAGGTAGTGGAATACTATATAGCTATTAAAATGACAAATCTCAATGACAACAACATAGATGGTTCTCATAAACAAAGTGTGGAGCAAAAGAAGCTAGGTGTAAGAGAGTATATTATTTCATTTATAGAACTTTAAAAACGGAGATACCTTATCTTTGTTGGAAGTCAAGGTAGCTGTTAATCTTGTACAATAGTGTCTCTAGAAGGGGAAATAAAGGGAGCTTCTCAGGTGCTTGTAATTTTGGGTGTCTTAATGTATATGCTGGGGCACCTGGGTAACTCAGTCAGTTAGGCATCTGACTCTTGATCTCAGCTCAGGTCTTGATCTCAGGATTGTGAGTTCAAGCCCCCTGTTAAACTTCCACCTAGTGTGGAGCCTACTTAAAGAAAAACAAATATATATATATATATATATGTATTCAGTTTATGAAAAATTAATTGCATTTCATATTTCTCATTTTTCTACCTTTCTCTATTAGACTTCAATGGAAGTATAGAACAGAAAGTGATCTGGCTGCATTAAAAAAATTTAGCCAAAATGTTACCACAATGCACGTTTTTATCTATTTCATTTTTGAATTTTTTGAATTATTTATTTAAAAAAAATCCTGACAGTGTATTTCTAGAAAGATATAAAATGACACTTTGAAGTTTTCATTGCAATATTGTCAGGACATTCTCCATAAAGAGATTCATATTTCTATCATATTTACACAGGGAAAAAAAAGATATGGTGGTATCCCTGTAGCCTTAACTATGTTTGATTTTATCACACTTTTTTTCTGTTATTAAAAGGCAGCTATTATTATTTCATATACTTTATTTCATTTCACTTTAAATACCAACTGACTGTTTGTTTTTCATTTACAAGAATTATCTATTCATATTCTTTTTTTTTTAATTTTATTTATTTATTTGAGAGAGAATGAGAGATAGAGAGCACGAGAGGGAAGAGGGTCAGAGGGAGAAGCAGACTCCCCACTGAGCGGGGAGCCCGATGTGGGACTCGATCCCGGGACTCCAGGATCATGACCTGAGCCGAAGGCAGTCGCTTAACCAACTGAGCCACCCAGGCGCCCTCTATTCATATTCTTTAACCAGAAACAAGCTGGGAATTTGGCTCTGTGTCTAAATTTCAGTCTGCAAAAATATCCCTGCCCTCATCTTCAAACAGAAGGTATATACTGTGTCTCACAGTTACCAGATAGTCATCAACTGGGAAAGCAATCTAATACAGATTCTGTGCTGTATAATTATTAGTCCCAACCTGCTGCATCAGAGTTCATTAGATGAAAACATTAGGGGGCTGCATGTCTCTCACTGATTGGATGAGCAACGTCTATGAACTTTAATGGAATCTACGTGCACACAGTCAGGAGATTTTAATAGGCAAACTTAAAAATAACCATTTTCTAACTGCAGTGATACACGGCAGATTTCCCAGTTATATGGAACTCTTGGGGACTAGATTCATTTAGCCTTTGACTTCATTTAGCACGGAATACACACAGGAAAACTTTATGGCATTTTAAGTGTGTTTGCTATCATGTATTACTGCTTACACAAACACAGTTATGCTTGCATGCTCAATTTTTTAGGCCATAGTATTTTTCAGTCCTCATCATCAGACTTTATGTGGTTGCTTGGATAGGGGAACAATTGACTTTATACTTGAAGTTAGTCTCAGTTTTGCCTGAGACTTTTTTTTTTTAAATCAGAAGTTTTTATAAAAACTTTTAACTAGAAGTTTTTCATTAAAAAAAAAAAAGTATAGCCCTCTTTTCTTAGTTATATGTTTTTCTGCACACCCAAGGCTGATCTCTGGAGTTATCTAAGGAGCTGATGAAATCTGGGCCTCTAATGCCATTAAGCTTATTAGTGGCAAGTTGTCTTGCTAGTTTTCAGTCTGATAGTATTCACAAAAATCATGATTGCTATGTCGTCCCCTTATTCTCCAGTAGTTCACTCTTGCAAAGTAAAAAACAGGGGCCTTCCCATACCTCAATATCATAAGAGCCATCTACAAAAAGCCCACAGCGAATATCATTCTCAGTGGGGAAAACTGAGAGCTTTTCCCTTAAGGTCAGGAATATGACAGGGATGCCCACTATCATCACTTTTGTTCAACATAGTACTAGAAGTCCTAGCCTCAGCAATCAGATAACAAAAAGAAATAAAAGGCATTCAAATTGGTAAAGAAGAAGTCAATCTCTCTCTCTTCACAGATGACATGACACTTTATGTGGAAAACCCAAAAGTCTCCACCCCCAAATTACTAGAACTCATATAGCAATTCAGCAACGTGGCAGGATACAAAATCAATGCACAGAAATCGCTTGCATTTCTATACACTAACAATGTGACTGAAGAAAGAGAAATTAAGACATTGATTCCACTTACAATAGCACCAAAAACCATAAGATGCCTCATAATAAACCTAACCTAAAGGTTTTATACTCTAGAAACTACAGAACACTTATGAAAGAAACTGAGGAAGACACAAAGAGATGGAAAAACATTCCATGCTCATGGACTGGAAGAATAAACATTGTGAAAATGTCTATGCTGCCCAGAGCAATCTACACTTTCAAAGCAATCCCTATCAAAATACCACTGACATTTTTCACAGAGCTGGGACACACAATCCTAAAATTTGTATGAAATCAGAAAAGACCCCGAATTGCCAGGGGATTGTTGAAAAAGAAAACCAAAGCTGGGGGCATCACAATGCCTGACTTCAAGCTATATTACAAAGCTGTGATCATCAAGACAGCATGGTATTGGCACAAAAACAGACACATAGATCAGTGGCACAGAATAGAGATCCCAGAAATGGACCCTCAACTCTATGGTCAACTAATCTTTGACAAATCAGGAACAAATATTCGATGGAAAAAAGACCATCGCTTCAATAAATGGTGCTGAGAAAATTGGACAGCCACATGCAGAAGAATGAAACTGGACCATTCTCTTACACCATACACATAGATAAACTCAAAATGGATGAAAGACCCCAATGTGAGACAGGAATCCATCAGAATCTTAGAGGAGAACATAGTCAATAACATCTCTTCAACACTGGCCACAACAACTTCTTTCAAGACATATCTCCAGGGGCACCTGGGTGGCTCAGTCGTTAAGCGTCTGCCTTCAGCTAAGTTCATGATCCCAGGGTCCTGGGATTGAGCCCTGCATCAGGCTCCCTGCTCGGTGGGAAACCTGCTTCTCCCTCTCCCATTCCCCCTGCTTGTGTTTCCTCTCTCACTGTGTCTCTCTCTGTCTGTCAAATAAATTAATAAAATCTTAAAAAAAAAAAGACATGTCTCTAAAGGCAAGGGAAACAAAAGCAAAAATGAACTTTGGGACTTCATCAAAATAAAAAGCTCTGCACAGCAAAAGAAACAGTCAACAAAACTAAGAGGCAAACCATGGAATGGAGAAGGTATTTGCAAGTGACATTACAGATAAAGGGCTGGTATCCAAGACCTGTAAAGAATTTATCAAACTCAACAACCAAAAATCAAATAATCCAAGCAAGAAATGGGCAGAAGACATGAACAGACATTTCTCCAAAGAAGACATACACGTGGCCAACAGACACATGAAAAAATGTTCAACATCACTAGCCATCAGGGAAATACAAATCAAAACCACAATGAGATACCACCTTACACCAGTTAGAATGGCAAAAATTAACAAGACAGGAAATAACAAGTATTGACAAGGATGTGGAGAAAGGAGGACCCTCTTACACTGTTGGTGGGAATGCAAGCTGGTACAGCCACTCTGGAAAACAGTATGGAGGTTCCTCAAAACATTAAAAATAGAGCTACCCTATGACCCAGCAATTGCACTACCAGGTATTTATTCCAAAGATACAGATGTGAAAAGAAGGGGCACATGCTTCCCAATGTTCATAGCAGCAACGTCCACCACAGCCAAACTGTGGAAGGAGTTGAGATGCCCTTCAACAGACGAATGGATAGAGAAGATGTGGTCCATATATACAATGGAATATTCCTCAGCCATCAGAAAGGATGAATACCCACACTTTGCATCAACATGGATGGAACTGGAGGGGATTATGCTAGGTGAAATAAGTCAAGCAGAGAAAGACAATCATCACATGGTTTCACTCATATGTGGAACATAAGCAATAGCACGGAGGACCACAGGGGAAGGGAGGGAAATCTGAAGGGGGAGAAATCAGAGAGGGAGATGAACCATGAGAGACTCTGGACTCCGGGAACCAAACTGAGGGTTACAGAAGGGAGGGGGTGGGGGGATGGGGTAACCGGTGATGGGTATTAAGGAGGGCACTGGGTGTGGTGATGAGCACTAGGTGTTACATGCAACTAATGAATCGTTGAGCACTACATCAAAACTAATGATGTACTATATGCTGGCTAATTGAACACAGTAATATTAATTAATTAATTAATTTTAAAAAACAGGACTTTCATCATTTACACAAGAAGAAGATGGTCTCTGTACGACTTTATCCAGAGTTTCAAGAAGCACAAGTCAATCTTTTAGAGAGATAAAACTAATAGTGTTGTATGTTTAAATTTTTGGTATGAATTCATAAATATACTTTGTAAGCATGCCAATATTAAAAGTGCACCCACATTAAGCAATTGCTACAGACTTCCAGATAAGTGGTTCTCAAACATTTTAGTGTGCATCTGATCACCTGGAGGGTTTATTAAAACATGGATTGTCGATCCTCATCCCTAAAGTTTATGATTCATTAAGTCTACCTGAGACTTTGTACTTCTATCATGTTCCCTGGTGATGGCAATGCCATTGGTCTTTAGATCTCACTTTGAGAACCACTGATGTAGATAAAAGCAGTATACCAGATACAACTTTAGGACTTCTCCATTCTAGAAACCCTATTGGAAGGCAGATTTTTGAGTGTGATGTTATTTTAAGAATAGTCCCGTATCTATTTATTTACAAAATAAATCATTTAGTATGATATTTTATTGGTAATAAATTTTGGCACATCCCAAGTGTACTGGAACATGGTGGTGGAGACTGGCTTCTGGAATGGCTCCCAGAGGAACAGACTCCAGTTCCCGCTCTTCTGCTAACGCTTGCCACTGCCTTCCTCCCAATATCTACCTTTTCTAGCCCCACTCCTCACTTCAGTCACTCTCTGGCTCCTGCTCTTCTACCTGTCATATTCTCCATATACAGAATGTTTTAAAGTTTTGTCATGCGTGCCTGCATATTCCAGCACCTTCCCTGAAGTTTCTCCACCGGGTCGAAGCCAAACAGCATACAGATTGTTTTTGATACATCCCTGTGGAAGTAATCAAAGGACACCCCACCACCACCACCATCACACACAAACCATTATTTTCTCAAACAGCTTCTTTGTCCTTTGATGACTGGAAATCTCTTAGTAACTGTATTTCAGCAAAAGTGCTAGGGGTCACCTTGCCACAGTCTCTGTGAGTCTTTTAAATGCAATTTTCATGAATGAACTTGATGGTGCATTCTGGAGCTGACACAGGAAGCATACTGCTCTTACCAAAGCAGCCCACCAGAAACACTGTTTTGTTCAGCACAGAGTGAAGTACATCCTCATTTGCTTCCTGGGCAAGGCATGGGCTTAGGGTTCTCCAGGAAACTAGAGAGATGCTTATTCTCCCATTTTGAAGGATCTCAATTCAGCTTAAATAGCAAGGTAAGTATGCTATTCTGTTTTCTTCGACAACTTGTCTGAACTTTTGTATGTAAAGCGAATTCCAAACTACACTAAATATATTTGGGCTCATAGAAGGTTGCCTCTAGTTTTAATCTACTTTAATTATCGTGTATTGTTTCCTTTAAAGTCATGCAGTTTTATTTACTTTTAATGGAATTTACCTTTAACTCAATTCAGGAAAGCTTCCAATGAAAACCTGCTGTTTCCTTAACCTGCAATGGCCTTGTCTCTTCTAGCCCTCTCCCAGCCCCTCTCTGTCCATGGGATTTCTCATATTTTGAGGCACAACTGAGGATCCTACCCCAATTATTTTTCATCCTCATTCATATCCCATGTCCTCTAATAGAAGTTTTTATAGCACTTGGCCTTGTTTGAGTCATTTTTTATTCTCTATCAGTGCCTAATAAAGTAATCTGCCTATAGAGGTGATATATATTTTCTGTTACCAAAAACTAACGATGTAATGTATGGTGATTAACATAACATAATAAAATACAATTAAAAAAATCATCAATTCATTAAGCAGTTACTGAGTATTAACTTTGTGTCGGGCCCTATGGAAGAGTCTGGCACTATAAAGAAAAATAATATATGGTTTCACTCCTAATGGAATTCACAATCTATGGGAAGATACAGACATGTAATCCAAAAAGTATAAAACATTATATCAATTTCATAGTAAAGGAACCTCCAGAGTGCTTTGACAGCACTAAAAAGGCATAATTCTTTAATTCTCAGGAATTAGGGAAGACTATACATAGGAGGTGACAGAAAAACTGAGTCTTAGAATAGAAAAATCACCACAGGAGTGTCTGGGTGGTTCAGTTGGTTAAGTGTCTGCCTTCGGCTGAGGGAGCCCTAACGTTGTCAGGCTCCCTGCTCAGCGGGGAATCTGCTTTTTCCCTTTCCCTCTGCCCCTCCCCCCCAGTCATCCTCTCTCTTTTTCTCTCTCTCTCTCTCAAACAAATAAAATCTTTAAAAAAAAAGAAAAAGAAAAATCACCAGATAGAAGGGGAAAGGAACTTTCATCCAATTACTGGCACACAAAAATCACAAAGTTTCAAGTCCACATGATGTGCTGGGATTGAAGTAAGTGGTTTATTTATTTATTTATTTATTTATATTTAAAATTATTTTTTAATTTTTTAAAAGATTTTATTTATTTATTTGAGAGAGAGAGATAGTGAGAGAGAGCAAGAGCAGGGAGGAGAGGGAGAAGCAGGCGCCTCTCTGAGCAGGGAGCCTGATGTGGGGCTCGATCCCAAGACCCTGGGATCATGACCTGAGCTGAAACCAAGAGTTGGACACTTAACCAAGTGAGCCACCCAGGCGCCCCTATGTAAGTAGTTTATTTGCTGGAGAGTGCCATACATGGAGGGAGTTTCAGGATATGCAACAGTCATATACTTTTGACTCTTATTCTTGCCTTTCTACATGTATAGTGCTCCCTAATGGATGCGCACATGATAAGAATTAATGAGTGGGAAACAACACCTTTACCTGTCAAGAAATGACTCATTAATCCCTCCTAAATCTCATGACTAAAAATAGAGAGAAATCAATCAGGCCAGTTGAGATTCAAGAAAATAGTCATATCTTCTAGAGGTATGACATTGTATCTCATTTTCATTTACACAATAGACACTTATTGAGGATCAACAATTTGCATGGTACTGGGCTGATTACTATTGAAGGTACCAACGTAATTCAATCCGTATAGCAGAGGGAAAGGCAGACACAAATAGTGATAAACATATTCTCTTAGAATATGCAGAGTGTGGGAGTGCAGAGCAGAGCCTGATGATTCATAGCAGGGGCAATAGGGGAGTGCTTCAAGAGAACAGCAGTAACTTTAGTGAGTTTTACAAGCTGAGTAGTGTTTGAAACAGAGAAAGAGAATCTTAGAGAAATTGCAACAAAAATAGTCAGTGGGTTGTAAACATGTGTAAGTTCAATACTCCAGAAGGCCCATCTTGATTTGGGGGCTTCTTGCCTTGCCTTTCAGAGCTATACACACTAATAAAAACAGAGTAATATTTGCCTCTGACTAATTGTGAAACATCTGGACACTAAAGAAATGAAGCACCTAAAAGAAGGATTAAATTCAATACAGGTTCATCCATAATGTCATTCAACCAAAACTTAGACATTAAATAAACAGCTTATTTATTTATTTAATTTGAGAGGGAGAGAGATGGGGGAGGGGCAGAGGGAGAGTGAGAAGCAGGTTCCCGGCTGAGCAGGGAGCCCAAGTCAAGCTCAATCCTGGACCCCGAGATCAGGACCTGAGTTGAAGGCAGATGCTTAACTGACTGAGCCACCCAGGTGTCCCTAAACAGCTTATTTAAAAAGAAACAGTTGCTGTGAACTTTTTCAGAGCAGCATGTAAACTGTTCTCTGCTGCTGTCAATGAGACATAAATTATTTAAGATAAATTATGTAGATTTATCTTAATAAAAACAAATGAGGACATCATTTTAATGGAGTGTGAGCTTCTTCTGTAACTGGCTGCATCAGCATCTTGACGGTTCCAGAGAAGCCATCCCTGGCTAAGCCTTGTTTAGGATGTTATTTATTTATGGTCAAGCTTCCTCAGATTTGGAAGCACTGAGGCAATATGCTGACAGGTCACATCAACAGAATGCACTGAGTAAGCTGACCTTTGATATTCTTTGGAGTGAAAATATTTATGAGGCTAAGTTTTCTCTGAGAGTATGAAGCCTAGAGGAGAACTGTTCCTCAGGCCCTGTCACTCAGTAGAAAGAACAAGGACATGGAATTTGGAGTCAGAAGGTCTGAAATCAAAATTGTAGTTCTCTCACTTGCCTGACTTTGACCAGGGGGCTCAATGTTTCTGAGGTTCCATGTCTCCCTTCCAATACAGGGCTCACCAACATCTGCATTGTCTACAGATTTCTTGTGAGGACAATGAGAAAAAAAATCAGTGTTTCATAGAATGTGTAAACTTGCCAATTCATGTTATTATTTTACAGCCGAAAACTCAGGAAGTGGAAGTGTCCTGAAAGTAGGTTGGAATAAATCAGGGATCTTATTTTCTTCCTATGTGTTAAGATTACCTCCCCAGAGCTCTCAAGAGGTTTTGCTTGCTTATACTCACATCTCCTTTTTTTTTTTCTCCTAAGATTTCTTCTAAAGAAAGGCCATTTAAAGTGACAGTTTCTCACTCTTAAGGCTTTTGCCATTTCCTCAAACTGCAAGGTTTCTCACATTACCCCATCTGGTATTTGATGTAAAATATACACTCCTGTGATGTGCTAATTGTCTCCAGAATGTGGTCTCACAATTGTAATTAGTTCTTTTTACACAGTTTCTTCTTGCCATGGATAGTATTTTTCTGACTAAATGATAATATGGGATTGTCTGTGTCAGAGCAACAGTTCATTGTTTCCAAGAACATACATTTTAGAAGCCAGCAGAAGGTCTGTCTTCTGGTGGCAGCTCTCCTGTCACCCTATTGTTACACTCTTTGTGGAAGCAATGTACCCAGACACATGATGAGGGAGACTGCTCTGAAGTAGAAGGCAATTAGGATTCCAAACCATTCCTTTATTATACCTAAAAAAGAACATCACAAGCTGAATATAAATAAATTACCCAAATATAAATGCAGAGGTAATTAGAATTGCGAATTTAGCGCATCTGAATATAAGATTTTTTAAATCTAGTAACCACATATAATATTTACATGTGATGGGTCTTTGTGTAACTCTAAAAGTGCATTTTAAATTTATTATTTGTTACATGCATCACAAAAAGCAACTAGCATGATAAGATCTTAGTCCTGTTTTGGATGGGAAAGAAAGTGACCTGGGAGATACTTTTCCAGGGACAGTGAGAAACTCACCTCTAATGATAGCAAAACAGGACCAAGGTATGGCAAAAATGGCACTGAACACAAAATCGAAATATGTTAAAACACATGGTATTGAGATACAGACACATCTCAGGAGGAATAAGAAATTGTGAACTAAGATTGTGGCAGTGGAAATGGAGAGAATTAAATATATTAAAGAGAAATTGGGGAAGTGAAATTGACAAAATTGTGTAAATGTTTTGAAATGGAGGTAAAGAGTTAAAAGAGTAAATAGTAAAGGATAATTTCCAGGCTTTGAGTTTGGAGTACTAGGTGGTATGAATAATTCATATGACAACTATGGTGGAAATAGGTTTTTCGAGAAGGATAAGAAGTATGTTGATAATTTGAACATTCTGAAATGGATATGTCTTTGGGGGTATTCAGATAGAAATATCCAAAAGGCAGTTAAGGTATATACACGTAGAACCTGGGGGAATCTCAAGGCTAAATTTATGGATTCAGAAGTCATTTATATATAGATCAAATCAAAGCTATATAATGGCAGAAGTGAGAAGACCATAGGAAATGGAAAATACATCTGAAGGAGACTAAGGGTAAGTAGACAAAGAAAATTTAGGGACAGAAGGGATGTTATTGAAGGCAGGAGTTTTAGGAGAGAAAAAATTGGTTGATAGTGTTGAATACTACTGATATAGGCCAGGATTATAGAGAATTCACTGAATTTAGCACCTGAGATGTCACTGTTGACATCATGAAAGCTAATTGTTTCAATGGAGTAGTTTTGGTAGAAGCTACCAGTGGCCTGTGAAATGGTGGGCGAAAAATTATTAAAAATACACAGTGTAGGTATGGCTGGCAAGACAAAGAGAGAAAAGATGATGATTATATGAGGAGGAGGATGAATTTTTTTTGGCCAAGGAGGGAAAAATCTGGAGGATTAGTATAGCCAAAGGAAAACAAACCAACAGAGAAAGGGCTTGGAGGTAATGGAAAGGAATAAGATAATGGGTGGAACAAGAACCCCACAATATTAAGACAGGTTGGCATTCAGGAATTGGCATTTAAAATTCACCCTATTAATATAAAGAGAAGCACTGCTTCCCTGGAGAATACAGTGAAGGAGATAAAGTCGGGTCAGTGTAGGTAAGTTTAGGGAAGTTGGATGGGAAACCAAGGCAGTCCAAATATGTTTACTCATATTCAGACACAGTAACATGAAAAAGATTTTGTTTATGCATACCTGTACATGTGCACACAATTGGCTTTTAGAGTAAAATTTGTGCAAACCATGGTTGAGCGCATAAAAAAAAGGAATGACCTTATTTACCATTTCCGTTAAAGGTTAAAGTTATCCATGAACTCTCTCCAAAGTACTTTCCTGCCCCTGCATCTATGATTCTGGACCTGAATTAAGCAAGTCGCAAAATTATGACTCATCTTTTTTTTTTTTTCTTAAGGCTTTATGGAAACACTTACCTTAAATAAAATACATGGAGTAAAAAGTAAAAAAATCCAATAGTTTCTGATTTAAAAGACCTCTCTAGCACATTAAAATGATATTGGTAGATAACTTTCTAGAGATAAATCTTAACATTTTTTAAGGGGAGTAGAGATGTATTTGTTTTCATATCAAGAAGAATGGCCCTTCAGAGAAGCCTATTGATTTCATAGAAATTTCAAGAAGAGTAATGGCTGACTAAAAATAGCAGTGGGGGTGAGAAATGATGGTGCTGTAACTCTTTAGTAAACATAAGAAATTAAATTAGGCAATTTAAAGCCAAATGGGCCTGATTCTTGCATTCCCACGGAAGAAACAGCCCCCTCAATGCACTCAGAGCAGCGATTGTACCTTGGTCATTTCTTAAAGCTTTAGAACCTAGAGCACTGTTTGGTATAAGAATAGAAGGAAAGTGTGGGAAAACAGATAGAGGCAAAGACATAATTTGTAATGAAGATGCTGAAATATGTAACATAATAATAAAAGAAAATCCATAAAACGGGTTGAGTAAACAAGAGTAAGAATGCTTGCCTTAATAAATGCAGTGTTCAGACAAGATTACTGCAGGCTAAACCACATCTGGAAATTATATATAGTTGTAGTTGCCAAAGTACAGAAGAGATGCTGAAAAATTGTGTGAGCAGAGGAAGACTTTCCAGAAGAATAAAGAATCTAGAAACCATGGGATAGGAGTAACAATGGGAGTTGATGCAATTATCGATGTCCAAATGGAGGAAGAGAAGAGCAAATACCATTAGCAATAATTAAAATTAGACTTGTTCATGTGATTTCAGAGGGGTAGAACTGAAGAGTTTTCTCTTCCCCTTTCCCATCCCATCCCCCCTCCTCCCCCCTCCCTTTCCCTCCCCTCTCTTCCCCTTCCTTTCCTTCCTTTTTGGAAAACCATAACTTCAGGGGGTTGATTTCAATTATACTATTTAATGTGGGGCAACTTTTCATCACTGGTATTTACAATAATTTAAAATATATGAAAATATATGAAATATAATATAAAGTGAAAATATTAAATTGCTTTTCATATAATATAGTATCATTAGTGTAAATTATTATTAATGAAATTATAATATAGTATCATTAACATACAGTGTTTAAAACTGTATGTTTTAGAAATAAATTGTCAGTAAAATTCCTACAAATAATAGTGGAAAAGATTTAAGAAAAAAAAGAAAAAGGGATAGGGAGCATTGATCTCACTCAGATGGCGAAGTAGATCCCAGCCTCAGTTCCCCACAAAAGAAACAGCTCTGCAAGAACTTCGGAGTAATGGATACACAATTTTTAAAAAAAAAATGTAAATGTGATATCAAAAACATAAAATGTGTGAGGAGTAAAAGGGTAGAGTTTTTGTATGCAATTGAAGTTAAGTTGTTATTAGCTTAAATATCAATAGGTGTTTCAAGTAAGCCTCAGGGTAAGGTAAGCAACAAGCCAAAACCTCTAGTAAATACATACAAGATAAAGAGAAAATAATCAAAGTATACTACTATGGAAAATCATAATTTCAGAAAGGAAGACAGCAAGAGAAGAAAGGAACTACAAAATAGCCAGAAAACATTAACAAAATAGAAATAGTAAATTCTAACATATCAATAATTGCCCTAAATGTAAATGGAACACTACATCAAAAACTAATGATGTAATGTATGGTGATTAACATAACATAATATAATAAAAAATTTCCCTATCAAAAGGCTTAGAGTGACTGAATGGGTAAAAAACAACTATACTATACCCACATGACATTCACTCTGCCTTCAAGTACACTCACAGGATCAAAGTGTAGGAATGCAAAAGAAGGCAGGGGTAGCTATACTTACATGACAAAATAGACTTCAATATTAAAAAAGAGAGAAAGGAAACTATATAATGCTAAAGGGGTCAGATAATTAAGAGGATAAAATAATTGTAAATATATATATGTACCCAATCTTGGGTACAACCTGGTGGCACAGTCGGTTAAGCATCTGACTCTTGATCTCAGATCAGGTCCTTGATCTCAGAATCATGAGTTCAAGACTCATATTGGGCTCCATGCTGTTTATATCTATCTATCTATCTATCTATCTATCTATCTATCTATCTATCTATCTCTATATCTATAAACAAAATTAGGAGTTGTTTTTGAAAGGGTAAACAGAATTGACAAACCTTTAGCTAGATTAACCAAGAAAGAGATAGGATTCAAATAAATAACATAAATGAAAGAAAAAGTTGTTTTAACTGATAATCACAGAAATTACAAAAGGTGATGGATGACTTACTAAGAGCAATTATATACCAAAAATTGGACAACCTAGAGGAAATTGATAAGTTTCTAGAAACAATACAAGCCACTATGACTGAATCATGAAGAAATAGAAAATCTGAACAGACCAATAACAAGAATGGAAATTGAATAAATAATTAAAGACTTCCAAAAATAGAGAAACCCAGGATCAGATTTTTTACTGGTCAATTTGACCAAATATTTAAAGAAGAATACCAATGCATGCCAATTCTTTTTGAAATCTCCCAAAAAACCTGAAGAGGTGGAAACACATCTAAATTCATTTTATGAGGGCAGGATTGTCCTGATACCAAAGCTGGATAAAGATGACACAAGAAAGAAAACAACAGGCCATTATCCCTATTGAGTGTAGATGTAAAAATTCTGAACAAAATACTAGCAAACTGAATTCGATCACATTAAAAGGATCTCACCCTCATCAAATGAAATTTATGCCAGTGATGCAAAGAGGGTTCAACATCTGCTAATCAATCACTGTGACTCACCACATTAATAAAATGAAGGATAAAAATCATATGATCATCTCAAAAGATGTAGAAAAAGCATTTTACAAAATTCAATCTACTTTCATGATAAAAACTTTCAACAAATAAGGAACATGTCTGAACATAATAAAGGCCATATAAGACAAACCAACAGCTAACATCATACTCAACAGTGAAAGACTGAAAGTTTTTCCTCCAAGATCAGGAACAAGAAGTGTGCCCGCTCTCACCATGCCTATTCAACATAGCACTGGAAGTCCTAGCCAGAGCAATAAGGAATAAAATAAAAAAGCATCCACATGGGACAGGAAGGAGTAAAATCGTCTCCTTTTTCTGATAACATGATCATGTATATGGAAAATCCTGACTCCACCAAAAACTTTAGAAGTAAAAAACAAATTCAGTAAAGTTTTAGGACACAGAGTTAATATGCAAAAATCAGCTGCCTTTTTATGCATTAACAATGAACTATCTGGAGAAGAAATTTTTAATAATGTCATTTATAATACCACCAAAAATAATAAAATACTTAGGAATAAATTTAACTAGGAAGTGAAACACCTGTACATCAAAATGTGTAAGACTTTGATGAAAAAAACTGAAGATGACACAAACAAATGAAAATATACCCTGTTTGTGGCTAAGAAAATTTAATATTGTTCAAATGTTCATGCTACCCAAAGACTCTATAGAGTCAATACAATCCCTATCAAAATTTCAATGCTATTTTCACAGAAAGAGAAAAAACTAGCATAAAATTTGTATGAAATCACAAAAGACCCTGGATATTCAAAGCCATCTGAAATAAAAACAAAACTGGATGTATCACATATCCTGATTTCAAACTATATTACAAAACTATAGTAATCAATATAATTTGCTACTAGCATAAAAAGACACTTTGATCAACAGAACAAAATTAAGAGTCCAGAAATAAATGCACGTGTATATACTCAGCTAATATTTGACAAGGCAGTCAAGAATTGTTAATGTGGAAAGGACAGTGTCTTCAATAAATGGTGCTGGGAAACTGGATATTCGTGATGTGCAGAAGCATGAAATGAGACCAGTATTTTACACCACTCTCAAAAATGAACTTGAGATGGATTAAAGACTTAAATGTAAGACCTGAAACCATAAAACTCCTAGAAGAAAACATAGGGAAAATGCTCCTTGACATCAGTCTTAGCAATGATTTTAGATATGTATGACACCAAAAGCACAAGCAACAAAAGCAAAAATCAACAAGTGGAACTACATCAAACTAAAATGTTTCTGCATAGCAATAGAAACATTAACAAAATGAAAAGGCAACCTACAGAATGGAAGAATATATTTGCAAAATCATGCATCTGATAAGGGGTTAATGTCTAAAATATATAAGGAACTTATACCAGTCAATAACAAACCCACCAACAATTCAGTTAAAAAATGGGCAGAGGACTTGAACAGACATTTCCCTAGAGAAGACATACAAATGGCCAACAGGTACTTGCAACTGTGTTCAATATCACTAATCATCAGGAAAATGCAAATCAAAACCACAATGAGATGTCACTCACACATGTTAGAATGGCTATTATCAAAAAGACAAGAACTAACAAAAGTTGGTGAGGGTGTGGAAAAAAAGAGAACATTTGTTACTGTTGGTGGAAATGTAAATTGGTGCACCCGACCTAGAAAACAACATGGAGGTTTCTGAAAAGATTAAAAACAGAACAACCATATGATCCAGCAATTCCACTTCTTGATATATAGCTAAAGGAAATGAAGCCATTATCTCAGAGAGATATCTGTACTTGTATGTGCACTGCAGCATTATTCACAATAGCCAAGATACGGAAACAACCAAAGTGACTAGCAGTGGATGAATGGATAAAGAAAATGTAGAATACAAATACAATGGAATATGATTCAGCCTAAAAAAGAAGGAAATCGTGCTATTTGTGACAACATGGATAGACCCTGAGGGCAATATGCTAAGTGAAATAAGTTAGACGGAGAAAGACAAATACTATATAATCTCACTTATATGTGGAATCTAAAAACACTGAACTCGTAGAATAGAGAGTAGAATGGTGGTTGCCAGGGGCTGAGGGTTAGGACAATGAGAAGGTACTGGTCAAAGGGTACTAATATTCAGTTATAAAATGAGTATGTTCTAGGGATCTAAGTACTGCATGGTGATTATAGTTAAAAATACTATATTGTATACTTGAAAGTTGCTGTGAGAGTTTTAATGTTCTCACCATAATAACAACAAAATGGTTGTTATGTGAGGTGAGGGGTATGTTTAACTAACCTTATTGGGGTAAACATTTCACAATATATACATGTATCAGATCATTACATTGTACACCTTAAACTTACACCATGTTTTATATCAATTATATCTTGATAAAGCTGAGGGGAAAGAATGAGGAGCTGCTAATCATTGTTAAATCGAGGGAGGAACCTATACACATGTCTCTTGTATATTTTCTATGCTTTTCTATGGGTTTAAAAAAATTTTGAAATTAAAATTTTCACAGGGAAAACATATTGAAAACTATCTCAAATTTGTCGAAAGACTCAATTTTAGAAATTGAGATTTATTGAAATGCAAGTGCAAGTGTTTAAGAGAGGCAGCTGTCTTAACTGAATTCAGCTGTTTGACTCACTTTTAAATGAGTGTCTGTGTTCAGCCTCATGAAAGTTATAGCAGAGCCCAGGTCGATGATGTGGAGGATTTCAACCAGCCTAAATTATTCTTTGGGGTATATAAGAAGGTTAGGTGCATTAACTAGAACATTTGGGAAAAAAAAAACTCAATTAATAGACACTCTTCTTCAAAAATATGCAGAAAGAGCTATAAGATGCCTCAAGAGGCAACCTGAGTTTCATAGTAGGAGGCAATTGGACATATAATTGAATGTTATAGAACCAGAAGAGTTTTCTAAAATGATGGGGGAAAAACATCTATATTTTTGTCAATTCTAGAAACCTACAGACTGAGAACACTAGAAAGATAATTTTGCATCCTATCATCCCACAGAGCCCTAGACCCTCATTCACTGTCAAACATCCAAGTCCTTCAGTACCTAAATCCTTGGGAGTATCTGTTCTCCAAAAGTATCATCACCACAACCCTACACTCAAGATTATTTATTCATTGATGTCTCAGTTATCCATAGATTTTTCCCATCCCAAACATTTCCCCTGGATCTTTTGAATTCATGATCTATAATCACCAACAGCCGTGAACTTCTTTAAATATACTCCTAATATCACTATTTTCTATGCAGTTCTTTGGAGAGATTCTTCCTTTCCGTAAATTTTGTGCACCTCACGGTCTAGACAGAAGTCAGTGTTCTCTTCCATTCTCTTTGCTACTCCGAAACTGTTTCTAAACTCTTTTCTCCTCAGCTTTTTTAAAGCCAATGCCACCAGTCTCAATCACCTGCTATTCCCCATGGTCACTTTCACCTTCTAACCCTCTGGTTACTCCTGTTCATTGACTGATGTCTTTAATTCCTGATTTACCATCTTTTTTAACACTGCTCCATGATTTTCAATTTTCAGTACTTATGTCTCTCTGTTCCTAAACTCACCACCAATAATTTAGTATTTTACACCCACTTCTGCCACTTAGTCCTTTGGTAACACCTACAACCTTGAGATCACCAATAGCTTCACTACCTAAAAACTCAAATTCATAACTTCTATATAGTGACCCACACCTTCTAGGCTGCAGGCATATAGCATTATTTTTAATTTTTAAAAAACTCCAAACAATAACAACAAACAACTCCATTGAGACCTCCATTCAATTAGTCCTACAATTTCCTCATGCCGATGATTGAATGTTTGTATCATCCTCAAACTTCATGTGTTGTGGGACACCTGGGTGTTTCAGTTGGTTAAGTGTCCAACTCTTGACTTCAGCTCAGGTTATGATCTTGGGGTCCTGGGTTCAAGTCCCATGTTGGGCTCCATGCTCAGTGGGGAATCTGCTTGGATTCTTCTCTCCCTCTCCCTTTGCCCCCCACCCCCGTTTACACACACTCTCTCTCTAAAATAAATAAATAAATAAATAAATAAATAAATAAATAAATAAATCTTTAAAAAAACTTCATGTGTGAACTCCTAATCCCCAAGGTGAGGGTAAAAGGAACTGGAGCCTTTGGGAGGTAATTAGGTCATGAAGACAGAGCAGTCATGAATGGTATTAGAGCCCTTATAAATGAGGTTTCAGATAGCTCTTTTGCCTCCTTCCACCATGTGAGGTTATAGTGAAAAGAAGGCCATCAGGGTGGAAATTAGCTTTCACCAGACACTGAATCTGCTGGCACCATGATCTTGGACTTCCCAGACTACGGAACTATGAAAAAAAAAATGTTTGCCCTTTAGAATCCACCCAGTTTATGGCATTTTTGTTATAGCAGCCTGAATGGACTAAGGCACCTCAGTACTGTTCACTAATCCCTTCCTTCTTTTCTTAGAATATGTAATGCAGAATTACAAACACTGCTTTGCAAATATTTCTAATGCTTCATCTTTCCTTCCTCTGTTGTGCAAACCTGGAAAACAAAACCTATGACTGTAGTTAAATTTAACTATCCATCAGCTACAGGAAAAAATGGACATTGATAGATGTAAAACACAAAACCAAGTTGACTTGTTTCACTATAAATTCTTGATGACAAAACTCAGACGAGTCTTTAACACTACCTGGAAATTCTGGTACACTTCCCTAAACATTTTTTCATATTCCCCCAAATAACTATTTTATATCATCTCTTTCTTCGGATTTCTATTTTTTAAGAAATCCCCTAACAGTTAGCTATTGTCATATACTTTGTTACTCTGTTACAAATGTACAAGCAACAGATAAGTGAAATCCTTCAATCCTCCATGTCACCACTACCAATATATACCACCTTCCCTCTGTTATGAAGACAAACTCTTCTTGCCCTTACCAAGGTTCTACTCCTTCCTCATGTGCTCTAGGTCCACTGTTACCACATCAGTATAAGCCATGCTTGTTTATCATCTGAACGACTGTAGTAGCTTCCTGTTTGCCTTTTTTGCCTTCCTCTTGCCCTACAATAGTACCCTACAATAACACATTCGCTACCCAGTGGCCAGTATTCTTTTACAAACATATATTACATTCATCACATCCGCTTAAAACTATCCAATGGTTTTCCACCATAATTAGCATAAAACACAAAAATAATTATTCTGGTTTTTCAAAAAACAGAGAGAGAGAGAGAGAGAGAGAGGTGGTCCTTGATTGCCTGTTTTTCCTCATCTCTCACTCCTCGATCCAGCCTTCTCCAGTGATGCATTCCAGACCGGTCCCTCTTTTACTTCTCTTGTATTTATTACCTCTGCCTGGTATGCTTTTCTCCTCCACATTCAGAAAGATAGCCCCTCCTTTTCCTTCAGATACTTGTTTTCAAAATCACCCATTAAAAAAAGGCCTTCATTAGCCAGAGAGAAGAAAGGAAATGGTCCATGACCCAGAGATTTAAAAAAAGGCCTCACTGACTGCTCATATTCTAAATATCCCAACACTAATTTTCTGTTGTTAGACCTATTTTTAATTTCTTTATGGAGAAACCACTATCTGAAATCTAAAGGAAGAAGACAAGAGAAGTATGTCTACCACAAACTGCCAACTGCTGCCTGGTGAAGAGTTTCAGACAATCTTTCTTTTTTCTTTGTTTTGTTTTGTTTTGTTTTGTTTTGTTTTTTAAGCACAAGGTATTGGGTGGTTTGTGTCACAGCAAAGCTAGCTAATAACACATGGTAGTCATAGAAGTCTCATGAAAAACCACAGGAGTTATTCTGCTTCGGAAACTCAGCAGGGTGTTAACTACAGAGGAGAGAATAGTTGTGTAAGTTTTGGAGGAAAGATAGTTTGCTGGCTGGGGAAGTGGATTATAATATCTAAGCAGAGGGAAATTGGATTGTAAAGGCCTGGAAACTAGGAAGGATGGGAAATGTTTGAGGAACTGTAAACGGTTCGGCAGGACTACGATGTGAGGTGATTCAGTGCAAATAGTGAAAGATGGAAAAAAGGTAAGCTGGACCACACTGTGAGCGTCCCTGACAGCAGTCTGGGATTTATCGGAAGGCTATGTAAAGTAAGCTTTAAGTTAGGTCTGGTTGGAGCAGAACCAGATAGTATAAAGCTCACTCAGGAAGCAGTTTGGAGGACCCAGCAAATAGTGAAAAGGTTACAAGCAGGAGGAAGTTTACTGTTGTAATATTGGTGAGACATTTACAGGACCTGGAGCAAGATGATCAGATATTTGGTCATTTCTAAAGGAAGCATGTGTAGAAAGGGAGAGACTGTTTTTCACATTTCTTCTTTTTATTTTAAACTCAGAGGCTCAAAAGCTCTTGCACTTTCCTGTATCTTAGGTAATTAATGACATTAAAACAGGAGAAAAAATAGATCAACGCGGTAAAAGGAAAGACAAATGTCACTCCCTTTGTTTTTACATATGATCTGATACCTTGTCCAACCCTCTCTATTTTCCTTCTGATCATCTCTGATGGGGATGTGGCGTTGTTTTAGAATGGTAATAGATATCACAGGAAATCAAAAGTAATTCCAGTGCAATACTCTGTTTACTCTGTTTCTCTGTCATCTGCCTATTTACTATTAGCTACCTCAAATGCTTTTGGGACAAGCTATTTATCAATCTGTTTGTGCTTCACTCACTCATTCTCCCCTTAATGACCTCCCTTAATAATTTCCATAAACACAAATTTTTCATTCTATTTCCCAAATCTGTATTTCTAACTCACACCTCTCTTGACATTTAGATTTACACACACACACGCACGCACACACACACACACACACACACACACACACTGTCCTTATGTATTTCCAAATATACTCGGCTTTCAAAAAAATCTGTTGTAACATGAATTGTGATTATTTTTAATAAACTTTCATGAGACTGAGATCCAAAAAAAAGTATGGAAATAATCTAATACACACAGGTGATAAAATATGCTCCTATTGGATTATCTAGTTAAACTGAAGAGTAAACCTTAGCAACTCTTTATATTAGTATTGTTCTTCATAATTTACAAAATATACCAACATCCAATGTGAACATCATAAGATTTTCACAGCTCAGGCTAGGTACATAGAGTCATAGTGATTTTATAAATAAAGACCATAGGTCTTGGGGAGGGCAAGCTTCAGGGCATACGATCTGAGTATCCACACAAGGCCTGTGTTTAGAGGGGTCCTGCGTTGGATTTAGCACTCTGACTTTACCGTCTTAAAACCATTAATGATTTTTAAACATGGAGTTCTACATTTTCATTTGGCTTTGAGCCTATAAATGATATAGACCGTCTTGGGTTTTAAAGAAAAAGATATTTATGCAAGGATACACAAAACATAATTGACAGATTTAGGAAAAGAACATCCCGGTACCTTATTTGCATTTCAATGCCCTTTCCATAACTCAGTGCTGCATAGAATCACATAGTGGATCTGTCTTCTGATCCAGCTTTTCCAAGTTTTACAACTCACCAACTGTAAGCCTTTTAACACTATATCTAACATTACATAAGAGACAGTGACAGGCTCAACCTTTATTTTCCTCTTCATTGAAAACAATATCCTCTCTAACTTTGGCCAAGTATTTTTGCCTTGGAATAAACCACTAGCCAGAACAACCAATCCAGGCCATACTCATTCGGATGGAAGGTGGCCTTGTGCTATTAAAACAGATGGAATTTTTGAGCCTGACTGCTTCGCTCTGAAATAACAGGGCCATTATCAAAAAAACAGAGAGCACATGGACATGTAGAACAGTGACCAGGTTGCTTATCTGTATAAATAAAAATTGTAAAGGCCATTAAGAGCCCATATCCTGGTATTGTGCCCCCTCTAAACTCTGTCAGAGATTAACTGCCAACTTACGTACTGGGAAGATAGGAAAGAAATGGTATTAGTTTGCCTCTAGCTCTTTAAAATATCCATTCCAGCAAATGACATGTCATAATCCTCCAGAGATGCATCATTTTACTACATATAGTTAGAGAAACTCTCTTCAGGCACTGTGTATAAAAAATATGTTTGAGAAGATCTGTATAGTTTCAACAATATCTGGAACATGCAAAGTTTATACAGTTTACATTTTAGCTATATACACAAGCTTTCAGAATGTAGGTGCAGATTAAACAAAATAAAGCAAAACTAAAGTCACAAGAATTTTCCAATTTTCCACTTAACTCCAGAGCTTCATCAGCAACTGAGTTTCTTTTGGTATGTGTAACATCAAGGACTTTTAATATATTTTCATGTTGAAAAGATGCCTCTGGCAGGGGGCGGGGGGAAGCTACTTTAAATATGTAGTATATGTAAAAGTGTATTTTAATGATTAAATTGACATGTAAATACTATTAAAGGTAGGATCTGTCTCTTGTTCATGGTATATCCTTATCATACAAACCAGTGATTTCAACACAGAGTTTATCAATAAATATCTAGTGAATTAGTAAATAGGATTAGGTCAAAAATATGAAGGCCTTAAGAAGTCATATTAGTTTTAACATGAAAAAATTGTGATCAATACAAAAATCTCATGCAGAATGATAAGATTTGGAGGCTTTGGAAAGCAAAATTCTGATTAATTATAAATGTACACATAGCAAAACAAATTTTCAGTTGTACCAGATCTGCTTGTTTTGGTTAAATAAAGTCAGTTAATAGAGCTGTTTTAAAACCTGAAGAATCCAGCTACTACCCCATGCATCACATTGAACTGCCAGATATATTCATGTCTGCGTGTGTGTGTGTGTGTGTGTGTGTGTGTGTGTGTGTGTGTGTTTTAATTGAGTCCATTTCTTAAAGGTAATCAGGAAATATCACACAACAATATGGCTTCCTTAGAGGGGTGCCTGGGGAACTCAGTTGGTTAAGCATCTGTCTTCAGCTCAGGTCATGATCTCCGGGTCCCAGTGGGCTCCCAGCTCAGTTCAGAGTCTGCTTCTCCCTCTCCCTCTGCCCTTCCCCCCAGCTCATGTACACTCTCTCTCTTTCTCAAATAGATAAAATCTTTTAAAAAATATGGCTTCTTTAGAAAAATCTGAAGATGTTTAATACTAGATCTGCATTGCCAGATGGATACAACATAATAAAACACAAATGATGCTGCCCCCAATAAAAGAGATCACAGATACAACAATTTTCCATGGTCCCCAGCAATCAGTGTTGCCTCTCTGACATTTTGTTTGGCCTTATCATTAATTTGGGTTCCCTGTCTAGCCCTTATATTAACTTCAGTTGGTGATCTTGCTTTAAGTGATCTGAAAATTAATTAACATGCTTGTTAACCAACCTTTATTACTAAGCTCCAATTCTATCTGCCAAAGCTCTTTGTAGGGAAAGACAAAATTTTCTCCCTTGATAAAGTGGCAGATTCCAAGTGTATTAAAATTAAATATTTTTTCTGCCACTCCAATGACATCAAATGGCAAAAGAGGCATTGTCAATCACTGGCTACTTATTATTTAAAGGAATCTCTAATACAGAGAATGATCTTTTTATAGGATAATTCAAATAAAGTATTGAACATTCAATAAAAATCTCTTATCTAAACAGGATAGGATTGTATGAAACAGTCCAGAAGATAGACTTCAGAGAGTTCAAGAACTTGACGCCAACAGTAAAATAAATTTTACTCTCAGACAAAAAGACTCATAAAAATACACTTAAGCCCAGAATACAACTAACCCATAGCCAGAAATAAATTTGACAAGATCTTAAATAAATCAAATAAACAAAAGGACTGTAAAGTTTTTAGTGTATCAAAGCAGCTGACAAGTGAGTGTTCCCTGAATTGGAAAAGATACTAGTGAAAAAGCATCAAGATATTAAATATATCTTCTACAAGAACAGAGTATACGCAATCTACATAAACAATGTGCCAGATATGGCCAAAGCATGTGCTTGGAAAGGAGTACCCTGATATATAGACATAAAAATAAACATAGAAATATAAGCATAAAACATATAAACATAAAAGATCCTCATAAGCATCTGCAACAATAAGCTCCTTGAAGAGAGGACCTGCTTTCAGGAGCTACCATGGTCACCTAATTCAGCGTCATGTTCATTAGGCGCCTGTTGCCTAATTATTGTTTAAAGTTTACTTTAAAAAAATTGGGTGGTTCAGTCAGTTGGGCATCTGCTTTGGCTTAGGTCATAATCCCAGGGTCCTGGGATCGAGCCCCGCATTCGGCTCCCTCCACAGCGGGGAGTCTGCTTCTCCCTCTCCCTCTTCCTGCTGCTCCCCCAGCTCATGTTCTCTCTCTCCCAAATGAATCAATAAGTAAATAATCTTTAAAAAAAAATTGTATTCAAAGAGGGAAGGCACATGAGGGAAAACAAACCTACAGAGGAGATACATAGCCGAGAGAACTCCCTTGTGCTTAGGGTGTCAGAGGTCATGCATGCTAAATAGACACTCTCACTGTGAAACCAAAAACAGGTGAATAAATGACAGGATTTATAGTTTTAGAGCATTGGCAAGTTTTAGGAGTGAGTATAAGATGTATTAAAATTTCTCAGAAAAAGAGGACTTCTAGGGTAAGTCAACCCCAGGTCTTCTCTGGATTCATTTTCTGATTCCAGCCAAGGGCTAAGGATTGGGCTTGGTTCTGGCAGAAGAACTCAACTGTGTGAGAGAAAAACTAGTCAAGCTTTCAGTGGTGATGCTGGGCTGCCATGACACACTGGAGTCTGGGAGAGCCCTGAATGTATGGCAAGCTCCGACCAGGAGGCATTCACTGAGTTTTGGGGCTTTGCATGGGAGACGACAGTGAGAGCACTTCTAAACAGTCCTTCTGCAGTTTTTGTTATTCATGAAACAAAGGTTGTTAGAGGGAGGATAAATACTTGGCTAATCTTCCCTCAAGTAATTTGACAAAACTTAAGTTTTATGGGGTAAAGGACTCAACAAATAAACCCAAAACCTCTGAGTGGAAGAACTAATGCTTCTGCATACTTTCAGGGATTAGGAAAGGGGACCTTCCATTTCTTGGGTCAAAAATCCAGCAGGGCCATTTGTAAAGACTAGTTTTGAATGAGAGTTGGATCGAGTCTTATTAAAATTACGACCTAGCCCATGCCCAGAACAATCTTGATTGAATGGAGATGATCAGCCCATCAGATGTAAAGCTGCACGGCCTAAGAAAGCTAAACTTCCTGCAACTCCTTACGTTTTTTTTTTTAGAATGTTAACTGCAGAACTGGGTAAGTTTGAACATGCAGTTTGAGGACAGGAGTGACTCTACCAAGGGACTTAAGAAAGGCAGCAACCAACATATTTATCCTTCAAGAATCTGCTCAGACCTCTTAGGTAAGAATGAGTATATTCCAAGAGTCCTTTTTAAATAAACTGTCTTAAATAGCCTTTATCAAATTCCAACAGGGTAATCCTTCTGCTTGTCTAACCTGCTAAGGTTTAAAGGTCAGATTTCTCTCTTGACCCCCAGTAACAAAACAAGAGTTCTTAGCATGGGATCCATGAATGAAGTTCAGAGGGCCAAAATACATGGGTGTAATTTTTAAAAACTATGTATCTTCATTAACTTCTAACTGAAATACAAAATTTTCTTCCACCAGGAATATAGGTAACTCATTATGGTAAAATCAGCATATCTATAACTTTGTCACCAACAGAAATCACATAGAATTTCATATCAAATACAGTTGTTGCAGATACCTGGAAATATCCCTTGTGCTTTTCAGCACTTCAAATTATGGTAGTTATTCAACCCACTACTAGATCCCATTAAACACACACACATTTTTTATATATATATATAAACTATTTCAAACTATATGTTCAATTCCCTTAATAAATATAAGATAATTCAGATCTTTTCTTGCATGAATATTGATAGTTTGTGACATTCAAGAGATTTGGAAATTTCATAAAAGTTTTAGAATTTATGAGCAAAAGTTTTTTTATACTCTTTCCATATTTTCCTCTTAATAGCTATAGGATCGGTATTGATATCTACTCATTTTGATATTGATTACTGATAGTAAAACTATTTTTCTCTTGGTAAACCTAGTTAAAGTTTATCAACTTTCTTAATATATTCAAAAAATTAACTTTTGGCCTCACTGACTTTATCTGTTGTTGTGTTTTTTCTTTTAATTTCATTGATTTCTGCTATAATATTTATAATTTTCTCCTTTATGCTTGTGCCAGGCTTAATGTTATCTTCTTTTACTAGTTTCTTGAGATTGAATCTTAGATTACCGATTTTAGGCACTTCTTTGCTAATCATTGAAAGTTAAAATTTATCCTTCAAGCACTGCTTTAGCTGCATTTGAGGAATTTTGATTTGTTGTACTATCTTCATTTAGTACAAACTATATTTTATTTTTCATAAGCTTCTTTTTAACGCATGGGATATTTTTAAGTTTAATATCCAAATATTTGAGGGTTTCCGGGATATCCTTCTATTACTGACTTATAATGTAATTCCATCATGGTCTGAGACCACACTCTGCATAATTTCTATCCTTTAACATTTTTTTTAAGGTTTGTCTGTGTGGTCTATTTTTGGTGAGTGTTCCATACACATTAGGAAATAGCTCATATATATTCTGCAGTTGCTGGTGGAGTGTTCTGTATATGCCAATTACGTTGGTTGATTATATCATTCAGATCATTTATATCCTCACTGAATTTCTGTCCACTTGTTTTATCAATTATTCAGAGAGAATTGTTGAAGTATTCAACTATATTTGGATCTGTTTCTCTTTATATCAGTTTTTGCTTCATATATACTGTAGCTCTGTTCTTTTGGCGAATACACATTTACCATTATTGTGTTCTCTTAGACAATTGACCCCTTTATCATTTTGTAATGTCCTTCTTTTTCCCTGATACTGTTTCTTGTTCTGCAGTCTACCTTGTCTGAAAATGCTACAGCTTTTTGGGTTTTTTTTGACTACTGTTTGAATGACATATCTTTCTCCATCCTTTTACTTTCAAGCTGTTTGTCTATATTTAAATTGTGTTCTTCTAGATAGCATACAGTCACACTTACTTTTATATCTAGTCTTTAAATCTTTGCCTTTGTTTTGTATGTTTAGACAATTACTATTTGAAGTGCTTATTGATATGGCCGGATTAAACTCTTCCATCTTGCTGGTTGTTTTGTATTTGTTCTCTTTTCACCTTCATTTTTTTATTTTCTCTAAATTTAATTGAGCATTTTTATGATTGCATTTAAGCTCATCTATAGAAATATTATTCATGCATCATTTAAAAAACTTTTTTTGTGCTTCCCCTAGAATTTACAATATACATTTTTACAAAATCTGAGCCAGCCATCAAATGGTATTACAATATCACATATAATGTAAGAACCTTATAACATCATTCCAATTCCTCCTCCCATCCCTTGTGCCTTTTTAATTAAATATTTCATTTTTATATGTGCTATAAACACAAAATACATTGTTGCAATTTTTTAAAAAAACAGTCAGTTATCCTTGAGAGCTCTTATAAATAAGCTAAAAATTATTTTTCATTTGTTCCATTTTAGATGGTCATAACTTCTTTTCAGCAGAAAACAAATTCAAGATTCTTCATTGCTAAGTCAAAGCCTACAAATATAATTTCCTTTTTAGATAGTCTCAGAAAGAGGTTATTACAGGATAGTAGTTGAAGGCAGTGACTATTTTGAGAAAGCATTATTGAAATCGACAATGTATGGGTTATGAAAGGAACAGTGTAAAATAAGATTGGAGAGATTATTTGGATCAGAATATAGAGAGTCATTAATATTTATGATGGGGAATTTTTTTTTCAGTGCACAATTGATTTTCTGCCCAATTATGTTTAGGGAAAATTTGTTTGATGATATTTTTAGGATGAATTAGATGGTTGCAGAAATGACTGTATTCAGAGAATAAAGTTAGAGCACCAACCTAGGATGGTAGCAGTAAAAATGAAAAAAAAAATGCAGATAAGCAATAAGAAAAGAATTAACATACCTTGCTAACTAAAGGTAAGGAGAGATACAGGAGAAAAAGATGATTCAAAGTTTTATAACCTGAATGACTGAGAGAATGGAATCTAAACTGAGTTATTTTTTGGGGGGGAAAGATAGTTAAATTGGTTTTAAATTTGATTAAAATGCATGAGAGAAAACTAAAAGAAGCTATTCAAAGAGGTAAAGGGGGAAGAATGAAGAGGATTCAGAGGTTGCACAGTCAGGATATCTCAAAAAGTACAAAACAAAACTAAATTTAATGTAAAACTTCCATAGAAAGGGTGTTCTATATATAAGGCTAAAAAGCTAAAGCTTTGTTAACTGGTGTTGGAACTGGGGTGAATGAAACTGATTTTTAAAAGTTTCTTGGGCCAGTTTGTTTCACAGAAGCAGACAAGGTAGCTGTAGATGAAATAAAAATACAATAGGAGCTGGGTTGTCAAAAGACTGCCCCAACTCTGCAGCTCTTTATAGGAACCTCATGCAAATAGCTGATCCAAAAAAAATCCAACCCGTTCTTGAGGGGGGAAGAATCCAGCACACATCAGTACAAAGACATCAAAAGAAAACAAGAAGGCAAGAGCATGAAGGCTTGTTAAGAAATAAAAAGCATATGTCAGAAAAATTAAATTGCAAAAGGAAGATTTTAAAATCACAAGCAAATATTTCACTACAAATCAAAGTAAAAGTAAATAAATCTTATTAAAACAATTATGATAACTAAAGTAAGTAATAAGAGAAAATCTAGCTAGTCATCTAATTTATTATATATTTTAAATCTCTCAAAAAGAAACCCTCAACCTCACATGAATTCCTTTAAATATTTAAGGAAGTAATAATATAAATAATAAAGAACCACTTCCAGAGAATAGAGAAGATTGAACACACTTACCATTCCATTTTTAAGGCTAGCATAACCCTGATACTAAAACCTGACAGGGGCATAAAGTCAATAGAAAGTCTTGAAAAAAAGCATTAGTGACAATATAGAATCTCTAAGAGCAGAATGAGATCTAATCAGGCTGAACTAAAAAACGCTATGAATGAAATGCAGTCCACACTGGATACTCTTAACAGCCATTCTCTCAGAAGAGAGAATCAGTGATATAGAAGATAAGCTAATGGAATGGAAGGAAGTTGAGGTAAACAGAGATAGGCTGCTAGTAGCACATGAAAAAAAAGATTGGAGAGATTAATTGTGCCATGAAACGTTCCAATGTCAGAATTATTTGGATCCCCGAGGGGTCAGAGAGAGGGATAGAAGGTGCATTTGAGCAAATCATAGCTGAGAACTTCCCTAATCTGTGGAAGGAAACAAGCATTTGAATCCAAGAGGCAGAGAGGACCCCTCCCAAAATCAATAAAAATAGATCAACACCCCGACATATAATAGTGAAGCTTGCAAATTTTACAGCCAAAGAAACTATACTGAGAGTAGCCAGGGAGAGGAGGTTCCTTACATATGGAGGGAAGAACATCAGAATAACATCAGACATGTCCAAAGAAACCTGGCAAGACAGAAAGGGCTGACAAGACATATTCAGGGTACTAAATGAAAAGAATATGCAGCCAAGAATACTTTATCCAGCAAGGCTGTCATTCAGAACAGATAGAGAGATAAAGAGCTTTCAGCACAGGCAGAAACGGAAAGAGTATGTGACCACCAAGCCAGCCCTGAAAGAAATATTAAGGGGGATTCTGTAAGCGAAGAGAAACCCCAAGAGTCACATAGACCCGAAAGAAACAGAGAAAATCTACAGACAGGGACTTTACAGGCAATACAATGGCACTAAATTCATATCTTTGAATAGTTATTCTGAATATAAATGGGCTGAACTCTCCCATGAAAAGACACAGGGTTTCAGATTGGATAAAAAAGCAGAAACCAGCCATATGCTGTCTACAAGAGATTCATTTTGAACGTAAAGACACCTCCAGATTGAAAGTAAGGGGATGGAGAACCATTTACAATGCTAATGGACCACAAAAGAAAGCTGGGGTAGCAATCCTCATATCAGACAAATTAGATTTTAAATCAAAGACTGTAGTAAAAGATGTAGAGGGACACTATATCATACTTAAAAGGTCTATCCAACAAGAAGATTTAACAATCATAAATATTTATGCCCCCAACATGGGAACAGCCAATTATATAAACCAGTTAATAAGCAAAATAAAGAAACATGTTGATAATAATACATCAATAGTAGGAGACCTCAACACTCCACTCACAGCAATGGGTAGATCATCTAAGCAGAAGATCAACAAAGAAACAAGAGCTTTGAATGACACATTGGACCAGATGGACTTCAGAGATACATATAGAACATTCCATCCTAAAACAAAAGAATATTCATTCTTCTCAAGTGCACATGGAACTTTCTCCAGAATAGACCACATACTGGGTCACAAATCAGGTCTCAACAGATACCAACAGATTGAGATTATTCCCTGCATATTTTCAGACCACAGTGCTCTGAAACTGCAACTCAACCACAAGAAGGAATTTGGAAGGAACTCAAACACTTGGAAGTTAAAGAGCATCTTGCTAAAGAATGACTGGGTCAACCAGGATATTAAAGAAAAACTTAAACAATTCATGAAAACTAATGAGAATGAAACACATTGGTTCAAAACCTATGGGATACTGCAAAGGTGGTCCTAAGAGGGAAATACATGGCCATCCAAGCCTCTCTCAAAATATTAGAAAAATCCCAAATGCACAAGCTAAATTTACACCTAAAGGACCTGGAGAAAGAACAATAAGTAAAGCCTAAAACAGGCAGGAGAAGAGAAATATAAAGATTAGAGCAGAAATCAATGAAATAGAAACCAGAAAAACAGTAGAACAGATCAACGAAACTAGAAGCTGGTTCTTTGAAAGAATTAATAAGATCGATAAACCTCTGGCCAGACTTATCCAAAAGAAAAGAGAAAGGACCCATATCAATAAAATCATGAATGAAAGGGGAGAGATAACCACTAATACCAAGGAAATAGAAATCATTATTAGAAATTATTTACCAGCAACTATATGCCAACAAATTAAGCAATCTGAAAGAAATGGATGTATTCCCGGAAACTTATAAACTACCAAGACTGAAGCAGGAAGAAATAGACATTCTGAACAGATGAATAACCAGTAAGGAAATTGAAGCAGTAATCAAAGACCTCCCAAAAAACAAGAGTCCAGGGCCAGATGGCTTCCTAGGGGAATTCTACCACATGGGAAGAAATAATACCTATTCTCCTAAAGCTGTTTCAAAAATAGAAACAGAAGGAAAACTTCAAAACTCGTTCTATAAGGCCACCATTACCCTGACCCCAAAATCAGACAAAGACCCCGTCAAAAAGGAGAATTACAGACCAATATCCCTGATGAATACGAATGCCTAAATACCCAACAAGATCCTAGCCAATAGGATCCAACAGTACATTAAAAGGATTATTCACCATGATCAGGTGGGATTTATTCCTGGGATGCAACAGTGGTTCAATATTAGGAAATCAAGCAATGTGATAGAGCATATTAATAAAAGAAAAGACAAGAACCATATGATCCTCCCAACTGATGCAGAAAAAGCATTTGACAAACTATAGCATCCTTGCCTGATTAAAACTCTTCAAAGTATAGGTATAGAGGGAATATACCTCAATATCATAAAAGCCATCTATGAAAAGCCCACAGTGAATAATATTCTCAGTGGGGAAAACTGAGAGCTTTTCCCTTAAGGTCAGGAATATGACAGGGATGCTCACTATCATCACTTTTGTTCAACATAGTACTAGAAGTCCCAGCCTCAGCAATCAGATAACAAAAAGAAATAAAAGGTATTCAAATTGGCAAAGAAGAAGTCAAACTCTCTCTCTTCACAGATGACATGACACTTTATGTGGAAAATCCAAAAGTCTCCACCCTCAAATTACTAGAAATCATACAGCAATTCAGCAACATGGCAGGATACAAAATCAATGCACAGAAATCGCTTGCATTTCTATACACTAACAATGTGACTGAAGAAAGAGAAATTAAGACATTGATTCCATTTACAATAGCAACAAAAACCATAAGATACCTCAGAATAAACCTAACTAAAGAGGTAAAAGATCTATACTCTAGAAACTGCAGAACACTTATGAAAGAAACTGAGGAAGACACAAAGAGATGGAAAAACATTCCATGCTCATGGACTGGAAGAATAAACACTGTGAAAATGTCTATGCTGCCCAGAGCAATCTACACTTTCAAAGCAATCCCTATCAAAATACCACTGACATTTTTCACAGAGCTGGGACACACAATCCTAAAATTTGTATGAAATCAGAAAAGACCCCGAATTGCCAGGGGATGGTTGAAAAAGAAAACCAAAGCTGTGGGCATCCCAATGCCTGACTTCAAGCTATATTACAAAACTGTGATCATCAAGACAGCATGGTATTGGCACAAAAACAGACACATAGATCAGTGGCACAGAATAGAGATCCCAGAAATGGACCCTCAACTCTATGGTCAACTAATCTTTGACAAATCAGGAACAAATATTCGATGGAAAAAAGACCATCGCTTCAATAAATGGTGCTGAGAAAATTGGACAGCCACATGCAGAAGAATGAAACTGGACCATTCTCTTACACCATACACATAGATAAACTCAAAATGGATGAAAGACCCCAATGTGAGACAGGAATCCATCAGAATCTTAGAGGAGAACATAGTCAATAACATCTCTTCAACACTGGCCACAACAACTTCTTTCAAGACATATCTCCAGGGGCACCTGGGTGGCTCAGTCGTTAAGCGTCTGCCTTCAGCTAAGTTCATGATCCCAGGGTCCTGGGATTGAGCCCTGCATCAGGCTCCCTGCTCGGTGGGAAACCTGCTTCTCCCTCTCCCATTCCCCCTGCTTGTGTTTCCTCTCTCACTGTGTCTCTCTCTCTCTGTCAAATAAATTAATAAAATCTTAAAAAAAAAAAAGACATGTCTCTAAAGGCAAGGGAAACAAAAGCAAAAATGAACTTTGGGACTTCATCAAAATAAAAAGCTTCTGCACAGCAAAAGAAACAGTCAACAAAACTAAGAGGCAAACCATGGAATGGAGAAGGTATTTGCAAGTGACATTACAGATAAAGGGCTGGTATCCAAGACCTGTAAAGAATTTATCAAACTCAACAACCAAAAATCAAATAATCCAAGCAAGAAATGGGCAGAAGACATGAACAGACATTTCTCCAAAGAAGACATACACGTGGCCAACAGACACATGAAAAAATGTTCAACATCACTAGCCATCAGGGAAATACAAATCAAAACCACAATGAGATACCACCTTACACCAGTTAGAATGGCAAAAATTAACAAGACAGGAAATAACAAGTATTGACAAGGATGTGGAGAAAGGAGGACCCTCTTACACTGTTGGTGGGAATGCAAGCTGGTACAGTCACTCTGGAAAACAGTATGGAGGTTCCTCAAAACATTAAAAATAGAGCTACCCTATGACCCAGCAATTGCACTACCAGGTATTTATTCCAAAGATACAGATGTGAAAAGAAGGGGCACATGCTTCCCAATGTTCATAGCAGCAATGTCCACCACAGCCAAACTGTGGAAGGAGTTGAGATGCCCTTCAACAGACGAATGGATAGAGAAGATGTGGTCCATATATACAATGGAATATTCCTCAGCCATCAGAAAGGATGAATACCCACACTTTGCATCAACATGGATGGAACTGGAGGGGATTATGCTAAGTGAAATAAGTCAAGCAGGGAAAGACAATCATCACATGGTTTCACTCATATGTGGAACATAAGCAATAGCACGGAGGACCACAGGGGAAGGGAGGGAAATCTGAAGGGGGAGAAATCGGAGAGGAAGACGAACCATGAGAGACTCTGGACTCCGGGAACCAAACTGAGGATTACAGAAGGTAATGGGGTGGGCAGATGGGGTAACCGGGTTATGGGTATTAAGGAGGGCACTGGGTGTTGTGATGCGCACTGGGTGTTATATGCAACTAATGAATCATTGAACACTAAAAACTAATGATGTACTATATGTTGGCTAACTGAGCATAGTATTTTAAACAATTAATTAATTAATTAAAAAAAATAAAGAGTCCGCCTTTGGCTCGTCATGATCTCAGGGTCCTGGGTTGGAGTCCCACATCAGGCTCCATGCTCAGCAGGGAGTCTGCTTCTCCCTCTCTCTCTGCCCCTCCCCAATGGCTCATGCTCTCTCTTGCTCTCTGTCTCAAATAAATAAATAATATCTTTTTAAATAAATAACATCAATGCAATCAAATATTCAATATTCTAATCTGTTCCATTTTCCTCTAGATTCAATAAAATCCTAATCAAAACCTCAGCACATTTCTTTTAGGAGGAGATGGAAGGATTAAAACTGATTGTAAACTTTATATTGAAATGCAAAGGACCTAAAATAAATGAAACAATTCTGGAGGGAAATAAAAAGATACCACTAGACATCAAGAGTTACAAAGTAACAGCAATTAAGACAATATGATTTTGGAGTAAAGCTCATCAAATAAGTGAATAGAGCAAAATAGAGTTCTTAAAAGCCAACCTATACACATCTAAACCTTTGATTAATGAAAAAATTGGCCTTGCAGAATAGTGGGGAAGGTTGCTTTTCAGTAAATGTTTCTTGTTCAGTTGGAAAGCTGTATGAAAAACTTCACTTATGACCTCTAGTTTACACCATATTTAAAAATCAGTATCAGGTAGTTTATAGTTCTTCATGTGGTGCATATAATAGTAAAATATCTAGAAGAGAATATAGGTGAATATCTTCATGACCTTGGGGTTGAGAAATAGTATTTAAGCAGAAATCTAAGAAGCACAAAGTTTATGGTTAATTATTGATAAATTGGTCTATGTTTAATTTAAGAACTTCTATTCATCAAAAGACAACTTTTGCAAGTAACAAAAAGCTAAGCCACAGTGTAACACTTAGATATTTCTATATCTTAAAAATAATTAGATTTAAAATAAAGAATTGGTAAATAATAACTTTAAAAACTCAGACAATTCAATAGAAAAATAGGGATAGTCTCAAACAGGCATTCACAAAAGATGACATCCAAATAACCAATAGATACATGGGGAAGCATTCAACCTCACCAAGGAAACACAAATTAAAACCACAATGAGATCATATTACACAGTACCCACTAACATGCCAGAGGGTCAAAATGAAAAAAAATGGACAAAAATGTATCAGAACAAACATGAAGAAACTGCAACTTACATACACTTTTAATAGAAATGAAAATTGGTACAACCACTTTGGAAACTCTAGGGTAGTATTTATAAAAGTTGGTAGAGGCATGCTCTCTTTTTTTATAAGTAGGCTCCATAATGGATCAATGATCCCTGCCTCATGGTATTCATTCTACATAGCTGTTTCCTCCTGCAGTGTATACACTGCAGAGGTTACAGAGCTGATCTCTGTAACCAGTAAGATACTATAGAAATAATAGTTAATGACTTCTAAGACCAGGTCATAAAAGACACTGTGGCTTCTACCTTACTCTTTTTTGGATCAGTTACGCTTAGGGAAGCCAGCTACAATATCATGAGGGCATGCAAGCAGTCCCATGGAGAGGCCCACATTATGAGGAACTGAACCTCCTGCCAATAGCCAACTGAGGAACCCATCTTGGAAGTGGATCCTCCAATCCCAGTCAAGTGTGCAGATGACGGAAGCCAAGGCCAACATCCTGACTACTGTCTTATGAAAGACCCTTGAGCCAGGAATACACAAAGCCAAATTGCTCCTCGATTCCTAACTAATTGAAATTACGTGAGATTATAAATGTTCATTTTTGTTTTAAGCCAGTAAATTTGGAATAATACACCTTCTGACCAAGCAATTCCACCCTTGCATAAAAAAACTCAAAAAATGTGCATATATATATATATATATATATATATATATATATGCACAAAGAGACAACTAAAACATTGCTTATAATAAAGCTGTTTGTTATAGTCTGAAATGGAAACAAACCAATTATTCTTCAATATTAGAATACTATACAAGAATGAAAACAAACTTCTGCTGCAAGCAAAACCACAGATTAATCTCATAGGTATTGTATTGAGAAAAGGAAGGCAGATACATAAGAATACAAAGTGTATGTTTCCTTCAAATACTTTTTAATAGCAGGTAGAAAGAATCATGGAGACAGAAATCAGAAGTCAGTTCCTCTTTGAAGGGGATGTAACTAGGAGAAAGTGTGAGAGGGTACCGGGATGCAGCCACTTCTGCTTGCTGATCTGATCGGTGCTCACGTGGGCAGGTTATTTCATGAAAGCTCATCAACTGATTTGTACATTTTTCTGCATTTATGTTATGCTCCAATGAATTATTTCCCTTGCAAATGATTTCTATGAAATTCATCTTTTCATCTCCCATAACACTTCATAAAAAGTAGCTACTGTGAATATGTATTGAATAGATAAGTTAAAGAATAGGACATTTTAGATTATATGACAAACAAGTGACACTTTCTATTAAATTTTTAAAAACAGTATTTCAAAATAAGATTATTTGGTTCTCTATGAAGACAATAAGTTGACTATGTACGTATATACACAAACATATACATACACACACCCATATATGTAGTTAAGTTAACATTCTGGTAATAGAAAGGAAAACAAAAAATGCCCTCAGATTAGATTAACTCTCTGAGCCCCAAGGGAATACTTTCTTTCTCACATGCTCTATCATTTCATCTCCTATTAAAAGAGATGCTATAATCTTGTGAATTTGAAATTCACACGCTCACATTATTCTGCATATGGACATCTCTGTGACGACAAAAAATCAAATAATAAATGAAGATTGCATCAGTGTCATTAATCAATTAAATTTTAATTATGTTTACTCTAATGCTAAAGTTAATTCCCCTAAGAGGGCACTCCACTTGCTTGTATTCAATAAGCAGTGTAGCAGACTCATGAATAGCACTTATAAACTGGCACGTACAATTAGCATTTAATTATATAAACAATGAAACTCCACTTACCTAAGAATTATGTGACCATAAGCTGCTATCATCCAGGGTGACTGCAATCTCAGGAGTTGCTGAAGGAGACACCTGATCAGAAGTCCACTGGGAAAGTTTGAAACGGGGGACTAGTCACGTCAACAAGAAGTGTACATTGATTTACTAGACAGCAGAGCAAGTAACACTCATTGATTAACCACTACCTGATCATACAATAAATATTTATGACTACTTTTATGAATCAGACACTGATGAGTGCATGGGAGTTAACAATGGAATAAAATGTCCGTCTTTGGTAGAACAAAGCAAAGTAGAGAAAACACACACACGTGTGTGTTAAACAGCACCACGACAAATGCAAAAGAATTCTCTGGAGACACAAAGGAATAAGTGAGATATTGGCTGAAGGGAGAGATGAAGCTAAATAAAACAGGGTGTATAGGAGTTTTCCAGAGGGTGGAGGGACACATTTTAGGAGTAGTAAAATACCATTACGAGGGATGGATGCTTGAAACATCATGACATAGTAAGGCATCTGCTAGCAATCCAGTATTCCAAAGTGGTAGTTTACAAGGATCAACTGTGACAGAGGAAGAGGCAAGAGCATTAAGCAAGTTCTATGCCATCAAAGATATCATATGCCTCACACTAGAGAGCCTGGACTATATTCCAAAGGAAATGAGCCATCGAAGGCTTTAAGGAAGGCCCAAATCATACCGCTATTTTTCAAAAATACTCTGTTAGCTTGGTTTTCTACCAAAATGGAGCCTGAGAGAAGGACTTCTGATGGATTGTTTATTTTTAAGATGGTTTCAAGAGCCAGAATGAGATTCCTGGGAAAACGAAGCAGGAAACGAGAAAAAAAGAACATAAAGATTTAGTGTTGAGGTCACCATTATGGGCAATGGGAGCTTACTTCTGCTTAGGCCTTTTGAGAAATGTACACGTTTCCCAGAATTATCTGCCTGAATGATAGGAGGTAGGGGCATTTATTCATTGGCCTCTGCTCACAGTGGGTCAGGGTCTGCCCCTGGGAGTCTTTAGTCTCTCCAACTTCTAAGGCCCACTTGCACTCCCTGAGTGAGCTCTCAGACACAGCCCCAAGACAGAAAGTAAAGATGTACCTGTGGAAGGCTGGTAGGAGAGAACTGCTTTCCAGAGGATGAGAACAGTGATACCAAAGGCATCTAATACAGATCTCCCTGAGCACAGATTCTGTGATGGCTGAGTATCCGCAAGCATAGCACCTTAGGACAGAAATGTGAGGGGATAGTGGTAAGCACCAGGAAAGATAGCAGCCTTCCTGACTGTATTTGTAACATGTTAATAGGCAAAGTTGACTTTTTTTTTTTTTTTAAACTTTACCAAATGTGGGCTTTTGCTGGGTACCTGGCTTGAGTACTGTACATTGCAAATCCCAACAGATAGTATTATTGTCCTTAAACAATATCTTAAATTTCTTTAATGGAAGGATCCAGGCACAGAAGTTAGATGGTGTCTGGTGGACATTTTACATGGTTAATTTCAATTTAATTTGCATTATAGCTCCGGACATAATTTTAGATGTGCTGAAACTTCAGCAGTTTTAGAAGTTTTATGTTTGGTGCTCTTATTCATTTGTCAATACTTCTGTCCAAAGCAACAATAGTTTCCCAGAGTTGAATGTTTATATCAGCATTTCTTAACCACTCCATGCAAAGCTTTTGTATGGCACTTTGATTTATTTATTTTTATGGCTCATTTCCTTTATTTTGCAAGCACCAGTATAGACAATCCTTCAGAATTTGCCAGAAAAATACTCAAACACAGAAGGACATGTTTGTCTTTTGATGGTGGATATTTATTCATTTGAGATGGAATTTTGATAAGAATCTTCATTGTGCAGATATTAATAATGAAACTTAGCAAAAGTAATCAGGAAGTCTCAAGAACAAATGCTTCCATAAAGACAGCGAATCAGGGCTCTAATATTGTGAATATTGCATATTGGTAGTGCTTGATCCCCCTGTCCTGAAGGTGAATCATCAGAACATTAAAAAACTTGTCAAAGCAATGGACAGATATTTCAACACTCAATGTGTTATTCCAGTTCCCTCTCTCTTATTCCTTCACTCTTCTTTTTGACAGTCTTCTGTGCACCTATACATAAAGAATTTTATGAAAATAAGACAGAACGTTGTGCTGTATTATAATTAGACCAATTATCCTTAAAGCCTCCTCTTTAGACAATGGATCTTATTAAACAATTCTCACCATGTCCTCCTTTCAGATAAAAAAAAGAAAACAGAAATGGTTCCCTAATATCTATCATTCAAAGATTTCTTTAGTAGAATATCAAGATTCCCCAGGACACAGTTTTCTTGAATAATTTTCCACTATTAGTCTGAATTTCTTATCATATGCCCCGTCTACTCACTATTCCTTAGAGATCATATTCAATATCACTACTTTCATGCCTAACATGTTTTATCACCACCAACTTAAGTGCCTTTGTTTAGGTATCAATATTATATAACCTAGAGAGCAAGGCAGGATTCAGTCTACACTTCTCCATTCTTCTCAACACCTAACACTATGTCCAGAACCTGGAAATTGAATCTCTTTCTTCTAATACTTTCTCTTCCCGTCTGACATATGTAATACCTTTTGACATGTGTATCTTCTGACATATACCTATCTTCTTTATGTAAAGAAAAATACTCAAAAGGCTTTATCAGTTGTGGGTTGTGTCTGATTATTTCTATACTATAACCTACAACATTTGTCATACCACCTATAAGTATGCTTGATAAAAACTCACTGAACAAATGAATGGATAGAGGAATGCACTATAACCTCCCAGTGTATATTTCAACTTTGCACACACACACAAAATCACTGTTGCAATTTATTGAGGGTGATCAGATATTGATGTTTGGGAGCCCTGGTTAAACTGACCTAGCAGGGTTCTTGCTAAAAGTGGATTTTATAAGTAAGCGCACAAATGGATTTAGAAGGTTCAGAAGCCTAAGTCTAGTCAAGCCAAGAATCTTTGCCAGGAGGAAATGGTATCTTTCCTCTTGTCAAACACCAGTCCTTGTTTTGGTTCTATATTTAATTTCTTCTTGCCTCTTAAATATCCAGCCCTGCTTCCTTGTCTTTTGAGTCACAACAATTCCAACTTTCTAGCTCTTCTTAATTCAGCAAACATGATCACACTTCCACCATTCTAAAACAAAACAAAACAAAACAAAACAAAACAAAACAAAACAAAACACAAACAAAAAAAACTCCTCCAGGAAAACTTTCTTGTTATCTATCACCTCTGGATGGATTTAGAGTTTGTGAGGTTTAAAACTTACTATAATTTGTGGGGCCTCTTTGAGAAAAAAAAAACCAGAAATGTATAAATACAAGATAAGGTAAAAATAAATGTTTATTATGAAAAACAGAAATTTCTACAAACGAGCAAGGACTAGAATAATCAGGCCCTTTCTTCTGAGATCTCTTTGAGAATTTATCAGAGGTGTTTACATGGAAATGCTTCCACTGCAACTGGGTGTAGAACATTCCATATCTCTCAGCAATGCACAGCACTCAGGGGACCCAGGCAGATGACTGTCCCTGAAGCCTAAGCTCATTATCTTCTTGGAAAGTCAGCATTTGCTACTGCCTTGTTTTTCTCCCTGTGCTCAGAGCTAGACCTCTAAAAGGAATATCTGATACTCTGTTTCCATTCCCTCCTCTCCTACTCATTCTGCTGCTCACTGCAAAATGGAGTCTACCTCTGCTGCCCCATTGTAATTTTGCCTGAAAATAATTTGTGATTTCTTTCTTGCCAAATCATGTTGATACTTTTCAGTGTTAGTTGCTTAAACATTTATAGTTGTATTTGACCATCAGTTCTTTTTCCTTGACTTCCAATGCTTTCTCCCGGTTAGCTTTTAGGTTCTTTTCTTACTTTCCTTAAGTGCTCTTTTTAATTTTATTCTTGGGATCTTTAAGTGTAATTTTACCCTAGAATCTCTCTGCAGCTCTATTTTAATTCTATATAGCATATTCTTCTTTCTCTACGTAACATCTTATTTTTTCAAATATCTTCCTCTTCTGTCAAATCTCTATAAGCCCATATTACTTTCCTAAATTCCAAGTGTTTATATCCAAATGCTTGTGCAAAGTTCCTGAGGTGGGAACAGGCTTGATTTATTTGTTCAAGGACCAACATGGAAGCTGGTATGTCAAAACTAATGAGTGAGTATAAAAGGGTAGAAGATGAATTAGGAATGTTAGTTAGTATGGTATCTATCAATGGAGTAGTTGCAGCAGAGTCATTAACAAATTACTTTCAGTTGTTTATTGTTTGTATAACTTCACCTCCGACTGAACTCCTTGAAAGAAGAAACTATATTCTCCCTGGTTTCTGCCTTCCTGGTACCTTTTTACTTGTACACCTTTTATTGAATGAATGCATGAATGAACATGAATGAATAGAAGGATTTCCATGAAACTTGCTCTGTGTCATTCAAAAATAAATGACTCCTGGTAAAATACCTGTAACATTTATCTTACAAGAACACAAGAGAGAATTCTTATAAAATTTCAAATGGAATCGCATATCTTCCTTTGATTTTAAATAAGTTCATGATAGAGCTAAGTGAGATAGCGACCTTTAAAAAGTGTTCTATTTACTTTCTGAATTTCATTAAGCATACAATTGATTTGTAAAATTGTATCAGAAATATGTAAACTTTCTCAAAGTGCCTATAATATAAAATTGGTAAAACTGAAAATTTCAGCAATAAATTGCCCTCTTGTCTAGAGTACTAAATGAAGAAATTTCCTTCAATAGTCATTTATATTTGATCACTTAAGTGCTTAGGAAGAAATACTAGGTACTGTCTACATGTTTACATTTTCAATAGAAAAATAGAGATGCTAAAGTTCCATAATAATTCACAGAAGATACAAACATTTCTAAAATGAGTTAAGCCTTATAAAGCCATCGCTTATACTACAATTACCTTTAATATAACTATAAACCGATTGAACACCAATCATTCCCACCTCCTACATTTTTTATGAATTCTGGCAAAATAAAAATAAAATAACAATGTGATTATACTATCACTTTTGTATTTATAGATACTAAACTCCTCCTGAAAACCAAAAAGTACAGGTAGCATAGTAAAAGTAAAAAAAAAAAAAAAAAAAAAATCCATGAACAACATCTTTAACAATCTAGGAGTCAGAACATCCCACAAAAACCTGGAATAAAAATAAGTATGGCCAAATCATAAATAGTAGCAGGACTTGCACAAAATGAGTAACTATATGGTGGCAGCAGCTGAAAGGGGAGGAAGGCACTTGAATTCGGTTTCTAGATTATTTAGCTCAGTAGATGGGTGCAAGCCAAAAATGGATGGCAGCTCCCGAGAGGCAGAGCTGCAATGGTGCACCTAGTTATTTATTTTGTGTGGAAAGAAAGCAACTTGAAGTGAGAATGTGTGTAGGTTCATGGGTAGAGGCTGATGGCCTGCTCATCTGTTGGAGAGCTGGAAGGAAAGGACTGAATGATCAGAGACAAAGAAGTCAGGGATAGAGGCATGTGGATGGAAGCAAGAGGGTGAGTATCAAGAGTAAAATGGTCACACCCCCTCTAACACCCACCATGACAGAGTCACTGAGCAATCAATGGATAAAATGATTTGCCCAGTTGGTGTTGCCCAACATTTGTCACTAGCCATTCCAGAACTGGTATGACTGATGGTCAAATGGAAGGAGTGGCTAAAGTGGCAGAGAAAGAAGCTACACAGGAGTCCAACAGCATGGATTCTTATTTACAAGGCACTTCTATCTACACTTGCCTCTGAATATTCAACTTGTCAGCAACAAAGACCAGTATTGAGCCTCTAATAGGACACAATTCCTCCAGGAGATAAAATTGGCCACTTGGAAATAAATCCCATCAAAATTTAGGCACCTTATATGTTGGTGACAGTTGTAAAGACCCAGTGACCTAGGGCACGTTGAGATATCCTTTTCCAGGTGATTTCTTTGGATTTTGATATCAAATATATCTCATTTAGTCATGCTACTTAGATTCTGATAAGATCACTAACCCAAAATGCTGCCAGTTCTGAGTAGGGTTCATAACAGGAGAAATATCTGCAGTCAGTCCAGGCTGCCATGCAAGCTGCTCTGCCACTTGGGCCATGTTGCTCTGCAAATCTGATAGTTCTTGAATTGTCTGAGGCAGATATGAATGGAATATGGACTACTCCACAGGCATTTATAGGTGACTCATAGTACAAAGCTCAGGGTCTGAGAGAAAAGCAATTTCCTACCCATTACTATTCTCCTTTTGAAAAATAATGTTTGGCTTACTCCTGGGCTTACTAGAGACAAGAGCACCTGACTGTAGGCCAAGATGTTACCATGTTACCCGAAATGCTCATTGTGAATTGGGCATTTTCTGACCTATCCAGCAATCAAGTTAAGTATGCACAGTAGCATGTCATCGTCAAATGAAAGTGGAAGACACTTTCACATATGTGAGATAGACTTTGAAAGTTCCAAAAGTATAAGTAAGTTTCACGAGTAAATAGCAGATATTCCAATGACCCATGATCATGTCATAGCCTCTCTCCCTCTTCACCTGCATCTCTGGTCTCAAGTGCAATTGCCTATGACCAATGATTCAGAATGAAAAAATCTAGACCTGGAAGCATATCTACCATTACAATCCTACTAGAGTATCCCTGAAAAACAGTCCTAATGGAAAGTTCTCTAAGTAGGCTTGTCTTTTTATTAATCAGCAATTTTTAGAACAGCTTTAGGTTTATAGAAAATTGGGGATAGTGTAAAGACAGTTCCCATATAACTATTCTCTCCCCACCCCTCACCCCTTCTCACAGTCAACCCTATAATTAACATCTTGCTTTTGTGTGGTACCTTCATTAACAATTGATGAACTGATATTGATACATTATTTTTATTTTTTCTCCAATAAAATTTAATTTATTAAAACAGACAGTGAGCCATATCTGATCCAGGGGCTATAGTTTTCCAACCCCTTCACTAAAGGACAAAATCAATTAATAACAATACTACCTTGGGGTACATCATAAAAAGATGAGTAATTAAATGCCAAGTTAGAAACCAGTGTTGTACAAGAGGAAAACCTAGAGATCACAGGAACAACCAAACTCTTCTAAATTACATTTATGAAATTGGAACCATGGGTTTTTGTGTGGTGCTTATGAAGCCCTCCAAGTTCAGTCTCAAAGTTCCTTATTGGTTGAAGGGACACTGAACCTGTAATTAAGTCACTGTTTCTCAGCTCCATGCCCATCTATCCATACTATCTCTGTGATGTTAGGGCTGGGGCTCTGTGAACCACCTTTCCACTTTGCCAGCTGCTGCCTGTCAGGCTGTGCCCACAAGGCTGCTAGATGGAAGCCATGCGATGGGAGGAGGGGTGGAGCCTAGTCCTTCCTGTCTGCTTCCTATTGGCTTCCAGCTCCTGTGGATGTGGCCCAGCCACATTCCTTCACTTTAACAGAAGCGCTTCCTTCCTGTCGTAACTGCTGAATTCAGTTGACGCATTATTTTTAACTAAAGTCCATAGTTTATATTAAGCTTCACTCTTTGCATTATACACTTCTATGGTTTTGACAAATACATAATGTCATGTATCCACCATTACAGTATTATATGGAATAATTTAACTGCCTAACAATCCTAATCTCCACCTATTCACCGAGAATTCCTGAAAAACACTGATATTTTACCATCTCTATAGTTTTGACTTTTCCAGAATGCCAAATAGTTGAAATCGTACACTATGTATATAGTCTTTTCAGATGGGCTTCTTTTACTGAGTAATATGTCAAGAACTGAGCTGGACAAAGCTGAGTTTCCAGGTGTTAAGGTGTTACGTTAAAGGTAACAAGCCAAAATGAAAGTTAACAGTCAAGGCTTTAATCACTTACTACAATGCATAAGCAAGAGGCTCACCAGGATAAAGCACCAGTTCCCTCAATCCATTGGAACATTTTCCCCATGGAATGGTGCCAGAGGAAAGTCATATGTATCAGTGCAGATGGGAGAATCTACCAAGGGAGCCCTGAGTAAAAGGCTCCTGCTGTTTTATAGACCTGTGGGGAGGAGGGGAGAAGAAAAAGGCTAGGAATGGAAAAGTACTGAATATGGAGTCAGAGTGGAGAAAAATGTTGCAAGTCCCTCCAATAAGGTGGTCATGGCAGAGGCATCTGAGAAAGGCCTCAGCAAAGGGGTCCCTATAAGCAGGTCTCCAAATTGAGGCACTTGGGCTAGGAATGAGATATGCATAAGAGCATGGCCAGCTGGGGTGGGGAGTGGGGAGGCTCTGAGTACTTGACTGTAATTCTCTTTAGACTGTGTTTTAAGTTGGCTGTGGGGAGGGCAGCTTTCCCTCATGAGGCCTGCCAGGTAAGTGCTTTGTAACTGCCTATGGTCAAGACTGAAAGGCAGCACATAGTATTTTGGCCTGGAGATGGACTCTTCAATATATCTTTAAAGTTCTATCTTTTCTTGGCATGATAACTCTTTTTTTTTAATGAATGAATAATATTCTATTTTATGGATATACCAGTTGTCTAGCCATTCACTTTTTGAAGAAGATCCAGATTGTTTCTAGCTTTGGGGAATTATGAATAAAGTTGTTATAAACATTCAATGCAGGTTTTGTGTCAATTAATTTGAGTAAATATTTGGGAGAGTTTTTGATTGCTGGATCATATGTTGAGACTATATTTGGCTTATTAGAAACTGCCGAACTTTCTTCCACAATGGTTGTGCCATTCCACATTTCCACCAGCAATGAGTGAGAGTGCCACATCCTTGTCAGTTTTTTTAAATTGTCACTGTTTTAGATTTTTGCCATTTAGTCATTGTTTTAATTTGCAACTCCCACATTACATGTTGTTATAGACTGAATGTTTGAGTCCCCATAAAATTAATATGTCAAAACCCTATCCCCCAGTGTGATGGTATTAGGAGATGGGCCCTATGGGAAGTAAAGTAAGATTAGATTATATCATAAGGGTGGAACCTTCATGAATGGGATTAGTGCCCCCATGAGAGTCATAAGACCTTGCTTCCTCTCTCTGTTCTATGTCATGTGATGTTATAAGATGGAAGAGGTTTGTCACCAGAACATACCCTCAGTGGCACCTTAATCTCAGTCTCCAGCATCCCAGGACTGTGAGAGATAAACTTCCGCTGTTCATACCACACAGTCTAAAATACATCATTTTAACAGCCTGAAAAGACACACGTGATATTGAGCACCTTTTCATATGCCAATCTGCCAGGTGTATATCTTCTTCAGTGAGGTATCTGTTCAGATCTTTGGCCCATTTTTATTATTGTTGTGTTTTAAGAGGTTTGTTTATTTGTTCACTTGTTTGTATTTTTTAGATAGCAGGGCTTTCTTAGCTATGTGTTTCGCAAAAAATCTGTCTCAATCAATGGCTTGTTTTCTTTTCTCTTGACAGTGTCTTTCACAGTGCTCAAGTTTTTAAATTTTAATGAAATCCAAATTCACATTTTTTTTAAGAATTACACTTTTAGCGTTGTATCTAAAAACATATCACCAAACCCACAGCCACCCAGATTTTTTTCTTATATTACCTTCTGTAAATTTTATTCTTTTACACTTTGCATTTAGGTCTGTGATCAACTTAGAGTTAATTTTTGTGAAAGGTGTTAAGGTTAGGGGTCAAGATTCAATTTTCTGCATGTGAATGTCTAGTTATTCCAGCACCCTTTGTTGAAAAGACTATCTTTTCTCCATTGTATTGCCTTTGCTTCTTTGTGAAATATCAGTAGACTATATTTCTATGGTCTATTTCTAGACCCTCAATTCTGTTGTATCAGTCTGTTTGTCTAGTCTTTCACCAATTTCACACTGTCTTGATTAATGTAGCTTTGTAATAAGTCTTTAAGTCAGGTAGTATTATTTCTGATGCTGTTCTCCTTCTTCAGCAATGTTTATTGCCTTTCCATGTAAACTTTATAACCAATTTGTTCGTACCTACAAAATAATCTGCTGGGATTTTGTTATCATTTTGAAACATATATTAAGTTGACAATAGCAGGGATAATATTGAGCAATGCACAGGATTTTGCATTTTGCTTGGAAAGGTAGAGACAAGAATTTACCCTGAATAATCAGCAATGGCTGATAGTTTGGCTGATGGTTGGGAACTTGGAAGAAACACAAGGGGGAAGTTAGTTAAAAGATCTGAGGAAAAATTATATAAATAAAACTTTCAAATGGGTGCAGGGTTTGGAGATATTTGTGCCCGTGAAAATTCTCATCAAAAAGCATCTTCAGTAAAGGAGGATTTTAATAATAAAATGGTCAGAATGACTTATTCTGTATATATGTCAATCATCTAACCTCACCTTGCTCAAGGACTTATGACGAAGTGGCCATTGTTGGTAAAGATGGAGGTTTTGCCTGGTCTTAGCAATATAGACTTCCACTCACCAAAGACCAATTAGCTTCCGCCACTGCTATGACTTCAATATGTAACACAGTCAACCAATTCTGAGCCCTTGATAGGGCACAATTCCCCAGGTGATCAGCCAGACAACTGGTGTAGGATTGATTACATAGGACTACTTCCAACAAGAAAGTTTCAATCTTTGCAACTTTGCAATCTTTGTGACTTTTGGTTCTCACCGGAAAATAGACATTTGCTCTGGATATGGATTTACTTTCCCTGATCACAATGCTTCTGCCAAAACCATTATCTGTGGACTTATGGGATGTTTATTTGCTGTCATGTTTTTCCACATAGCATTGATTATAACCAAAACCAAAGCAAAACAAAGAACTCATCTGATAGCAAGTAAAGTGAGACAAGGAGCTCAGGCTCATGAAATTTATTAGTCTTACCACATGCCCCATCATCCTGAAACTTCCAGCCTTATAGAACATTGCGATGGCCTTTTGAAGACTCAGTTATGGTGCTAGGTAGGGGACACTACTTGTAGGGCTAGAGTAATGTCCTCTAAGATGTAGTATATGGTTTAAATTAGAAACCGACAAATACACTGTTTATCTCATATCTAGGATTCATGGGTCTGATCATCAAGGGGGTAGAAACAGTAGTGGCTCTACTCACTAACACCCTAGTGAGGCATTAGCAAAATTTGACCTTTCTATTACCACCACTTTGGATTCTACATGGCCAGAAATCTTAGTTTCCAAAGGAAGAAATCTTCATCAGGGGACAGAGCATGCTTCTACCCGGGCACATAGCAATGGTTCTAATAAAGTGGAAGAAGACAGTGCTATCTGACCATTTTTTGCTCCTCATTCAAGGACATCTAGAAGGTAAAGGTACAGAGGTAGTCCTGAATCTTCTGTGATAATTGGTCCTGACTACCAAGGAGAGACTGGGTTGCTACTACACAATGAAGTTCATCTGGAATGCAGAGGTCCCCTGGCCTGCTTCTTATTATTCATGGGACCTTGTGATTAAAATCAATGAATAACAGCAACAATCCAACAGGAAAAATGTTAACGGCTCAGACTTAACAGAAATTAAGGTTTTGTTACCCTATCAGGCAAGGAACTAAGTCCAGCCAAGATGCTTCTTGCTAAGGGCAAATGGCATAAAACATAGGTAGTGGAAAAAAGTAGTTTTAAATACCATCTAGAGCTATATGATCGGTTGTAGGAATGGGGACTGTCATAGTTATGAGCACCCGCTTCTCTTATTTTAATATGAATATATGTATGCATCTATTAACCATTTTTTCGTGTTCTCTTCTCCCATTCCCATATCATATACTATAAAATGTGGTAGTGGTAATTAAATTTATATCTACATACTTAAATTGTCAGATATCAAATGGAGAATGTGATTCAACTAGAACAGGAGTGAGCATCACCCAAAGATCGATAAAGGGATGATGCACCCTCTGCTGAGGAGAAAGTTGAATATTTGGGGATATAAGAAAGATATGTGCATTATGTTTGGCAAGGATATGATTTTTCTGTTGTCTTTGTTGGAAATTAAATTAACTATAGCTTTCTTTTATATACTTTTGTAGTTTTACCTCTAATGTTACTTTCTAAACAATTTCTTCTCACACACGAGCACACACACACACACACACACACACACACATGCTATAATATTACAGAGACACATACATGTACAGGAGCACCTTAACTAAAACATTTTCACCTAGTTTCATCTCTGTATTCTCTCCGAAAGACAAGTACCCTAGCTTGGTCTCACTTCTCTTCAAATGTCTCCTGCCTGACCTATCTAACAACCTCAGCCCTTCCACCTACCACAACTCCAGCACTGACTGAGACCCAACTTTCTTTCAATTGAAGCATTTCTCTACTGTTTTTTTATTAGCTTATTAGATTAATTTATACCCAACCCCTTTTAAATCTTTAGTATTTCCTGAGTTGGGATTTCAGAAGGGAGCCTGTAGATTTTATTAATTCACCATCTTGCCAAAAACCCTAATTTCTTTTCTGATGCATTCTTTCTGATGCTTAAAAATATATCACTGATGTGAGGACTTTGTAATCTCAGGAAACAAACTGAGGGTTGCTGGAGTGGGGGTGGTAGGAGGGTTGGGGTGGCTGGGTGATGGACATTGGGGAGGGTATGTGCTATGGTGAGCGCTGTGAATTGTATAAGACTGTTGAGTCACAGATCTGTACCTCTGAAACAAATAATACATTATATGGTAAAAAAAAAGAAGAAGAAGAAGAAGAGAGCAGCAAGGGAAAAATGAAGGGGGGGAAATCGGAGGGGGAGACGAACCATGAGAGACTATGGACTCTGAGAAACAAACTGAGGGTTCTAGAAGGGAGGGGGTGGGAGGATGGGTTAGCCTGGTGATGGGTATTAAGGAGGGCACGTTCTGCGTGGAGCACTGGGTGTTATACGCAAACAATGAATCATGGAACACTACATCAAAAACTAATGACATAATGTATGGTGATTAACATAACATAATAAAAAATAAATCATCAAAAATTTAAAACTCTTTCTTCATTACTTCATTCGGTTAAATATGTGAATAATGCTACTGCTTATCAACAATCAGGTCAATGAGAGGAGGGTGAAAAATGGTAAAATAATACTGCAAATACATGTAAATGCAAAGTACAGGTCAAATTCTATTAAAATCATACAGAGTTGCCAAATTTGTTGTGTCCTTGAATGTTAGAAAACAATAAGCAGAAAATATTAGGTATAAAAGTAAAACAAAATGTTAAAGTGTCATTTTTAAAGGTTTAAAATGTGATATACAAATTAGGGTAATGCACGCCACAGGTTGTTCAATTCATAGTTCAAAATGCATTGGAGGAACAAAAATTTATACAGTCTTTTGGGAAAATCCTATCAATTAATTTTGCAAGTTAGAGTCTTATAGGGCAGTAAACATATGGAGCTACCTTTTCTACAAGGCAGAATTCATTTTTATCTCTACTTGATTAAAAAAATAGTAGGTAATGTCTCAGGATCTGGGTCCTAATAAAAAAGTCCCCTATAGTTAAATAATTTCTAGGAAGCCCAGTTAGACAATGTTCTGGTATCACAATGAAAAGACATGCAATCGTACTTGCCTTGTTTCCAAATTTTAGATATTTATTTCAACAATATAAAATTATTTCATAGTCTTATAAATCAACCGTATTCTACTTCTCTTTATTCTTTCCAATCCCTGACATTTTTATTTTTTATGTATTTAATTTAATTTTAGATAGTAAGAATGTCTAAATACTAAATAAGGCTGCTAATCTTCACACCTAGAGATAGGGCTTTTTCTAAACCTTAGTCCCTGATCCCGTCAAGAATTATTTGTGTATTTAAAATCATTTCTCCACTCTCTTTATAGTTCTCTCTCTTATTTTTCCTGCAACCTAGGACATTGACTCTGGTATAATTTTTTCACTTTTAAGGTAAGTTTTCCTTTTTCCTATATTGAGCTAACTTATTTTTTTCAAGACACTAATCTTACTGAAAATAATGTTTTATCTTATGTCCCCTTAATTTTGCCTCTTTAAAATGAAATGTATGAAAAATTTAGTTGCATATTTAATATTTAATTATCATGATAAGATAAATATTCAATGCTCTTTTTACTTTTTTACTCTCATTACTAGATGAAAAATTATAGTCCATTATGTAGTTTTAAAGAAATGATGATGATGATGATGATGGTTAGCCTGAGTACAGCACTCAGAATTTACTAATGTTTTCACTTTCCATGTCTCATTTAATTCTAATCAATTCTCCCTACAATACTTATGGGTAGTCTAGACAGATAGATGATCCTCTCTATGAAGGAATTAACATTGAGACTTGCAGAATAAATGAATTTACTACTTTACTGGTAAACTCTAGAACCACTAATCACAGACAGACCCTTAGAATCCGAATTGTATCTTTTTTCCAATACGTCACATTCTGTGAAAGTATTTTCTAAACTGCAAACTGCTATACAAGTAAGCAGAGTTATCATTACAACATTTCTTATTCCTTTTCTTTTGTCTAACTCTCTGCTACAGTATATATTCATTCACCCAGAAGAAAGAAGTTAGACAAGGCATACATGTATGGGTGTATGTATGGAGCCTGTATGAGGCTAAAAGTGAAACTTTCCCCCTAATTTGTTAAACAATTATATTGGACTTTCCAATTTATGAAACCGTTACTGAAGACACAAGCCCTGATGCTGCTGATACCTATCCCAAATTTATATAAGGAATAAAATAGATCTATAAGATAACTCAGCAAAACACTCCCTGGAGAGACCTTAATATGAAAGAGTCTGTTCCCGCTCAACAGCATGCCTCTCTTTATAAGATTCGTGGTGGATTATATAATTTCTGAGTGATTTAAGGGATTACATAAAGAAGTAACCTAAGTGGTGTTTGCTGTAAGGAAAGCAAAACAAATAAAAAGCAAAGCCATTCTAAATTGCGATCAGCATAGCAATCATTAGCTTCTTCAACTGTAGGAATAATTTGACTCTGTAAAAACGAGAATCTGACTTATTTTCCAAACATGGTGCTCCAGAGCCCATCTTTACCTTGGCGTTTACTGCTGGGATTACCATAGGCAACCAGCTGCTCTCTACTATAGGGAGGGAGGCCAAGACTCAGATGGAAACAGTCAAAGATTAAAATCCTGCCGTTTAAGTGTAAGTGAGAATCAGAGCATCAAGAAAACTTCAAAGAATTTCTGGGAGTCAATAAATGGGCAGTTTTGAATGAATAACTGGGTTTTTACCCTCGTTTTTTTCTGTATTTTTTTTTTTTTTAACAAATTAGGCATGGACATTCTAAAAGCTAGTTTGTAATGACTTTGGAAGCACAAGAAAATTCTATTACTTCTTTTTCAAAGACAAAATAAACTTGTGTTTTTTTTTTTCAGATTTTAAAGTACAGAGTGAACACGATCCAGCTATAACAATTTTTTACTCCCTATTTATGGTCTGACTGTCCCACTTTTTGTTTTTGCTCATCTTCTTCTCCCAACCTCAATAGTTCTTAACTTTTTGCGACACTGGCAACTTTGAAAATATGATGAAAACTATGGTCCCTAACCTTGGGAGCAAATGCACAAACATACACAATTATGTAATCAGGTTATGAGTCCCTAGGATCCTACCCTTTGAGCCCAGCTGAAGAACCTTTACTGCACCTATCATGTTCTTTTATCTTTGCCTGTCAAACTCCAATTCAAATTTCGAGACTCAATCCAAAATGCCACCCCTGAGAAGTCTTCTCTATTTCTATCTCTTTATGCAAGTTGACATCTATTATTCCCTCCATGATGCTTATACCTTTCTTATAACCATTTAATCATTTTGCTTACTTTCCTTCCTTCCTTCAACGTTTATTAAACAGGCACCATAAAACTAAAATGAATAAAACGATTTTCTGTCCTCGAGGAACTCCCGCTGCCCTGATGAGACTTACACAGGTGTGTGACCATGTGAGATAAGTGCTAACATGTAGTGCAGGAAATGCCGTGGACATACAGGGAAAAGGATGCCCAGTGTTTCTTATCAGTATGCTGAATCCTACTTATGGGGAGTTCTGTAATTTACCAAAAACTGTCCAAAAACTCATCTTCATTTAATATCCCCAACTTTGCCAGTTGCACCAATATTAATAACAATTAAACTTACAGTTGATAAAATAAATTGAGAGAAGTGAAAATATTGTACAGAGTGACCTAGCAAATAGGATTCAAAGTAATGTCCTCTGACTCCAAAGCCCATACTTTCTTTCACACTATGGAAGCTCTTCCCTAGCCTGGTGTAAGTCAGTGTAAATCATGTGTCCATTTTCCTACTACATTAGAAGGTTCTTGGGCTCAACGTACCGCACCCTTTTCATTTCATAGTGGGAGGGAGTAATAGGTGATAAGACCTGAGGTTAGGGATAGGAAAAACCCAAGAAGGACGTTTTGGTCTGTTTGGGGTGCTGTCATTTTTATCTTGAGTTGGCCAAGGGCCATTCACAGGTTTTGAACAAATAAGCAAAAATTTCGATTTATAACGTTAAAGGGTCACCGACTGCCTGTGAAGAATAGACCATAGGCAGTCTCATCAGAAGATTTTACAACACCGCCTGTGAAATTTGATGGCAGCTGGATCTAGGTGTCATTGGTAAATATGATAAGAAGTAGTCAAAGTCAAAATATATTTTACAAATAGAGATGAGATGACTTGCTTATAAATTTGATGTTGAGAGAAAGAGAAGAGTCAAGAATATCTTCAAGGTTAAGGGTGTTTATTTGAAATGGGAAGACTGAGCATCGCAGTTTGAATGGAACAGCAAAGTAGAGTTTATTTTTAGATATGTTAATTTTGACCTGCCTACTGCACAACCAAATGGAGATTCCAAGGAGTTGGGTATAATAAGACACCGGAGTGCTGGAGAGAGACTCAGACTCTACTTAAAAATTGGGAAGTCGTCAACATATAGATGGCATACGGAATTGCTTACCAAGATAAGAATTTTAGGGATAGAAGTGATGAAGTCAGGGAAAATAAAACAAAATCAGAAGTGACATAAGAAGACGCAGAAGGGGCCATGCCTATTCTTTCAAAAAACGGGTGACCCCTTTTGTAAAATATTTGGTATGTTGAACTTTATGAAGACTGTTGTTGCATTACCAGCAGTTATCATTGGATACCATGGCCAGAGCAGTTTCACTGAAATGAAGGGAATAAAAGCCTAATAGGAATAGGTTCAAGAGCATATGGGAGGAGAAAGATTGGAGACAGTGACCCTGTTACATGATGATTTCTGGTCCTCAGGCTATTCTGGCGCTCAGTGACCAGAAAGTACATTAAAATGTGGTAGAGCTGAAGACTTAAGATGATAAAAGAGAAGTCATTTTTCCTTCAGTCTTGACTGCAGGGAACTCATTCATCTAACTACATTTATAGGCTGCATGTTCTGTGAAAGATTTTCATAAATGAATGTAAAAGAATTTAAAACCTTAGCAGAAAATGTATATTTAAAAATTAACTAAAGCCAGTTGGAAATTTTTTTGCAAAGTTCAAACACTAGAGCCAATGAATCTGACTGACAAGAGATCTTCTTGGAATCTCAAGTAGAAATATTTCAATTTTACTTTACATGCAATCCTAAAAGTCTTAATTATTTGGTTTCCCAGCTCATAAAGGGTTAGAAACAGATTATTAGACTGAGGTTGCCGATAAGAGAATGAATAAAATGTGAGAGTTTGTTTGCAAAAGTGGCAAGATATTTTAGAATTAAGTGGTAGTTGTAATGAATCAAAGAGTAGAACAATTGGGTCCATTTGGAGAAGGGAAAAGCTAATCTATAGTCCTTAGAAGGCCCTAAAAAGGCATGAAATTAATACTACCAAAAATTATCAGTTACTAGGTCATCTCTTCAGTGAAGTCAAAGAATATCTAAAATGGGATGATCCATGTTAGATAATTTTATGTTGAAATGTATTGGTTGGCCGTCCTTTCTTCTTTCTTCATTTCTTTTCAGTGTCACATAGATGAGCTATTCACAGAATTATCTGAAACTCATATTCCAGCTGTCTGGGATATTTGAAGAATTACTATACTATTCCTTATGAGTATCACCTCATTCTCTCAAAAACATTCTCTATAACTCAGTGTAAAATTCCATTCTTGAAAACAAGTATTATTTATACCCATATTTTAAAATTGTCTCTATCTATAACATATTTATTGTTCTGAGTGATAGAAATAATATAATTTTGTAACTTAGAGTTCAATATCAGTAGGATTTTTACAAGACTGTAAATAATGTGAAAAACTTCATAAATGCAGTTATTCAAAATGATTAAAATAAAGGTTTTTTCCTTAGAAGAAAACAAAGCAAATTATCATTTATTGAGTGCTTACCATGCGTCAGACTAAGCGGTCATATATCTTTCCTACATATTATTTACATACTTTATCATTCTGTTTTATAGATTTTTTACATTGTAAAAGGCAGAAAGACTGACCTCGCAAGAACACGCTGCTAACGTGAGGAGCTAAGATTTGTGACTAAATCTACTTCCAAAGCCTGTCTTGATGCTGAAGTAAGTTTTTGCCATGCGGGAAATTCATACACATAAAACTTCATTTCCAAATAAAGTCAGAAATACAGACATTGCTGTTGCATTCATCTATTTACAGTGGTTCTCAAACTTTAGTATTCTTCAAAATTACCTTGAGTGCTTATTAAACACAGATTGCTGCTCCCTCTCCAAGTTTTTCATTCACTAGATCTGCGGTGGGGATGCAAATGTATACTTCTAACCTCCAAGATGATGTTTATGTTGCTGGCCTGGGGACCACACTTTAAGACCACTGGCCCATTAATTCCTTCAGTACCCCAATAGTTAACAAACACTTGTTAAGTGTTTTAAGGGATATGACCAGTGTGTTAACTCAGTGGAGGAAATCCTTACACAATGGATAGTATATAAAGTAATCATACACTTGAAAGATCTTACAATTTTATTTGTCAATGTCACCTCAATAAAGCTGGGGGGAGAAAGTTCGGGTGTTCATATTGTACCCTAGACATATAGAATCAATCTCCTGAGGGAGGATGAAGGAGTTAATATGCAGGCAGTAGAGTGATGCATGGTGGCCTCATTTCACAGAGGAGAGAATTTTGAGGCTCTCAGGATGATCTAGTGATAGAATAAAGGTTGGACTCAAGTTGGAATCTAATTTCCATTGGTCAAAGTCCTCTGCTATCTCATAGTTACCCCATTCCTTCCCATCTGATCTATTTTCTTTAAATTTTGATCTGCTACTTTCTTTGTGTGTGCGTGTGTGTGTGTGTGTGTGTGTGCGCGTGTGTATTGTTATGTTAATCACCATACATTACTTTCAATAGCACCTTTGCTTATTTCCCTTTTACTTCAAATTCCAGAAGGAGGTAGTTTCCACCAACAGAAAATGGATCAATGAGAAGTGTTCTTGGGAGTTCAAAATAAAATAAGTCAAAGAGTTAGAATCCATATTCCCTTTTTTGGTTAATTCGTTAAAAGCCTTTGATCTCAAAACCTTTCTATTCAGATGAGAATCCCAGAAACGGACACTGGGATGAGGATTTCCCATGCAAATGGTTGTTAAAGAAGCCATCCTAGAAAAACAATGAGTAAGGGAGTGGGAGAAGCAACACAGGGAAAAAGAAAGATCAGGCAAGGATGCAGTTTTAGGCAAAGTACAGCATTTCCCACACAGGAGCTGAGACAGTAAATTATCTTTTGGTGTTTGTCCCTGTTTGAGGCAAGGAAGCTGACTTTTCAACTCTCACACCAGTTAGTTACTTTAGAGGCCATCCTACAGGGATATACATTTCCAAGTATTTCAGACTCTGCTGTCCTGCAAAGAAAGTAGAGAGAGCAAAGGCCTCTGGGTCCTTGGAAAAGTGCACACCAATCTGGTACAGGGATCAGAGCAATGAGGGCAGAGCACCACTAGTGTGCCCTAAGCCACAGGTCTATCCTTAGCTGCCCTTATACCCACTGCTTTGAAATCTGATGTTTCATAAGATGCTGACAGTTTTTTATCTCTAAAATATTTTTACTTTCTAATTCTCATTGCCGCTGTTGTGGTTAAGGATCCTTTTGTCTCTAACATGGTAATTCTAGAAGCCTACAAATTTTGGACGTCAATGGACCTGTTTTTAAATGTTTCTTTTTAATCACTCACCCATTTTGCACAACCATATGAGTGATTTCCATGAGGAGTAGTTGCACTGTTGCTTCTCTTCATATAATAAAGTTTTGATTGTGTCATTTACTTACTCAGAACTTTTTATTTATCACCACAACTGATAGAATGAACTCCAACTGCCCTGGGTGTTCCTGCAAATCCTCCACAATCTAAACCCAGCCTATCTTTCCTGTAGAGTATCTCTCCATCTCAACTAAGATGCTTATATACCAACCATTCCCAAGACTCCCTTTCTCTGAAAAAAATCTATGCACTATTAAACCTCCCTGCTTTTAACTATTCTATTTGCCCTCCTTGGTGCATCTCTGCCCACGCCCCATCTCCCTTCATTGAAATCTCCCCTATTCCTCACGGTCCAAATGAAATACTATATCCTCTGTGAACTCTTGGTTAATCTCCAATCAGGATTAATTACTACCCACTCCCCTCTCTTGGTGTTCCTATAGCACATTCAACATACACTTCTTATGGAATGTTCTTTTGTGTTTTACAGTGTTGTTACATATAAATCTGTCCCATAAATTGTGAGTTCTTTAAGACAGGGATTATGACTTATTTGTTCTATGCCCTAGCACCCACAAAGCACTGCCTAATATATAATAAATCTAGTAAGTCAAATCATTATACTGTACACCTTAAATTTATACAGTGTTGTGTCAATTATATCTCAATAAAACTAGAATAAAAGAGAAAAAATAATTGTAGAATTCAATAAATTAAACATGCACTCAATAGTTTGTGTAGAAAGATATTTTACATACTTGAAACAAAGAACAGTTAGGGAAAATAAAGGTAGGAAACATGACAACTAAAGAAAAAATAGTGTATGTTCAAAATACAGTTCTATACAGGTATTCTTTCCCCTCGTTAAGGTCAAGGAATTCGTGATTTATGGGCTTTTCATCTCAATGTGCTCCCAAACCTAACTTTGTATTACAGAGTGTCATATGGTGGATGAGATGTTCTCACAGAAGCAATATTCTATTTCTTTTTAGTTGGCAGAGATACTGAAAAATCATTATTTTGCTTTAGTGTTTTGATGGTGTGGTTTTCCTTTTGGGTTATTTTACTCTAGTAGCCATGTGAGTGAAGTCTTATTTCTGGGAAGGAAAGGCATAAATTAAGCAACCACAAATGGAAAAAGAAGTAACTCTGTGCGTGTGGTATACATGACTGCTAAATGTGACAATGTTTTAACCTCTACTTACATTTTGTTCTCATTGTTCAAAACTATGGAACCAATGTATTAAATAGATAGTCCCTGATTAATAAAGATAGATAAATAGATACATAAATACATAGATAAAATTTCTGATGGAAAGGTAATATGGGTAGCAGGATTGTAATGTCTTACGATAATGTCTAACTATATTGAAAATAAGAAAAGAGAAAATCCCGCAAAATTCTATAGCAAATGCCATTTGCACCCCAGCCTCAGATCCCTTCCCTTCCAGAGATCTCCTACAAACAGTACCCCCACAAATTGCCAACTTCCTGAGTGCATTCTCTGGCTATGAGAACATGCTCAGCCTAGGCTGATGTATCTGCTAGAGATTTGATACCCCAAAAGTAACCCTCAGCCACTGAGCAATAGAAGTTGGTGGGTAAATACCCCACAATATCTCCCTTTTAGTGGAAAAGATCTGAGATACGGTTCACACCGTATCTCACAGTGTCCCAGAGAAACCAAGACCCAGTTGACCACAGAGGCAACACACTCATGGCTGCCTTCTTTATTAACTTGCCTACTTTTCTTGACTAATCCTCACGCCTTCTCAGAGCTTCCTGGGATCACTTTAAACTATTTGTACGCTATCTCAAAGTACCGAACACTACCTCAAAATCAGTTTTTGAGGGAATCAAAACTTAAGTTCCTATGAAAATATTTTTTTAAATATGGGAAATATGTTTTTTTAATATTTTTATTAACATATATTATTTGTTTCAGGGGTACAGATCTGTGATTCATCAGTCTTACACAATTCACAGCACTCACCATAGCACATACCCTCCCCAGTGTCCATCACCCAGCCACCCCATCCCTCCCACCCCCTCCACTCCAGCAACCCTCAGTTTGTTTCCTGAGATTAAGAATCTCTTATGGTTTGTCTCCCTCTCTGGTTTTGTCTTGTTTCATTTTTCCCTCCCTTCCCCTATGATCCTCTGTCTTGTTTCTCAAATTCCTCATATCAGGGAGATCATATGATACTTGTCTTTCTCTGATTGACTTATTTCACTTAGTATAATATCCTCTAGTTCCTTCCATGTCATTGCAAATGGCAAGATTTCACTTTTTGATGGCTGCATAATATTCCTGTGTGTATGTGTGTGTGTGTGTGTGTGTGTGTGTGTGTGTGTGTATCACATCTTCTTTATCCATTCATCTGTTTATGGACATCTAGGCACTTTCCATAGTTTGGCTATTGTGGACATTGCTGCTATAAACACGGGTGCACATGCCCCTACGGATCACTACATTTGTATCTTTGAGGCAAATACCCAGTAGTGCAATTGCTGGGTCATAGGGTAGCTCTATTTTCAACTTTTTGAGGACCCTTCATACTGTTTTCCAGAGTGGCTGCACCAGCTTGCATTCCCACCAACAGTGTAGGAGGGTTCCCCTTTCTCCACATTCTTGCCAACATCTGTGGTTTCCTGACTTGTTAATTTTAGCCATTCTGACTGGTGTGAGGTGATATCTCATTGAGGTTTTGATTTGGATTTCCCTGATTTTGAACACTTTTTCATGTGTCCGTTGGCCATTTGGATGTCTTCTTTGGAAAAAGGTCTGTTCATGTTTTTTGCCCATTTCTTGACTGGATTATTTGTTCTTTGGGTGTTGAGTTTGATAAGTTCTTTATAGATTTTGGATACTAGCCCTTTATCTGATATGTCATTTGCAAATATCTTCTCCCATTCTGTCGGTTGTCTTTTGGTTTTGTGGACTGTTTCTTTTGCTGTACAAAATCTTTTTATCCTGATGAAGTCCCAATAGTTCATTTTTGCCCTTGCTTCCCTTGCCTTTGGCGATGTTTCTAGGAAGAAGTTGCTGCAGTTGAGGTCGAAGAGGTTGCTGCCTGTGTTCTCCTCAAGGATTTTGATGGATTCCTGTCTCACATTTTGGTCTTTCATCCATTCTGAATCTATCTTTGTGTGTGGTGTAAGAAAATGGCCCGGTTTCATTCTTCTGCATATGGCTGTCCAATTTTCCCAACACCATCTGTTGAATTTTCCACTGGACATTCTTTCCTGCTTTGTCGAAAATTAGTTGACCAAAGAGTTGAGGGTCCATTTTTCTAGGCTCTCTATTCTGTTCCATGGATCTGTGTGTCTGTTTTTGTGCCAGTACCATACTGTCTTGTTGATTACAGCTTTGTAATAGAGTTTGAAGTCTGGAATTGAGGTACCTCCAGTTTGCTTTTCTTTTTCAACAGTCCTCTGGCTATTTGGGATCTTTTCTGGTTCCATACAAATTTTAGGATTATTTGTTCCCTTTCTTTGAAAAAAAGTTGATGGTATTTTGATAGGGACTGCATTAAATGTGTGGATTGCTATAGGTAGCACAGACATCTTCACAATATTTGTTCTTCCAATCAATGAGAATGGAACATTCCCCCCCCCTCCTTTTTTTTGTCTTCCTCAATTTCTTTCATGAGTGTTCTATAGTTTTCTGAGTACAGATCCTTTGCCTCTTTGGTTGGATTTATTCCTAGGTATCTTATGGTTTTGGGTGCAATTGTAAATGGGATCGACTCCTTAATTTCTCTTTCTTCTGTCTTGTTGTTGGTGTATAGAAATGCAACTGATTTTTGTGCATTATTTTTATATCCTGCCACTTTACTGAATTCCTGTATGAGTTCTAGCAGTTTTGGGGTGGAGTCTTTTGGGTTTTCCACATAAAGTATCATATCATCTGCAAAAAGGAGAGTTTCACTTCTTCTTTGCTGATTTGCATGCCTTTTATTTCCTTTTGTGGTATGATTGCTGTGGCTAGGACTTCTAGTACTATGTTGAATAGCAGTGGTGATAATGGACATCACTGTCGTGTTCCTGACCTTAGGAGAAAAGCTCTCAGTTTTTCCCCATTGAGAATGGTATTTGCTGTGGGTGTTTCAAAGATGGCTTTTATGGTATTGAGGTATGTACCCTCTATCTCTACACTGTGAAGAGTTTTAATCAAGAAAGGATGCTGTACTTTGTCAAATGCTTTTTCTGCATCTATTGAGAGTATCATATGATTCTTGTTATTTCTTTTATTAATGTATTGTATCACACTGATTGATTTGTGGATGTTGAGCCAAACTTGCAGCCCAGGAATAAATCCCACTTGGTCATGGTGAATAATCCTTTCAATGTACTGTTGGATCCTACTGGCTAGTATTTTGGATCCATGTTCCAAGTTATTATGCATCCATGTTCATCAAGGATATTGGTCTGTAGTTCTCCTTTTTGATGGGGTCTTTGTCTGGTTTTGGGATCAAGGTAATGCTGGCATCATAAAATGAGTTTGGAAGTCTTCCTTCCATTTCTATTTTTTGGAACGGTTTCAGAAGCATAGGTATTAATTCTTTAAATGTCTGGTAGAATTCTGCTGGGAAGCCACATCTGGCCCTGGGCTCTTATTTATTGGGAGATTTTTGATTACTGCTTCAATTTCCTTAGTGGTTATAGGTCTGTTCAGGTTTTCTATTTCTTCCTGGTTCAGTTTTGGTAGTTGATACGTCTCTAGGAATACATCCATTTCTTCCAGATTATCTAATTTGCTGGCATAGAGTTGCTCATAATATGTTCTTATAATTGTTTGTATTTCTTTGGTGTTGGTTGTGACCTCTTCTCTTTCACTTATGATTTTATTTATTTGGGTCCTTTCTCTTTTCTTTCGAAGTCTGGCCAGGGGGTTATCAATATTATTGATTCTTTCAAAGAACCAGCTCCTAGTTTCATTGATCTGTTCTACTGTTCTTCTGGTTTCTGTGTCATTGATTTATTCTCTGGTCTTTATTATTTCTCTTCTCCTGCTGGGTTTAGGCTTTATTTGCTATTCTTTCTCCAGCTCCTTTAGGTGTAGGATTAGGTTGTGTATTTGAGACCTTTCTTGTTCTTGAGAAAGGCTTGTATTGCTATATACTTTCCTCTTAGGACTGCCTTTGCTGCATCCCAAAGATTTTGAACAGTTGTGTTTTCATTTTCATTTGTTTCCATGAAATTTTTAAATTTTCCTTTAATTTCCTGGTTGACCCATTCATTCTTTGGTAGGATGCTCTTTAGCTTCCATGTATTTGAGTGCTTTCCAACTTTCCTCTTGTGGTTGAGTTCTAGTTTCAAAGCATTTTGCAGGGAATGTGCATTATTTTTATATCCTGCCACTTTATGCAGGGAATGATCCCAATCTTTTGGTATCAGTTGAGATCTGATTTGTGACCCAGCATGTGATCTATTCTGGAGAATGTTCCATGTGCCCTAGAGAAGAATGTGTATTCTGTTGCTTTGTGATGAAATGTTCTGAATATATCTGTGAAGTCCATCTGGTCCAGTGTGTCATTTAAAGCCTTTATTTCCTTGTTGATCTTTCATTTAGATGATCAGTCCATTTTAGTGAGGGGGTTGTTAAAGTCCCCTAGTATTATTGTCAACGTGTTTCTTTGATTTTGTTATTAATTGGCTTATATAATTGTCTGCTCCCATGTCAGGGGCATAGATATTTAAAATTGTTAGATCTTCTTGTTGGATAGACCCTTTAAGTAGGATATAGTGTCCTTCCTCATCTCTTATTACAGTCTTTGGTTTAAAATCTAATTTGTCTGATATAAGGATTGCCACCCAGCTTTCTTTTGGTGTTCATTAGCATGGTAAATGGTTTTCCACCACCTCACTTTCAACCTGGAGGTGACTTTGTGTCTAAAATGAGTCTCTTGCAAACAGCATATCAATGGGTCTTGTTTTTTTATCCAATCTGATAGCCTGTGTCTTTTGATTGGAGCATTTAGCCCATTTACATTCAGGGTAACTATTGAAAGATATGAATTTAGTGCCACTGTATTGCCAGTAAGGTGACTGTTACTTTATATTTTCTCTGTTCCTTTCTGGTCTATGTTACTTTTAGTCTCTTTCTTTGCTTAAAGGACCCCCTTCACTATTTCTTGCAAGCCTGGTTTGGTGTTCACACATTCTTTTAGTTTTTGTTTTTCCTAGAAGCTTTTTATCTCTCCTTCTATTTTCAATGACAGTCAGGCTGGATTTAGTATTCTTGGCTGCATATTTTTCTCATTTAGTGCTCTGAATATATCATGCCTGTCCTTTCTGGCCTGCCAGGCCTCTTTGGATAGGTCTGCGGCCGATCTAATGTTCCTACTGTTGTAGGTTACAGACCTTTTGTCCTGAGCTGCTTTCAGGATTTTCTCTTTGTCTCTGAGACTTGTGAGTTTTACTATTAGATGTTGGGGTACTGACCTATTTTTATTGATTTTGAGGGGTGTTCTCTGTGCCTCCTGGATTTTGATACCTGTTTCCTTCCCCAAATTAGGGAAGTTCTCTGCTATAATTTGCTCCAATATACCTTCTGCCCCTCTCTCTTTCTTCTTCTTCTGGGATCCCAGTTATTCTAATTTTGTTTCTCTTTATGGTATCACTTCTCTCTCAAATTCTCCCCTTGTGATCTAGTAGTTATTTTTCTCTTTTTCTCAGCTTCTTTATTCTCCATCATTTGGTCTTCTATATCACTAATTCTCTCTTCTGCCTCATTTATCCTAGCAGTTAGAGCCTCCTTTTTTATTGCATGTCATTAATAGCCTTTTTGATTTTGACTTGGTTAGATTTTAGTTCTTTTATTTCTCCAAAAAGGGATTCTCTAGTATCTCCTATGCTTTTTTCAAGCCCAACTAGTATCTTTATAATCATCAACCTGAACTCTAGTTCTGACTTACTAATGTCCGTGTTGATTAGGTCCCTGGCAGTCGGTACTGCCTCTTGTTCTTTTTTATGAGGTGAGTTTTTCCATCTTGTCATTTTGTTCAGAGGAGAATAGATGAATGAGAGAACAAAATGCTAAAAGTGTAACAACAACCCCAGAAAAATGTACACTAAACAAGTCCGAAGAGACCCAAAACTTCTAGAAAGTCGTAACTTTTCTGTTCACAGAATCGCTGATATTCCTTTCTTCGATCTCCTGTTGAGTTTGTAGGTGTTCTGAATGGCTTGATAACTATCTAGCTGAATTCCTGGGACCAGATGAAATTTAGGTTTCCTACTCCTTCTCCATCTTGCTCCTCCTGGGGTCAGGAAATATGTTTTTTAATTTATTTTTAGGATTACATATTTTTAATACATGTCATTTATTTTTAAAAAGTGAATTTTTCATTCATGAAACAAACACCCATGTATATACAAACTATTTTCCAGATAGATAGAGCAACACACACACAAACATACATACATACTAAAGATTGCATTCTGTACTTGAGTTTAACTTAGTTTTTCCTTAATAACTTATTTTATTAGTATTTACTTTTCATCTTACAGTTCATAGAGACCATTTTCTCATATTATATATTTTATTACTTTTGGTGACATTGTACTGTAATTTGCTATGGTAGTTATCATTTATAACTTGAAAAGCACATTAAAGTAAAAACTGTCTATTATAAATTTTCATGTACTTATAATTTAGTTACATTAAATTAAACCATTTCCTCTAAATGCCCCTTTGATATTTAGTATATCATTCTCCTTGACTCAGGTATACCACATAAAATTTTATCCATATATAACTATTATGACTAGATTATCCTCTAATCATAATAGCTTGCCTTTCCCTAAATCTGTACACAAAATTTATAATGATGCAAAGTGAGAAAAATATGAAGGAATATCAGTAAGTAGTTTGAGTCTTAAACATTTGGATCACATAACTATTACAATGAAAGCATTTCCCAGTGAAGTTCTAAATAAGAGATTATTTTCCAGTTTCCATTATTTTGATTGAAATATTTTTCTGGTAATTGTAGAATTCCAAATTGAAGTCTTACTGAACATTGACACAGGTGCATTTGCACCTATTTTTTTTTAAGATTTTATTTATTTATGCGAGAGAGAGAATGTGCACTCATGTGCAAGTGAGCAGAAGCAGGGGTGGGGAGGGAGGGAGGGCACAGGGAGACCGAGAAGCAGGCTCTGCACTGAGCAAGATTCCCCATGTGGGACTCAGCCCCAGGACTCTAGGATCCTGATTTGAGCCAAAGGCAGATGCTTAACTGACTGACTCACCCAGGCGCCCATTGCACCTATTTTTTGAAGGAAGAAATTTGCTGTCAAGAGGCACACCATGTGTTATGGGTGATTATTTCTTGTTATAAGGAATGGGTCTTCTTTTCTTCATATTTAAATCATTATTTTACTAAATAAACATAATCTGGCTAATACCTTAAAGAACTATTTACTTTATTACCAGGTATATTAGTAATAAATGGGTAGATTTAATATGAGATTTTAATATTTTTATAATATGCATGTTAGAATAAGATAAACGTGGTCTATCCAGGAAAATGAAAGAATTTAAAGGTTTCTCATAGAACCAGACATTTCTCTTGTGGTTTCTGCCTTTCAAGGCATCCTTATAAAAGGGAACCCTATCCCAGTTAATGAAAATATTTTATTTTGGGGTTTCACCAAATCTTTGTTCTATCAAGAATATTTCTTTGTAATAAAAGTGTAATTTTTATAATAAATTGAAAAAAATTAAAAAAATAAATTCAAAAACTTTCAGTGCTTCTAAAATCATCTAAATAATTTCTAAAAATCAATTTAGCCTTGTTTTTTTTTCTTCTTGGAATTTTAAAATAATTCTAAAATGCAGTTTGAAAATTCTTCCAAACACACATTCTGACACGTTCACAATTGTCTAGGCATTCACTTGCTTCACAGTACACAAATTGAGCACATTTCTATACAACTCCTTTGGGCCTTATAAGAAGAATGAAATGTGATTCCTACTCCTTTGCAGGTTACAGTTCAGTAAGATTGATAAACCAGCACATGAAAACCCACAAGTCCTGCTATAAGAGCTGTACAGACAAAGGAATCTAAGGGTGCAAAGAATGTATTGGGGTAAGAAATAAGAATTCACAGAAGAGGAGGCATTTGTGCTGGTGCTGAAAAATCCAGAGAATTTTATAAAGCAGCGTTGGGGAGGGCATTCTACACAGATATTAGCAGATGCCGAGGCATGGAGGTGAAAGAAGACAGCCCCAAGAGAAGAGTGAGTATTTAGATGTGATTTGGGCCTGGGTATCTAATTGGAGGGAAGAGATGCAAGATGAGATGTGTCCCAGTGTAGTGTGATATAATATGGGAGATCTTTGAGGACCTTAATTTTAGTATCAATCCATCAAAGTCAGACGACTGCCTGAATAGGTCAAACATATTTCCAGGGTGTGAGATAGTTGGAGTTATTCTCAAGATTGCAGGAATTATGTGCAATACTGCTAATGGGTGGATGAGATACAGTGCCTCACCGAGCCCCTTGCCAGCTTAACCCTTCCATTCCTGAGAGTGTGGCAGACCACAGATTTACCCAAATGTCATGGAAATTAGTTGAAATCATTACTTTGAAATCATGTTTCAAAGTAAATGCAATGTTCTAACCATTCTACTGCTCTCTGAGCAACCTGCATGTCTATACATACATACGTAAAACATACACAAGCATATATACATGTAACTGCCGAAATTCATCATATTGGCTATGCTGAGACAGGGTCTACTTCAAATGATTACAAACATAATGGAAAAAGAATTTACACAACAAGGAGACAGAAAATAGAAATCTTTAAAAAAATTTTCATTCTTAGAAAAAATTATTCAGAAAAAGATACCCAACAGTTCAGTTAGTTCTTAGCAGGTATGCTGTGGCACGTTACCCTATGGCAAATCCTTCTCAAATGTTCTGAAAAATTTAGATTTATGTGCAAAATTCATTTTTGCAACGAAATATGACTAACAATTTCTGATGTAGAGAATGTCCATCTTAGCAAGCTGTGTCCCACAAGGTGTTCTACAACCAGTGAGTAAGGAACACAACACAAGTGCAGCTGGCACTCCCGCACTAAAAAAATAATAATATTATTATTATTTATAAATAATAATAGTAAAATCAGTTTACTGAAACATGTGAAAAATGTTAAGGGGAGCTTGAGAGTAATAAGGAATTTTATTCAAACAGTGGCATGATATTGAAGAGCAGATAAGTGAAGTGGTGACTGAAAGAGTTTTTGTAGATATTGAAAGACATAGGTATTTGTTATAGTGATTGTATCATAATAACTGCTGATTTGCTTGGCCCTGATTTGGGTCCTTTAACACCATCAAGTGTGTGCTTCCACAAATTCTAGTATTAGAAAGTGTGTCATGACAACCAAAACGTTGATGATATCACTCTTTTAACACTTGGGATTAAGGCATGATTTATCTCTTGAGAGATCCAACAAGCAGAGGTGAAGTAAAAAAAAAAAAAAAATGTCTGTCAGTTAATGTATCATTTGAAGCGCTGTCATAATTATTTCCTAGTTGTTATTACCCTGTCATATGTATTAATGTGTGGGCTCTGTACTGAGACCATTTAAGTTCAGATTTCACAAGCATATAAATTCCCAATATAATACATTTTGTATTTCTCTGTAGCCACTATATAAAATGGTATGGACATTCCTCAAAAAATTAAAAAGAGGACCACCATATAATCCAGCTATTCCACCTCTGGGTATTAATCCAAAGAAAATGAAAACACTAACTGAAAAAGATATCTGCACCCCCAAGTTCATTGCAGCACTATTTATAATAGCCAAGATATGGAAGCAATTGAAGTCTCCAAGGATGGATGAATGGATAAAGAAAATGTAGTATATAATTTAGTAGAATAGTACTCAGCAATAATAAAGAAGGAAATCTTGTCATTTGAGACAACATGGATGGACCTTGAAGGTATTATGTTAAGTAAAAGAAATCAGACGGAAAAAGATACTACATGATTTCACTTACATGTGGAACCTGGAAAACAAAACAAATGAACAAACAAAATAAAACTCATAGATACAGAGACCATATTGGTGGTTATCAGAGGGTAAGGGGGTTGGGGTGGGCAAAATGGGTGAAGGGGGCCAATTGTATGGTAATGAATGGTAACTAGATTTATTGTGATAATTACTTTGTAGTGTATATGAATATCAAATTATTATGTTGTACACTTAAAACTAATATATTGTTATTTACCAATTTTACCTCAATTAAAGAAAGTATCTGTACCTCTGAAACAAATAATGCAATATATGTTAAGAAAAAAAAAAAGAAGAAGATAGCAGGAGGGGAAGAATGAAGGGGAGTAAATCGGAGGAGGAGACGAACCATGAGAGATGATGGACTCTGAAAAACAAACTGAGGGTTCTAGAGGGGAGGGGGCTGGGGGGATGGGTTAGCCTGGTGATGGGTATTAGGGGGCACGTTCTGCGTGGAGCACTGGGTGTTATGCACAAACAATGAATCATGGAACACTACATCAAAAACTAATGATGTAATGTATGGTGATTAACATAACAATAAAAAATTTAAAGAAAAAAAAGAAAGTATATTTCTTGTTCCTTTAATAGTCTAATGAGAATAGGCAGTGAGCTTGGGAATCTCTTCTGCAAAACTTTATTCAGGGATTTAGATTCATTCCATTTCATATCTTTGTCCTCCTTCCGGACCTCTGGGTGTTCCACTGGATGCTTTGCACTAAACCAAGAAATTAGGGACAAAGAGTGCACAGAGAATCTCATGAGAACAGTTCTAGTAGTTTTAGGGCAGACCGAGAAGTGAATATATGACTTCTATACTGATTGTATTGGCCAGAAGTCAGTCACATGGTTCTACCTACCTCTAGAGGAGTCCAAGAAATGTGTAGTTATGTGCCAAGGAGAGAAACAGCAATGGGATTTGGTTGAACCAGTTATGTTGTTTTTGTTCCAAGTGGGGTATGGCCACTCTCATATAACTTTGATATCTAGAATACTGGGACTAAAATATCACTTATACTGTACTGGTCAAAGAGTTATTTTAAATTATGGCTAGCTTTCTGTAAGATGGATGCTAACAACCCAGAAAGGGACCTAAGGAAATCTAGTAGGGTAGGGAGAGACATAAAAAAGTGCAATGTAACGACGTGGATGGAACTGGAGGGTGTTATGCTGAGTGAAATAAGTCAATCAGAGAAAGACATGTATCATATGACCTCACTGATATGAGGAATTCTTAATCTCAGGAACAAACTGAGGGTTGCTGGAGTGGTCGGGGGTGGGAGGGATGGGGTGGCTGGGTGATAGACATTGGGGAAGATATGTGCTACGGTGAGCACTGTGAATTGTGTAAGACTGTTGAATCACAGATCTGTACTTCTGAAACAAATAACGCAACATATTTTAAGAAAAAAGAAAAAGAAGAAGATAGCAGGAGAGGAAGAATGAAGGGGAATAAGTCAGAGGGGGAGACGAACCAGGAGAGATGATGGACTCTGAAAAACAAACTGAAGTTTCTAGAGGGGAGGAGGGTAGGGGGATGGGTTAGCCTAGTGATGGGTATTAAAGAGGGCACATTCTGCATGGAGCGCTGGGTGTTATGAACAAACAATGAATCATGGAACACTACACCAAAACAAATTATGTAATATATGGTGATTAACATAACAATAAAAAAATTAAAAGATAAAAAAAGTGCAATGTACATGATGTATTGCTCAGTAGACTGAGGATTTTTAGCACATAGAAAAGAAAACTAGAAAGGCCAGCATGTAGACGAGGTACTGGATTGAATACATGGGGCTTTTAATTCTAAAGTTATATACAATGGGGTAAAGGTCCAAAAGATAGATTTGATTAAAGTTGCATAAAACTCAAAGATTCATAAAGGTCATAGTACTGCTGTGGGGCTTATAAACTCTGCATCATTGCGGGTTGAAATTTGCCATCAGCCATCAGAATTCTGTGGTGAATGTGGCACTAGACGGAATATTCTACCAGCTAACCTCTGAAGTCTCTTCTAGGCTGAAATTCTAGATCCTGTGGCTGATTTTTAAACTACGGTTCCTTACTGTGAATCTTGACCAAAAAAGCTATCTCCAAATATCAACCCTTCCCCTTAAATCTGAAAATTATCTGAACACATTATCCCCTCCCTCATACCATTTATTTAACTATCATAAAGTTGTCCAATTTAATTTGAAATGTTTTAAAGTTATTTTAAAATGTCAGCCAAATCATTGTCCTTTCTTTAATTTTATATTTGGAATCACAGAAGGAAGAATTTAGCTTCCTGTAATAAATAATGGCCCTATGTTTCATTTTAAGAGGCAATTCATTTGTGGGTTGGCTGTCAGTATTCTGCAGCTGGATATTCAGTGCCTGCAGTGTTATGGGAAAGACTAGGGAACTCAGAATGACCTGGCAACATTCAGGGCAATCAGTTATTTCAGTGAGGTTGTCTTTAATCCAGTGGCTGTTTTCAAAAATCTTTCTAGCTGTTTGACTTTTCAAGGTTTGATTCCATATCCCCAAATCTTATACTTTGGAAAGTTTCTGATAAACACGTTTTTTTTCTTCCCAGATATTGCATTATCTTTGTGAAATTGAATATTGATCCCTTTCACTCAGTTTTAAAGTCAAGGATAATTCTGAGCCTCGAGTCCTGGTTTAAAGACATAGCATATAATTTTACATGTATACTTCATGGCTCTCTCCAGTGAATTTAGTTTTTGTAATCAGTGTACCTTGTTTGTAGTAGAGTATGGAGACTGAGCTGTCATAGGTTTCATTTGCAAATATAAACTCCTGTGGGCTAGATAGCTTCTTACAAGGCAAATTGGGATGAATTAGACTTTTTAACTTTTATTCAGGTATTAGAAATTCTTAGACTTTGAACAGCCTTCTAATTAATGTCAAATATCTTTAATTCTTTTTGAGGACCTTAGATTTGCAAAATCAGAACAAACAAGCTTGTATTGGTAGAGCCTCAAGGTTCAAGGGTGTAGTGCTACTTTTTGCATTAACAAGGAGAATACTGTGTTCTAAAGTACTAAGGCAGGGGGCGGGAGCAGGGAGTGCTAATTTTTAAATTGTAATTGTAGTTGAGTTGTGATATTTCTCTGAATGTTATAGTCATGAAGTTATTCATAAGACTTTGGAGGAAAGGTACCTCTTATACCTACTGTAGAAAGCCTATAGCATACTCCATAACATCAGTTTTCAGTCTTTACAAAGAGCCGTAATGTTGGCAGTCTCACAGCTTCCAAGGTAGCTCATTACTATGTCAGAAGACTACAGCCTTAGAAGGCTAGTCTACATATTAATGAAAATTCCACTTGCAACTAGTTCTGTCCCCTAAGGCCACATAAGACAATTTATAATTTTATATCTAAGTAATAGATTTGCAGAAACTGGAAGGTTGTAATCAACGTAGATTAGTGCAATTTATTTAAAATAGTCACTACATTATGAATTCATTATGTAGATACCCTATTTAAAAGTTTTCTTTAAAAAAAAAACTGGGCAGAAAAGAAAAGAGCTTGAAAACATCTTTGCAGCCTACACGGTGGGGTTGCATCTTCTGCAAGCTCTAAAGGTAGTTACAAATTAAATTCATGGATGATGTGATTGCTACATTTCTGCTCAGAGTTTAAAGAACAAAATCTGGATATGAATGCCTCTCTAAGACAAGAGTAATTTTTCTTTTACTTTCAGTACACTTTTTTTATGACACTAAAGGATTACTGTTTTTAAGTCTTTCTTTCTCCCTCCCTGCCTCTCTCTCTGTCTTTCAATTTATAGCTCTGCTCTTTTCCTTTGATGTTTGACCCAAATGTAATCAGAATCAGAAACTCTGCCTCTCCTTTAGTCCACATCCTGAACTGATGGATGACTAGATGAATAAATCATTAAATAAATAAGTCCCATGAATATCCTGAACATCAGCTTCATAGCAACAGTCCTTTTCACTTTTGTCTTCATTTTTGTCCCAGGATAGTTTCTTTTACCCAAATATGGTAGATTGGCAACTCGTTTACATATCTTTCATTTGGAGATTGCCAACCTATTCTGAAACTCCAGTACTAATAGATTCCCAGCTGTAAAAGTGTCCCCTTCATGGAAAATCACTTGCTGGGAAAATTTTGAGTCCAGCATTCTCAGAATTTTGACGAAAATGTTTTTTATTTAGTTTTACAATATTATTTCAACACTAGGCACGTCCTCCTTTTGGTGCCAGGATCAGTTTCTATAGCTGGGTTAGGCCATTGCTTGACCATCTACTTCTAGTAGGTATAGATTCTTTGAGGTATTAAATGTTGTACTTGATCTTTATGATGCAAATCATGAGTTAATAGTGTATAAAATCATTTGAATTATGTGGTGACTCAGCCTCAAGTATTCTGGATAATTTTTATTCTTTGGAAATTTCAAAATTAACGATATAACAGACCATTATTTGTCTGCCACAATATATGATTATTATACCTTTTTGTATGAAAGGGAAGAGATTATGTATGTGAGATTTCTCACATAAAATAAAATCTCTTATTATAAACTTTTATTTTTATTTTTTTAACATTTTCTTTCTGGAAAAACTTCAGGCAGAAAAGTTGATATTAATACCAATTTGATAATTAATCTGTGTCTCTTTGTGGTGGTCACTATCTCACTGATATGGTTATATAAAATATCTGGCTGTCATCTTGTATAGCACATTATGTGATAATCAAATTTGAGCTTTCCTTCTGGGGACACCATCTCCCGAGACATTTTATGTATCCTGTCAAGACTGTTAAGCACTGACATTTCATATTTATTCTGAAGAGTGATACTTCCAATTCTGCTTATTCTTTTATTTGAGAATTTATTACAGCATACATAGAACAGTTGATTGTCATCAAACATCTTGCAAAAGAATTGATGTGAAAGTTAGAGAGAAGGGCACAGAAAAATAGATCAATGTGACTCTATATGAAAATAACACCTGCCAAAATTCTCAACAACATCTTTAATAAAGAAAATACAGCTTCTTAAATATGTTTTTTGAACTCATTCCCCCCGTGAAAGAAGAAATATAGTATTAAAATTAAAATGTTATTAAATTTTAAACCCAGAAACTAATCCCAAGGCATCTTGATCCATTAGAAGCTCAAATTATATGATCCTTTTTGAGCAATAAAACCTCCAAATAGCACATAATAACCCCTGTGAAGGTAGGCTTTAGAAGTGGGAAATTATATTCATACCCAGATAGAGGACAAAGGGAGGTCATAGATCAAAGAGATTCCTGAGCTGAAAGAGCTAGGTGTAGGACTAGATGCCAACCTTTAAGTTTTTAATTGTATAGAAGATCTTTATCCTTTATTAAATCTAGCAAAAGTTAGGTGGCTCTTCCATCTGGATGCAATTTTAAACTGCTAAAAGCATTTCCCTGGTGATAAATGGGCACAGGCATTTTTAAGATCAAGTATTTATACCCCATAATATTATCAATGAACTTTTGTGGGTACCTTTAACTTTTATTATAAAATGGATTTATTTAGTATCTATTATGGACATTTTGAAATGTAAAAAGGTAAACAGAAAATCCAGCTTCATCTATTATCAACTCCTGGACAACCGTGTTTTACCTGTCGCCCACTTTCCATTTGTCTTATTCTCATTTGGCCAGCGGAATTATTTTGAAGCAAATCCTTGCAGGTAGTTTTTATTTGTTTATAAAGAACAAGGTGCTATCCTTTAGCAAAGAATATCATATAAATAAGTCTGATCATTATAGATTTTTTAAATGTGGGTTTCTTTGGTGTTGAAGAATAGTTTCAGAGTTGGCTTGCTCTAGTTTAACACCTGTCCCTGATTAAGGTAATAGACATCAAAATTGTGTCCTTATTCCCATCACTGAGTGAGTAAATAAAAATGTGGCAGCTGCTAGAAATCAGACTCAGAGCAAACACAGGGCCTTCATCAACGCACTGATCAGGAGACTTGAACGCTGGGGATGGTGAGAGTTAAAATCTGAAGATGGGATGAAAATGAGCGTATTTTAAAAATTAAGATTATTCTTGGAAAAGTAAGTAAAAAAGCTTTCCACTCAATCCTGAGAAGATGTAGAAACTACAATTAAGATGCACATTGTGTTCTATTGGCAGTAATTTGGTAGAGAAACAGTCTGGCTCCAGCAGGGAATTCACGAATCTAATGGGAATTGTGGCTTGTTGAATTCTAACCTTCAGGCTTTGTCTAACCTGCTGTTTGACCTCAAGAGAGGCTTGGAGCCTACATTTTCTTCAGTCTTCTCTGGGAAAAGAGGCATAGGATGATGATAGTGGTGATGATCAAGCTTGTATATTTGTATACACTTAAAATGGATTGGGTTATTACTCTTGGTAGTAATATGTATTTTTTTTATAATTCACAATGTACATTCGTTTCATTTTCAAAACAAGCCCAAATGAGTAAGGCAGGTATTTTCCCCTCTCTGACTGGGGTAACTGAGTCTGATAGGGTATGTAATTTATTAAAGGTCAGCAAGGAGGAGGGCTGCAGAGCCAATGCTTGAGTTCACTTCTGATTCCAGGTCAAGGTTATGATAGCAGATTGCTGCTATCTCTACTGTGGAAAGATAGTAGATATTAAACCTATGGTTTTCACTTCTGTCCACCCCTCTACTGCTCTTGTTCAGTCCCATGAGACTAACATGTTACGTTTTGAAAGGTTTACAGAGTCAGTCACACATGGGAGCAAGATCACTCCACCAAAATAAGAAATTCTCCTCTAGAATGTACAAAAAGGATTTCAACAAGACAGCAACTAAAAAGGAAAAGAAAAAAAATTCTTTAGGCTGAAGGCAGGTTGGTAAGAAACACACTGGGATTTGTTGGGACTTGAGTGTGACTGTTCACTGAACCATTCAATAGGAGAGAGCACCAGATTGCTCAGCTGATTACAGACAAATCAAGATTTTAAAAGGCCATCACAAATCTGCCTATTCTTCTTTCGCTGAAAAAAAAAAGATGTTTCCTTAAAATGTAATAAAAACATTCATGTCTGTAAATGATGCCTAATTCTTAGGAAGGGAATGAAGGTTGGGGGCTTGCAAAAAGAAGTGTGACATACTCATGTTTCCTCTTATGTTCCTCTCATGATCTCTCTTCACCTATCAAAGGAAACTTCATGGCACCATGCTTAACACTTGTACATGCAGCCAAAACATTGTGTTTATGCAGCCAAGTTTAAAATAAAGGATCAAGACACAACCAAGTTTGAGAGACAGTTTACTATTAATATTTTTTGAAGAATTTTTATTTATTTATTTGACAGATTAGGAGAGTACAAGCAGGGGAGCAGCAGAGGGACAGAGAGAAGCAGGCTCCCCGCTGAGCAGGGAGCCCAATGTGGGGCTCAATCCAAGGACCCTGGGATCATGACCTGAGCCGAAGGCAGATACTTAATCAACTGAGCCACCCAGGAGCCCCAAGACAGTTTATTATTGAAGAGAAAATGCTAGACCAAGAGTCTTGTTCTAGCTCTGGTTCTAGTCCCATCTGCCTTTACTTTGTGACTTGGGCAATTCCACTCAATTCATGAAATTTCCTGAGTGTACCAGCCCTATTAGACAGACACTAAGGGAGTGCAAATCAAGTAATCACCATCCGAGTGGTCTCACAATTTAATAAGAAAAATTAAGGCAATTATATAAATGACCTTAACATAGATGGATTAAGATAAGTGCATTATGAGAGGTACTAATGGAGAAATTTGCAGTTTCTAAGTCAGGTGAGTTCACCCTGGATAGTTTTCAGGAAAGGCTCTGTGATAGGCAGAATTTTGGCCAATAACCACCACCTCCCTTATCATGCCTATAAAAAATGACACATTATATGAACAAAAGGACTCCACAGATGTAATTAAGGTTGCCAGTCAATGACATTTAATTAGGGAGATTATTTTGGGTTATTTGGGTGGACCGAATGTACACACATGAGCTCTTAAAAGTAGAGCTTTCTCCCAGCTGAGGGTAGGAGAGGAAGTCAGAGATACGCAGCTAGAGGGGAAGTCAAAGAGATGTGAACTGTGAGAGACTCAGCCAGCCATGAAAGTCATGAATGTGGGTGCTTCTAGGAGCAAAAATCAGCACCTAATAGCCAGCAAGGAAATGGAAACCTTAGTCCTACAACCTCAAGAAAATGAATTCTACTTACAACTTGAATGATTTTAGAAGTGCATTCCTCCCCAGCGACTCTGGTGCTAAACACAGCCCTGCCAACACCTTGATTTTGGCCTTGTGAAACCAGGAGCAGGGGACCCAGCTGAGCCCACCAAGACTTCGGACCTACAGAACTGTGATACTAAAATTTTTCATTGCATTAAGTATCTAAATTTATGGTAACTTGTTATAACACCACAGAAACAATTATAAGCTTCATGGCTCTGACCTTTAATATATGGTTCGGATTTTATTTTTTATTTTTTTAAAGATTTTATTTATTCATTTGACAGAGATAGATACAGCGAGAGAGGGAACACAAGCAGGGGGAGTAGGAGAGGGAGAAGCAGGCTTCCCACAGAGCTAGGAGCCCGGTGTGGGGCTCGATCTCAGGACCCTGGGATCATGACCTGAGCCAAAGGTAGACACTTAATGACTGAGCCACCCAGGCGCCCTGGTTTGGATTTTAAAAAGAAGAGACTAAGGGAGGCATTCCAGGCATAGGGAAAGTATAGGTAATAGCACAAAGGCAGAACAATTCAAGTGTGATACAAAATCAATTCAGTTTGCCTCATAAAACTGAGTCTCACAGCTTCTGTTAGCTCATCTGTAAGTGTGCCATGCACATTTTTCTTTGGAGGCCTAAGGGTGTAGGAAAGTGCCCCAAGGAAAACTGTGGGGAATATTGAAGAAAACAACCTTGTTGACCTATTTTGGACCATTCCATTGACAACCTCCTTACCCTTACACTGCTTCAACCATTATTGTTTTACCTTTAGCCATCCTCTGTATAGGACTCGATGTGTCATTTGAAGAAAGGATTCAGCAGTTTAAAACTTTAAAACAACTAAAGTCAAGGCTCCCTTCAAATCAACAGTCCATAATTACTTCTCAAGCATGTTATGAGGATCCAATTAGATAACTGTGAAATGTTATAGTTTCACATTATAGGTAGTTTTCCTATGGTGATATGTATTGATAGAAGTATGACCCAGAAGGACTACCACTCAAGATTGGCATTGTCATTAGAAGTTATCATGCTCTAGCACAAGTCTAATGATTTTACTGCAATAGAACCCTCTCCCCCTTCTTTTAGACTAGTTCAGGGTGGCTGTTAAGGGTCTGGAAGAAGAGGAAACGCTGCTCTGCCTAATTATTTATGACCCAAATTGAAGCTTTGCTGCTTTAGTATGTGACTTCTAACCTCTTAAATCAAATCATTATCATTCTGCCAAAGGGAGGGGAAAAGCAGGGGGGAATGCTTAAAGGGACTTTTATGATCAAGAAGAGGAGGTGGCACATATAACATCTACTCTCATCTCATTAATAAGCACTGAGTTAGTTATGAGAACACAATGTAATTATCTGGCAAGCTGGATATGGAGTATTGCCAGGAGCCAAATGACCAGCCACCATGGAAGGAGTAAGGTTGAAGATTTTGACTGATGGCTGTCTCTGTCTCAGGGTCATGTGCAAAAAAAAAAAAAAAAGCCTCCAGGATAAGGAAGAGATGTAATTTTTTCAATAGCAAAAATCCATGGGACTGATGGGGAGATGGTGTGTGTAGGTGGAGGGAGGATAGAGGATCCAATGTTGGTAGCAGGGTTAGCAATAAGAGAAAGGTACTATGAGTTATCTTTCATAATTTATGAAATCTACATGCATTCCACTTATGACAAGATTTTGTGGTATTTCACAATAACAGAGGAGTGCACAGGTACCCAAGTATCCTGAATAATTTCCGGGACCACAGGTGGGCACAGACCTCAAAAGAATGAGAAGCAGTATACCTAAATGAGGCTATATGGGATAGGAGAAACAATCAGTATGGAAGCTATGCAGTGTACACATGTTGCAAATGCAATGAGGTCCAAAAATTTTTACCATTATTAAGGAAGTGAAGGACAATGGGAGTTTGGAAATTTCATGGCAAGGAGCAGAGTCTTATTAAGGTCATCTATGGGTAGGTGAATTTCTTTTTAATATATTTTTTACTGTGCAATAAATTTTTGAGTATACCTCTATGCCAAGAGTGCTTTCAACATATGTTCCATGCCAGAATAAAAGACACAGTCCATCTGTACGACACCTGTATCTTATAGCAAACAGTAAGAGATTCATGGAAAACATTACATGGTCTTTGTTGAAGGACAGTTATCAAAGTTAAGAAAAAAGACCAGGTGTATAATGGTTACTGGTGAGTGCAGTGGAAAGGAAGATGCAAATTGTGTTTTTAAAGACTTGAAAGCCCTCATATAGAAGAGAAATTACATTTTTTTCCCAACTGCGAAGGATAGAGTCACCAAGAAAAAGTGGAAACTTAGAGGATTCAAATACGTTGTTTTAGAAACAACTTTCTTTTGTCCTTAAAGACAGAATGGGAGACCTTGAGAGGAAACTCAGACTTTTCTTAACTAGAAGGTTGCAAGCAAAGTCTTGTTGACCAGCTGGAAGGAATATAATGGGGAGAAGAGGTGGATGCTAGGTGATAGCTCTAAGTAGGCTTTGGGTTCCTTCCATCTGGAGATTGTCACTTCATGACAAGAATGCAACAAAGACAAAATTCCTCCACACTTTAAAAATAATTCATCTGTGCTGGATCATATTTCCTTGTGAAAGAAACAAAAAAACAACCTTTGTTGTGGGACAAGTGTTTTGTGTGTTTTGCTTTTCCTTTCTATTTTTGGAGAAGTTTGTGCAAAGATGACCTAATATGAATCAACCTACTTTAAGGACACTAGACACTATAATTTTATTGATTACTCCTTACTTCCTAAGAAGGAAAAAAAAAGACATTTCTTATAGAGAGTAGAGATATTCCTATAGGCATCACTTAGTTCCCCAAACTTTTAAAGAAATAGAAGCGAGGATATAGACATTACTATATACAGGATATAAGGCACAAAACTATTTGCTTAAGGCAAGACACCAAGTCAATGCAGGAAGTAGAAGATACCTCACCTTTGGCTCTACTTTAATATTTTGAGCCCTCATTGCAGCTGTTTCCTAAAAATGTGACTTTTATGTTGATTAATGTTATTTTAAATATCCCATTATGAGTTCAAAATTATTGGCTTGAAGCTTCCAGCTAAAGTATAACAAAAAAATAAAATAAAAATAAAGACAACATTCACTGTCCAGAAAAAGAAAATTATTAGCTAAAGAAAACAGATTGGAACTTACAAAACAACAAAAAAGATCTTTGAATTACATATCATATTAATTAAAGATACCACCTTTCCTTTGTTATTTCAAAGTATTGAAATGCTTTTTCCAAAAGGTTTTTACTCAAATTTATATCAAAAGTTTAGTCAGCTTGATTAGTATTGTTATTTTTATGTTACCAGCTCTGCTTATACTAAGTTTGTAACTTCTTCTGAAAGCCATCATCTGCCCCCTGAGCTATTGTAACACTCTCCTAAAAACTCCTGAAGTCCAGCTCTTCAATGTCAATGAATGTTGATGGAGAAACATTCTAAATTATAGACTAAGATATGTGACTCTGTCCAAGAAGCATGCATGACCTTCCTCTAAATACAAGATAGTCCAAATTACTTAGCCTAACATTAAGATCAACGAATTAGCAGTAAAATACTTTCTAAAATCTTATCTAATAATTTCTCATAACCTTCACATCCAATCGTACTGGGGCACATAATACCAGTTGTAAAGAGTCATATATTTTCCTTGCTTCTTCTGAAAGTCCTTTGCATACCACAGACTTCATATCTGCTTAACCCATTTCTTTTCTATGCATGAAACCTAATTCAAATCGAAAGTCTTCTTTTTTATTAATTAATTAATTATTTTTAAATATTTTATTTTTAACTAATCTCTACACCCAACATGGGACTTGAACTTACAACCACAAAATCAAGAGTTACATGCTATACTAACTGAAACAACCAGGTGCCTCCAAATCTAAAGTCTTCTTATAGGCCTTTCCTGGACTATTGAAGAGGCATAAACTTATCTTTCTCTTATTTCCATTGTATGTTATAATCAATATTATATATCACCTATTATTTGATTACTTTACATTAGAATCATTTTATATTAGTAACAGTGGCTCTTTACTCATCAGGGTCCAGTCAAGAAAATGTAAAACATACCAAATGTTTTAATAAAAATATGATATATTTGGTTACATAAATATTTAGAAGACTGAAAAGGCAAAACAAGAAACAATGAGATAATAAAGAGCTATTTCCTACAAGAAGCAGCTAACATCTCTGTAGATGAGGTTAAAAAAAGGGAAGAGGTGTTTTTATTTTTATTTTTAATTATTTTACTTTATTTATTTGAGAGGGAGAGACAGAATGTGAGCAGGGGGAGGAGCAGAGGGAGAGAATCTCAAGCAGACTCCTTGCTGAGCACAGGGCCCCACACAGGGCTCAAACTCATGCCCCCCAAGATCATGACGAGCTGAAATCAAGAGTCGCATGCTCAGTGAACGGGCCACCCAGGACCCCAAAAGGCAGGAGGTAAGTTTATTTATTTATTTATTTATTTATTTATTTATTTATTTATAATATTTATTGATTTATGAGAGAGAGAGAGACAGAGATGGCGAGAGACAGCACAAGTGGGGAGGAGAGGGAGAAGAAGGCTCCGTCACGAGCACGAAGCCTGATGCAAGGTTTGATCTGACAGGGCCACCCAGGAGCCCAGGTAAGTGTTTTTAAACTGTCTTGGAGGAGGCTCCCTCAGCTGGGGCCCAGACTTCTTTAAGAGGACACTGCCCTGCTGTACTGGGACCTCAGCATCTCAGAGAAAACAGTGGAGCTGGTGCTCAGACCTTTGAGGAGGGGCACTATTTCTCAGGGAGCACGGTGAGACTGGTTCTGGAGGGAAGTGGAAAAACTGAAAGTGGTTATCAACTGCCACTCACTGCTAGAATAAAGAGACATTGCTGGGATTTGTGGACAGGAACAGAAAACAGCACATTATGGAACTCACCCTCTAATATTTTTCTAGCACTCCTTATTAGCAGAACTATCAGGTGGCAACAGGCAAAGTAGGAACATGGTGGTTTCATAGCTCAGTGAAAGCATCACAAAGAAAGCGTAGAAGGATAGAATTGGCACTGAGAAACAAAGTAATAGCCAACACATTTTCTTGAGGTTCTGAGTTCCCAGAGGGCAAGGACCATGTACGGATCCTTATTTCTCCCACAGAGCATATTATCATGTAGTAGAAATTGAATAAAATAACATTGGGTGACTTTTCTCATGTAGTAGAAAATCAGTAAATATTTTATTTAAAATACGTATAAATCCTTGATTAACTCTGAGCCACAGGTATCTCAAAAGTAAAATAGAAAGGACATCAACTCCTAGAAATAAAATGTAGAGCGATATAAGATAACTTATGTCAAGGATAGGGAATTTTAAATAAAGTTTTATACTTTATTTTCTGTTATTTTATCTTCAGGAGACCATCCCAGAAATAGTGCAATAAACCTTTCCTACTGTTAGGGATACCCTGGTTTTCCAAGGAAACAAATTAGGAGGGCATTCCAATATCTTACCAAGCCTTTTTTTTTTCAGCATTGTCTGAAATTTTTTGCAAGTTTGAAAATAAAAGAAATATCTCTGAAATGAAATTAAAGTAATCTTTTTGGGTAAATAAGAATGAGAAACTTAGAAGGGGGAGGATAAAGTAGACAAAAATATCTTAAGTATAAATTTCCAGATTTGGCATAGCCTTATATCAAAAGCTAATCTGGGATAATAAGAAATGTGTGGCAAACATAGAATTGAAATGAGAGGTATCATCTTAAAAAACAAGAGATCAAGTAAATTAAACTTCCATAGTTTTATCTATTGGTAAATGCTTCTTCATATTTAAGCAGAAAATGAGAGATATTTCCTACAAAGCACTGTTTATTATGGCAAAGTTTATGATATATTTGCCATTTTAAGCATTCAGAGAAAAGAGACAGTGAGATGGAGACAGAGTGAGAAAATAAAATATGTGTGTGGGCATATATATGTGGCAAGCATTTGGTATAGAGGGTTGTGATTGGTAAATTAATACTCCTAAATTCTTCAAGAAGATCAACACAGAAAACATCTTTATTTTCCTTCACTGACTTTCCATGAACTTTAACAAATAAATCATCAAACAAATCCCTACATAGAAAAATGGCTAGCAATAACTGTGAACATTTATTTTTAATTATTTGTTTTTGATTTTTAGAGAGAAAGAGAACACATGCATGAGCAGGGAGGGGGCAGAGGGAGAGAGACTTTGAAGCAGGCTCCATGCTCAGAGTAGAGCCCAACATGGGGCTCTATCTCAGGACCCTGAGATGATGACCTGACCTGAAATCAAGACTCTGATGATGCTTAACTGACTGAGCTACCCAGGCACCCCAATTGTGAACATTTTATTAAGCCTTTAATGCCAGTCACTGAGGCAAGTGGTATACATAACTATTTGCTTTATTTCTCACAATAACCCTGCAATGAAAGTACTATTATGTAACTAGCAAAATATCTGGTGCATAAAGGTACTTGGTTAATATTTGTTGAGTGAATAGATACATGAATCACTAAATTTCCATTTTACTGATAAGATGCTGAGCTATGAAAAAAAAGCTACCCAATGTTATTTTATTCAACATGTTCTGAAGATTTTTTAAAAACTAAAAATTAAAAAAAAACTATTATCAGTTTTTGAGATAAAACTTTGATATAATTAAAATAGTTAATGTTTAAATTCACATGTACATTGTTGAAAGAAGAGAAAATATTCACTCTGTGAGATAATGCCTCACAGAATCATAGCAATATTCTTTAAATTATCAATGGCAACATTATAAAAATTTGGCATAGAAAGAGAACAATCAGAAAACCAGTATTTCTTATTTCTCACTTGATGATGACAAAGTGCATCTGTTCCCAAGAACAATCTCTGCTTATCTACAGAAAAAAGGGGAATGATGATAAAACACATATTTCTGTATGTTTTGAATGCATTAGATCAACTTCAAAAGTGTTTTTTTAAAAGGCCATTTTCTGACTCCTTATCTCTTCTCCCCTTGTTCACTCTATTGCTCTAAGCTATATATGTTAAACTCCCAACTATTCATACATACAGATCCCGTCCAAATCCTACCTCTTTCATGAAATTGTTCTAGATAATTCTGCCCAAAATAGGTGTATCTTTCCTTTGCATACTTATTTAAACTCTGACTTTTGGGGGGCATATTTTACCATCTGCTTGCATAATTGAAAGTTGCATTTGAAGTCCAGCTGTAAGTCAGTTCAATTACTGAATGGTATAAGCTATCTTCCAGAAAGAAAAGCAAATCATATATGAGGAAATTTAACACCATCCAGAGCCTCAAAGTAGCTCTTTAATTTTCTTCCACAATTTCTGGTACTCTATTAGAGTAGACAAGAATTGAGTGAAAATCAGGAGACAATAACAATGGAAAGGCACAAGAAGTTTAGTGTTTTTTTTTTTAATTCAGAACTATAAAATGATTCATATGTAATTAATGTTTAATAAATTAAATTGGATGTAAGTGGAAAGTATAAAAAGAATTGCTCAGAAATTCTATTTTATGCATTACTTAAAATATAATAAAGTTCAATGTATGGATTTAATATCATATTAGGCCTAGATGAAGAAAGAATTTGGGAAGTGGAAGATAGGACAGTAGAAATATCTGGAAAGAAGCATGGAGAGACAAAATTATGGAAAACATGGAACAGATCATAAGATACATTTGCTATGGGGAAGAGGTTCATGTATTTGAAGTTTTAAAGAGAGAATAGGTTATAAGTCATGAATTTCCCAAAACTGACAAAAGATATATCAAGCCAAATATGTGAGTAGTGAACCTTAATTAATCAGGATAGATAAGAAGAAAATCACACCTAGATATATCATAGTAGAACTCTGAAAAATAAATACAAAAATAAAATCTGAAAGCAGCTGAAGAGAAGAAAATGAAAATCATTGTTTTCATCATTTCATCTTAAAATAAAAACAATGAAAATCCTAGGGTGCCTGGGTGCCTCAGTCAGTTAAGCAACTGACTCTTGCTTTCAGCTCTGATCATGATCTCAGGGTCATAAGACTAAGCCCTGAGCTCCATGTCTGGCTCCATGCTCAGCACAGAGTCTGCTTGAAATTCTCTCCCTCTCCATCTGCCTCTCCCCCGCCGCCACACACACACACACACACACACTCTCTCTCTCTCTCTCTCAAAATAAATAAATAAAATCTTAAAAAAACAATGAAAATCAGAAGATAATAGAGTATCTTTAACAGCTAAAAGAAAATACCTGCTCAAATATAATTCTTTACCTAATGGAAGTATTCCCTTAAAAAAATGAAGGTGATATCAAAGATATTTTTCAGACAACCAAGAATTCATCACCAAAGAAGGAAATGGCAACAGGATTCATAAATCATTATGAAAAGAATGGATTAGTCAATAAATGATGTAATTTGTTATTCATATAAAAAATAATGGGGACCTTTGCTTCATACTATACACAGAAATAAATTTCAGATGATTAAAGACCTAATGTGGAATAAAAGAAACTTTAATTTTTTTAGAAGAAATATGTGGTAGAATATTTCTGCAACTGCATGACAGGAAAAAAACCCACAAATCCTAAAAACATGATAAATATGTTTATAATAATAATAAACCTTTCTCTGAATAAAAAAAATTTCCATAAACAAATGAGACTACAATAAACCACAATATGGAAGAAAATATTTATATTGCATACAACTGATAAAAAATTATTATCCAGAACTTATAAATAATTTCTATAAGACAATAGGAAAAGGGGTGTCTGGGTGGTTTAGTTAGTTGAGCATCTGACTCTTGATTTTGGCTCAGGTCATAATTTCAGGGTCCTGGGATCAAGCCCTGAGTCTGGCTCCACGCTCTGTGCAGAGTCTCCTTGAGGTTCTCTCTCTCCCTCTCCCTTTGCTCCTCCCCACACTCGATCTCTCTCAAGCTCTCTCTCTAAAATAAATACATAAAATCTTAAAAAAAATAAAACGATAGGAAAAAAGACATACTCCTCAGTAGAAAAATCATAATAGTAAATGAAGAGACAATTCAAAGACAAGAAAATCTGAATAGCCAAAGCAAAGGAACAAAAGAAAAAGAGAAATTAAAATATGCCCAATTTTAGGAGAAATCAAGGGAATTGAATTTAAAACAATGAGGTACTAGGGATTTTTGCATTTAGCCAAGATAGAGTAACAAATATTGGATTTACTCTTATCCATATGACAACTAAGACAAAACAAAACAGAACAGACAAATATAGGAAATCACAATTTAAAAGATATTAAATATGAACCAATGAAGGACTCTGAATCCTTAGAATGAGAGACAGCAACAGAGATACTCCCTCTAATTGTCCACGTCATTGACTTGAGGAAGTTTCTAGGTCTTATTGCAGTGATGAGGAACCTGGATATAGTGGTAAAATAATGAGCCTACAAAGATTTCCACTTCTGATTCTTTTGAAACTGAATATATTACCTTACATGAAGACAGGATTTTGTAGATGGTGATTAAATTAATAACTGCGATATGGGAGAGATTATCCAGGATTATCTGTATGAGCCCAAACTAATCACATGAGTCCTTAAAATCAGATAAAATTTCCCAGTTCAGTTCAGAGTTAGAAGGAGACATAATTATGGGAAAATGGTTAGAGAGATGGAATTTTGTTTGCTTTAAAGGAATGGGCACAATTCAAGGGATTTAGGCATTCTCTAGAAGCTGGAAAAATCAAGGATATGGATTCTCCCCTGGAGCATCCTGAAAGGAACTCAGCCCTGCTTACTCCTTGGTTTTAGCACAGTAAGACCCATGTTGGACTTTTAACCTACGGGACTGTAAGATCATAAATTTATATTGGTTTAAGCCACTAAGTTTGTGATGATTTGCTATGGTAGCAATAGGGAGCTAATATACCAGGAGAAGCATGGCAGACTTCCTGGGATTCTAGGAAGACCAATGTGGCTGGGCTTCCTAGATAGGAGAAAGCTGCATGCAGAGATTTCCAAATACCTGCAGAGTCCCCCTTATACATTCAGCTGAGAGCTGATCAGTGTATGCATGTAACAAAAATATCTGAGACTCAGGAAGAAGCATCCACAAGGACTGTAGGTAATAATACCCAACACTTAACACAGCTATGAATAGTGCTTGCTCCCACCAGCTAGAATGGAAAATCTATGATTCATGGGACATTAGGTGATTATACAAATGGATCTTACCTTAATAATGGGGAATTAGTAGCACTAGAATGAGCCCTGCTCGGAAGTGTGGTCTAATATCACTTGGAATTAGAGGGTAATAAGTTAAATACATATTCTATAAACCCCAAAACAATCTCTAAAAGGCATAAAGTATCTAAGAAAATGGAGGGGAGAAAACGAAATTATAAATAAATAATTGAGGGGCGCCCGGGTGGCTCAGTTGTTAAGTGTCTACCTTCAGCTCAGGTCATGATCCCAGGGTCCTGGGATTGAGGCCCACATCAGGCTTCCTGCTCCATGGGGAGCCTGCTTCTCCCTCTCTCACCCCCCCTTCTTGTGTTCCCTCTCTCACTGTGTCTCTCTCTGTCAAATAAATAAATAAATAACCTTAAAAAATAAATAAAAAATAAATAATTGAAAAGTAGGCAGAAAATGAGGACATGGGAAAAAATAACAGATGGTGCAAAGAATAAACAAGTGTTGGTTGATTGATTTAGATGTAACAATGTAAATTATCACATTAAATGCAAATGGCCTAAATATCCCAAATAAAAGGCAGAAATTATCATACTGGAAGAAGAAGCGGAACCCAACTATATGTTTCCTATAAGAAACACACTTCATATGTAAAGACATAATAAATTAAAAGTAAAAGCTAAGGAAAAGGTATGCTGGCACAAATCAAGAGAAAGCAGGTGTAACTATATTAATATCAGACAAATTAGATTATACAAAAATTATATTACCAGGTACATAGATTATATAGGTAAATTTGTCAAGAGGAAATAATAAGTCTAAATAAACATCTGTAAGAGAGCTTCCAAATAAATAGAGCAAATAATGATGGAACCACAAGGAGAAATAGATAAACCCACAACTATAGTTGGGTATTTCAATACCCCTCTCAATCATTCATAGAATAAACAGAAAATTACCAAAATTGTATTAAATCATATCCAAGAACATATATAAACTAAAATACATAATGAACAAGTGAGTTTATGCTACGGATGCAAAGTTTGTTTAGTATTTCAAAATCAATCAATGTATTTAACCATATTTATAGCCTAAGTAGAATAAACATAGAATAATCTCAAAAATACGCAGAAAAAATTTTTAACAAAATCCAACATAGTCCCCGATGAAAACTTTCTGCACACTTAGAAAGTGTGTAGGAAGGAGTTAACTCAGCAGGCCTGAGTTGTTCAAACCTTACACGTTCCCACTTTTCATGAATGGTCATTGGCCAAGTCCTCAGAATGAGCTCTTGGGATGTTCTAACTGATAAGAAAGTTTTGAATGTTTATGGCTTTAAACCATACTATACTAGCTAGTCTAGATAATTTAAGCAAACAATGATTTATGTGAACACCTGCTTTCCTTCTAGGGGTCTGGAATTTCAGTAACTATGATCAGTAATGCAGACATTATGTGCCTGTATGGTCAAACCCCAATAAAAACTCTGGACATCTAGACTCAGGCAAGTGTCCAGTAAACAGCACTTTGTATGTGTTGTCACAATCTATTGCTAGAGCAATTAAATGTGTCCTACACAAGTCTACTGGTAGAGGACTCCCAGAAGCTTATGCATGGTTTCCTTCAGACTTTGCCCTATGTGCTTTTTCCCTCTGATGATTTTGCCGATATCCTTATACTGTGATAATCTGTAATAGTGAGTATAATGACAAGCAAATCACTAATCCTCAGAGTAGTCTTAATGACCCTGACACAAAGATAACAAACACAACCTTATAAAGAGAGTCTATGAAAAACTTACAGCTAATATCAAACCAAATGATGAGAGACTGAATACTTTGCCCCAAGATTAGATACAAGACAAGGATGTACACTCTTCTAGTCAATGGTGTAATATAAATTCTGGCTAGTGTAGGAGAAAGTAGTGAAAAACAATTCCTTTGTAAAAGAAATAAAATCTGTCTTTATTCACTGACATGTGTCTATAGGGTTCAATATATTCTACCAAAAAAAGCTATTAAAACTAAAACATGAGTTCTGCAAGGTTACTGTATGCATAAATCAATTGTCTAAGCACTAGCAACAAATAAATAGATAAATAGGACTATTAAACTAAAAAGAGAGTCCAGAAATTGACCCACATACATGGACACGATTTTTGGTAAATGTGCAAAGGTAATTCAGTGGCAAAAAGAATCTGCTCAACAATAGTATTGCAGCCTCTAGATGTTTATACAGAGAAGAGGAAAAGGAAGAAGAAGAAGAAGAAGAAGAAGAAGAAGAAGAAGAAGAAGAAGAAGAAGAAGAAGAAGAAGAAGAAGAAGAAGAGGAGGAGGAGGAGGAGGAGGAGCAGGAGGAGGGGAAGGGGGAGGAGGAGGAGGGAGAAGAGGAAGAAGAGGAAGAGGAAGGAGAGGAAGAGGAAGGAGAGGAAGAGGAAGAAGAGGAAGAGGAAGAAGAGGAAGAGGAAGAGGAAGGAGAAGAACAAGAAGAAAAAGAACAAGAAGAAGAACAACAACAGCCTTGAGCTATTCCTTGCATCATATATAAATCTAATCTAAAATGGGTCACTGAACTAAATGTAAACCCTAAAATTATAAGATTGCAATAGCAAAATATTTGAAAAAAACCTCTGTAACTTTGTATTAGAAAAATTTTTTAAACTTATGAAATGAAAAATATGATTCATAAAAGAGTGAGGTAAAGAATTTGATTTCATTAAAATTAAAAGTTTCTGCTCTCTGAAAGTCACTGTAAAGTGAATAAAAAGCAAGAAAAAGACTAAAAGAAAATACCTGTAAATCATATATTTGATAAATTATACTTAGAATGTATAAAGAAACTTCAAAATTCTCATTCATTCTTGATGAGTTTGAAAAATGGTAAAATCCCTTCAGAAAATAAAATTACACACAAACCTGCTATATTACTCAGCCATTTCATTTCTAATAATTTACCACAGAAAAATAAAAGTATAGATCCATATAAAGATTTGTACATGAATATTTATAGCAAATTTATTTATAGTACCCAAAACCAGGAAATAACCCAAACTTCTATCAATAGTTAATGTGTAAACAACGTGTGGTCTATCCAGACAATGAAATATCTTTCCACAAAAAAAAGGATGAATATTCAGACTACAACAAAGATGAAACTCCAAATAATCCAACTGAATGAAAGAAGCCAGGCATGCCCCCCCAAATGCATATACTATTACTTCATTATACAGAATTTTAGAAAATTCCAACTAAACTATAGTGGCATAAAACAGATCAGTGGTTGCCTGGGCACAGTGGTGGGACACAGGGAAATGAGCAGAGACGGCTTACAGAGTGGCATAAGGAAATGTTTGGGGTGATAAATATTATCTTATCAGGGTGATTATTTCATAGCTGCATTTGTGTGTGTGTGTGTATGTGTGTATATACAAATATATATATATATACACAAACATATACATTTATATACATATATGTATCAAAACTTATCAAATCGTATGCTTTAAAAATATGCAGTTTATTGTAAGTCAATAATACTTCAGTAATTATGTCAAGTTGTTAAAAAACAAAATACTGATGTATATCATTTTACATTTTAAACCAAGTGTTGGTGAGCATGTAGAACAATGGCAGTTCTCATATATTGTGGTGGGAATATAAATCGTTGCAAAAAATGTGAACAACCTGGCAAATGTGACTAAAGTTGCAAGTCATGCATACCCTACAAATCCATCAATTCTATTCCTTATGATATTCCTGCTCAAAATTCTTGCACATATTCACAGGGAGACGTGATGTACAAAAATGCTTACTTCCATATTGTAATAACATTAAAATAAATAAACCATGACATGTAGAACAAACAATATATGTTTAAGAATTTATACACATGTAGTACAATTAAAAACATACATATGGGAATGATCTGCACATAAATCTTGTTCCTGGGGATTAGTGGAAGGGAATTGATTGGGGGAGGATTCTAAAGAATCTTTAATATTTCTAAGTTCTTGTTTCTTAAGTGGGTGGTAAGTAGATTGATACTTATTCTAGTATCCTCTATACCTGTGTGTTTAAAACATTTCTAACATAAAAGGGAGCAATTCTACATAATTTACAAGTATGAGTATTGAAAATAAGAAGGACAATTGAGTTTATGCAGGGTCACATAAGTAGCAAAAAAAAAGTTCTGTGTAGGATTTAAACCTTCCTTCTCTGGTTCATTCACACCACTGTTTTTATCTTAATAAAAAAGAGAGAGAGAGAGAAAGAAGCTGATTGCTTGCATATCAGATCACATAAAGATAGTAACTTGGTTTTTGCCATCATAAAGCATTAAAATGCCTACTTAAGAAAAAAATAAGTAGAAAAGATAAAAGAGCTTGCATAAGCATACTCTGATACCTGGGTGTTATAAAAGTAATAGAGCAAATAAACCCATAGAAATCTGAACTGCCAGGAGCCTGTGGGAGCAGGGAAAGGGAATATGGAACACATAGGTAATAATAAAGATATTTTATTTAAAAAAATGAGAAAAGATGTAATTAAACAAAGGAGACTTCCCTGTCCTCATGTGGAGATTTTTTAAAAGGAATATAGAACAGTAAAATTCATGTCAAAAACATTCCCTTGTGCTGCTATAAAAAATTAAATAATTTTTAAGTCTATACCTCAAATGTGAGACAGGAATCCATCAAAATCCTAGAGAAGAACATAGGCAGTAACCTCTTCGACATCAGCCACAGCAACTTCTTTCAAGATACATCTCCAAAGGCAAGTGAAACAAAAGGGAAAATGAACTTTTGGGACTTCATCAAGATAAAAAGCTTCTGCACAGCAAAGGAAACAGTCAACAAAACATGGAGGTATCCCACAGAATAGGAGAAGATATTTGCAAATGACACTACAGACAAAGGGCTGATATCCAAGATCTATAAAGGACTTCTCAAACTCAACACCCAAAAAACAAATAATCAAGACAAAAAATGGGCAGAAGACATGAACAGACTTTTTTTTTAAAGATTTTGTTTATTTATTTGACACAGAGGGAAAGAGCACAAGTAGGCAGAGCAGCAGGCAGAGGGAAAGGGAGAAGCAAGCTCTCTGCTGAGCAGGGAGCCTGATGTGGGGCTCGATCCCAGGACCCTGGGATCATGACCTGAGCCGAAGGCAGCTGCTTAACCGACTGAGCCACCCAGGTGCTCCGAACAGACATTTTTCAAAAGAAGACATACAAATGACTAACAGACACATGAAAAAATGTTCATCATCATTTACCATCAGGAAATTCAAATCAAAACCACACTGAGATACCACCTTACACCAGTTAGAATGGCAAAAATTGACAAGGCAAGAAACAACAAATGTTGGAGAGGTTGTGGAGAAAGCGGAACCTTCTTACACTGTTGGTGGGAATGCAAGTTGGTACAGCCACTTTGGAAAACAGCGTGGAGTTTCCTCAAAAAATTAAAAATAGAGCTACCCTATGACCCAGCAATTGCACTACTGGGTATTTACCCCAAAGACACAGATGTAGTGAAAAGAAGGGCCATGCACCCCCATGTTCATAGCGGCAATGTCCACAATAGTCAAACTGTGGAAAGAGCCGAGACGCCCTTCAACAGACGAATGGATAAAGAAGATGTGGTCCATATATACAAGGGAATATTACTCAACCAACAGAAAGGATGAATACCCAACTTTTACACCCACACGGATGGGACTGGAGGAGATTATGCTAAGTGAAATAAGTCAAGCAGAGAAAGTCAATTATAAGGTTTCCCTTATTTGTGGAACAGAAGGAATAGCATGGAGGACATTAGGAGAAGGAAGGGAAAAATGAAGGGGGGCAATCGGAGGGGGAGATGAACCACGAGAGACTATGGACTTGGAGAAACAAACTGAGGGTTTTAGAGGGTTTTAGGTGGGGAGGATGCGTTAGCTAGGTGATGGGTATTAAGGAGGGCACGTATTGCATGGAGCACTGGGTGTTATACAAAAACAATGAATCATGGGACCCTACATCAAAAACTAATGATGTACTGTATGGTGGCTAACAAAACATAATAAAATAAAATAAAATTTTAATGCAATATATGTTAAGAATAAAAAGAAGAAGATAGCAGGAGGGGAAGAATGAAGGGGGTAAATCGGAGGGGGAGACGAACCATGAGAGACGATGGACTCTGAAAAACAAACTGAGGGTTCTAGAGGGGAGGGGGGTGGGAGGATGCGTTAGCCCGGTGATGGGTATCAAGAAGGTCACGTTCTGCATGAAGCACTGGGTGTTATGCACAAACAATAAATCATGGAACACTACATCCAAAACTAATGATGTAATGTATGGTGATTAACATAACAATAAAAAATTTAAAGAAAAAATCAAATTTAAAAAAAATGAAGGTATTTGCTAAAATGGACTTATATGCATTTGTGCATATGCACATTTATATGTGCATAATATTAATGAACATAAAATACAAAGCTATAACATGTAACACATATATCATTTAGCTAAGCATTATCTTAAGTTGAACAAATTCAGTTTTTGACACAAATATCATCATAGAAGAGGTTGTATTATTTGATGAAGTTTGTTTGCAAACTTCAGCTAAATCTTGATCACCAAATATATTCAGTTCAGATATTAACAATTAGAGGAACATGCTCTGAAATAGTGGCCTGAGCCGTCACTATTTATTTCTTCAATATAGATAAATTATTAGGAATTATTTATTCAAGATGTATTCATTATCACTAAACATAGATTAGCATAGGTAGGTGCCAGGTACTACCCAAGCACTGTTGATATAGAGATGCACCTGTACTTAAAGACAGATATTGAGTGGATTATCAAAATACACTCCTTTGAATGCTATAATAGGAGTGTCTTTAAAGTCTTTCTGAGAGGGCACCTGGGTGGCTCAGTTGGTTAAGCGACTGCCTGCAGCTCAGGTCATGATCCTGGAGTCCCGGGATCGAGTCCCACATTGGGTTCCCCACTCAGTGGGGAGTCTGCTTCTCCTTCTGACCCTCTCCCCTCTCATGCTCTCTCTCACTCTCTCTCTCTCAAATAAATAAATAAAATTTAAAAAAAAAGTCTGAAAAAGAAGAGGAAGACAGGTCAGGAGAGTCAGCAAGACTTCACAGATGTCATTAAAAATGAATGGAATAAGGCTTGGGAAAGTATTTTTGAAGCACTGAAGATTTTTAACATTTAAGAAATTATTATTTGTTATTATAAATTCCCCCACTTCAGTTCTCAATAAAGAGGACATTTCACAGCATGATGGAACTTTGTACATGTAAGCATTCAAATATTTTATGAACTACCAAAACTCAAATCTTTTCAAATATTTATTTTTCCAGAATCTACTTAGAAGTAAACATCAAACCCATAAGTGAAAATGCAGTTAATATTTTACCAAGGATAGTTTCTGCACAATTCATTGCCTAACAGGCATGTTATGTTTTTTTCCTAAATATTAATGGCAGGCAGAATATTGACCTCCTAAAGATGTCCACATTCTAGTCCCTGGAATCTATGAGAATATATTAGATTACACAGCAAAGAATACTTAAGACAGCAACTAAGGTTGCTAATTAGCTGGTTTGAGATGGAGTGATTATTCTGTATTATCCAGGTGGGCCCAAGTGATCACATGGGCTCTAAATGTGGGAGAGGGAGGCAGAAATGTCAGAGTATGAATGATAAAATGTGAGAAAGACTTGAGAGGCCATTGCTGGCTTTGAAGAGGGAGGAAGGGACCCTAGGGCCAAAGAACGCAATGGCCTCTAGAAGCTGGAAAAGGCAAAGAAGTAGATTCTCCCCTAAAGCTTTCAGAAAGAAACATAGGTCTGCTTTACTTTAGCTCAGTGAAATCCATTTTGACTTTTTTTTTTTTAAGATTTTTTATTTATTTATTTATTCATGAGAGAGAAGAGAGAGAGAGAGAAGCAGAGGGAGAAGCAGGCTCCCAAGGAGCAGGGAGCCTGATGCGGGACTCGATCCCAGGACCCTGGGATCATGACCTGAGCCGAAGGCAGATGCTTAACCATTTGAGCCACCCAGGCGCCCCATTTTGACTTCTGACTTCAGAACTGCTAAGACAATCAGTGTGTATTGTTTTAAGCCGCCAACTTTGTGGTAATTTGTTACAGCAGCCACAGGAAACTACTACAGTGAACATTTATTTTATTCTCTAAAAAACAAGTTCTATAAACTTGTTTATAGAGTTACTTGAAAACTCCAGCCACTGCTATTATAGATTTCTATGACCACATTTTCCACAAATGGAGTTAATGGCTTAAAACAACACCCATTTCTTGGGTCACAATTCTGTAGGTCAAAAGTATGGACAGACTAGACTGGATTCTATGTTCAGGATCTCACATGGCAATATCAAGATGTCAGCCAGCTTGGCCTCTTAACTGGAGACTCTGAGAAACTATCTGCTTCCAGACTCATTTCAGCTTCTCAACAGATTCACTTCTGTACAGCTCTAGGCTGAGATCTCCATTTCCTTGCTGGCTATCAACTGGCAACAACTAAGGCTGCCTGCATTCCTTCTCAAGCGGTCCACTTAGTCCACCTCAAGCCAGCATCGATGCATCAACTCCTTCTCCTGCTTCAAATCTCCAAATCTCTCTCATGCCCTCTTCTGTCATCAGCTGGAGAAAGTTGTCTACTTTTAATGCCACCTGTGATTAGATCAGACCCACCTGGATAATAATCTCTCTCTTAAGGTCACGTAACATAATCGTGGGAGTGATGTCTCACCATTTTCACCGGGTTCTAAGGATTAGAGTAGGACATATTTAGAGGTCAATTATAGAAATTCTGTCTACCACAGCTACTCAATTGACTTTTTAATTTTTAATATATTTAAATATTAATGAATTTATTTATATGGCTAGTTTATACACTGCTCTGTATTCTGTTGCATTTTTTTATGGAAACATATTTCCACTAAAAGATAGGAAACTCCTAAGCACAGGAATAATATATTACATTTATTCATTAATTGACACTATGTTAGAGCTAAGGATACAGACATAAATAGGATTGTCAGGAAGCAGTCTAATAGAATAGTATTTGGAAAAGCTGGAAGAAGTGTAGACAACTTTGAAGAATATTAAAAAATCTAATGGTATTGATACAGTACTTACATGTATGATTTAAAGGTTGTGGGACTGTGGATAAGAATCTCTAATCTCTAATCATGTTTATTAGCGAGGTTTTTTTCCCTAAATACATTCAAAATCTATTCAGTGAGCACCAACTATGAGCTAAAATGGAGAGGAAAAAACAAAACAAAACAAAAAACAACTCTTAGTCTCCCAACTAAAAGAATGTAATGAGGATCGAATGACATAACTTAGGTCCAAAGGTTATAAAGCTCTCAAAGTACTATTCAAATATGAATTATTAAAATTATTAGTGCAGGTTTTATTTGGCATCTTCTATGTCTACATCATCCAGTAGTGGGCAAATCATAGAACAGATACTCAGTGAAAACACTGAGCACCGCTGTCATCAACAAGTAAATATATGTATTATATTTCACTTGTCTTTTTAACTTTCAAACTTTTCTCTGGGAAGTTAAAGTAATTCCCTATTTCTCACTTCTTCATCTGTTTTCTTCCTGGTTTGCCCTTAGGCTGTACAGGGATTTAGTTTTACAAGTGCTTAAATGTTTCCTGATTCGGGAAACCTTCCTGATGGGGGAGGTGGATTCAAGGCCAGACAAGGGTAGCAGATGCCACAATACTGGTGAGAAATGTCTGAGCTTGCCACAGCCAGCTAGAGAAGTTCCCTGTAGGAGATGGGGAAAACTTAAAATGTTGCTGCAAAGTTGGCTGCCATACTCAAGGGACCAGTGTAGCGCCTTGGAAGCTACCCCAAATCTACTATCCAACAGGCTCATTAATGTAGTGCTGCAGAGTGACATTAGCTGGAGGCAGTCACAGTGGGGCTTTCAAATTTACTGTGCATCAGAATTATCTAGGGTTGCTTGTTAAAAATACAGGCTCCAGAGGTATACCCTAAGAAATTCTGGCTTAGAAGGTCTAGGGAGGGGAAACACAACAAAGCCTAGGAAACAGTACCTTTTAATAAAATAGCCTAGGGAATTCTGAAATATAAAGGCAAATAAAATATATTTATATTACTCTTCTTTAGTGATATGACCAACAACAATTTGCAAAGAAAAAGTAAAAAAGAACTGAGTTCTGGCCTTTCTCCTAATGCAATAGCTTTACTTAAAGTCTTATTTGCCTGTTTAACTTCGTTCAGTGCTATGGCTTTTATTAATGAAAAGTTTTAGTTTTGTAGATTCACTTAATGTTGTAAGCCATAATATGGAGAGATCCTCTGTTTTTCATAGCATTTTGTTTTTCTTTATTTGTTTCTTTTCTCTGCTGAGATCTCCTATTTTTCATTTATTTCATGCATTTCATAATTACTGAAGCATTTTTATGATGACTACTTTGACAGTTTTGTCTGGTAATTCTATCATTTCTGTCATTAGTGTTAGCAACTATTGGTTGTCTTTTTTCATTCAGGGTGAGATCTTTTGTTTCTCAGTATGATGAGTAATTTTCAATTAAAATCTAGATAATTTGAGTGTTATGTTATGAGAACATGGCCCTTATTTAAACATTCTGTTTTAGCTGACCTCTTCTGACACCACTCCATCCAGAGGCGAAGGAGGGCATCACTGCCTTGGTACTGCCAGGTGGTGGTAGAAATCCAAGTTCCCTACTCAGCCTCTTTTGAAAACCATGGGGGAAATGACTCCTTCCTACAGCCAGGTGTGAGTGAATTTGTACTACTCACTAGGCCTTTGCTGATACTTCCCTTGCTGGAAGTGTAAGAGTGCCTCATCACTGCTCCATCCATGGCCTCCACTGACACCCAGGGTAGAAAGTGGCCTCCTTAATGCTGGCAGTGAAGGAAGTCCTGAGTGTCCACCAATACCCCGGCCTATACCTTCCTAGTATGGAGAAGATGGTGCGCTTCATTATTGGAGGGTAGGGTCAGTTTTTAGCTCCCTCGTGGTTTCTACTGACACCTGTGGATGGGGTGGGCCTCTTTATTGCTTAGCCAGGATGAAAGTCCTGGTTCCCTATTGCCTCCTCTGCCACTGTACCGTCAGGCATACTACCTTGTTGCAGCCCTGTAAGGGTGGAAGTCCAGGTTCCTTACTTGGCATTTGCAGGAGGAGTTGGGGTGGGGTCACATTTTTATCTGTGATGTTTAGCTGGAGGAGAGTGGTTATTGCCTAAAAGTGTTCTGTCTTGAGAGCTTGCCCCTTTCCTTGTCCTTTTGCTAGACAGAGCAGACTTTTTGAGAGGCTTTTTCTTTTGGCAAGTATTGGCAGTTCTGAATTGCCAACTTCAGGGATATGTTTCAAAAAGAAAACCCAAGAAACTCACCACATGTCATTCATAAAGTAGCAAAGTCCCTAGCTATTCTATCTACTTTTCACCTTTCAGAATCTTCACATATTTGCTTTATATAGAATCTTCAATGTTTTCAGTTATACTTAGCAAGAAGAATAGGGAAAAGTATTTCTACTCCATCTTTCCAGAAGCAGAATTCTTGGAGAAACATTTTTTTTTTAATCAATGGAAAAAAATGTGTGAACCAAAGATTTAATATCCAGCCACATCTTTATCCATATATCCATGGATGGACATTTAGGTTATTCCCATATCTTGGCTATTTTAAATAATGTTGCAATGAACATTAAGGTACATATATTTTTCAATTTAATATTTTTGTTTTCTTCAGATAAATACCCAGAAGTGGAACTGCTGGATCATACGGCAGTTCTAGTTTTAATTTTCTGAGGAACCTCCATACTGTTCTCCATAGTGGCTGCATCAATTTATATTCCCACCAATGGTGTATGAGATTCCCTTTTCTCCACATCCTTGCCAACACTTCTTATTTCTTGTCTTTTTGATAATAGCCATTCTGACAGCTGAAAGGTGATGATATTTCATTTTGACTGTCAATTCGATTTATCTTTTAAAAAAATAAGTATTTTATTGATTTTTCTATTGTTTTCTATTTTCTATTTCATTTATTTCTACTCTGATCACTGTTATTTATTCTTCCTGCTAACTGTGGGTTTAGTTTTACTTTTTCTAGCTCCTTAAGATGTAAGGTTAGGTTTTCATTTGAGATCTTTCTTCTTTTTTAATGTAGGTGTTTATCACAATAAACTTCCCTCTTAGTACTACTTTTGTTGCCTCTGCTAAGTTTTGGTAGGTTGTGCTTTCACTTTTTTCTCAGTTATTTTCTGATTTCCTTTTTGATTTTTCTTTCACCTAATGGGTGAAAATTCAAGAATGTGTTATTTAATTTCCAGATATTTGTGAATTTTCCATTTTTCCCCTATTGTGGTCAGAAAATATACTTTAAACAATTTCCATCTTCCTAAATTTGCTAAGACTTGTTTTGTGACCTAACATCATCTATCCTGGAGATAGTTCCATATGTGCTTGAGAAGAATATGTATTCTACTGCTGTTGGGTGGAATGTTCTGTATATCTCTAAATAGGTCCATTTGATCTATAGATCCTCAAGTCAAGCCTTATTGATATTTTGTTTGGATGTTCTATCCATTATTGAAAGTGGAGTACTGAAGTCTCCTACTGTTTTTGTATTGCTATTTCTCCCTTCAGTTCTGTCAATGGTTACTTCACATATTTATGTGCTCTGATGTTGGGTGCATATACATGTATAATTATTTTATCTTCCTGGTAGCTTGGCCCTTTTATCATTATGTAATGTTTTTTGTCTCTTCTGACAATGTTTTAATTAAAGTCTGTATATTCTAATGTAAGCATAGGCACTCTTGCTCTCCTTTGGTTACCATTTATTTTTTTCCATTCCTCCATTTTTAGCTTTTGTGTGTTGTTAAATCTAAAGTGAGTATCTTGTAGACAATAAATGTCTTATTTTGTTGTTGTTGTTTTATCCATTCAGTCATTCTATGTCTTTTAATTAGGGTGTTTAATCGACTTCCATTTATGTTATTATTGATAGGGAAGAATTTACTATAATGAATGATTATATATAACACTCGATAACCTAGAAGAAATGGATAAATTCCTAGAAACAAACCTACCAAGATTGAATTATGAATAGACAGTAAGTCTGAACAGACCTATAACTGGTATGGAGATTGAATCAGCAATTAAAAATTCCCAAATAATAAAAAAAGAAAGGACTGGACTAGATGACTTTACTAGTAAGTTCTGCCAAACATTTAAATAAGAATTGATATCCACCTTTCTCAAACTGTCCCACAAAACTGAAGAGAGAGGCACATGTCCAAACTCATTCTGAGGCCAGAATTACTGTTATAATGTAGCCAAACATACCACAAGAAAAGAAAAACAGAGACCAATATGCCTAATAAATACAGAAGCGAAAAATTCTCAAATACAACAGCACATTAAAATGGTCATACACAACTGAGTGGGATTTATGCCTGGGATACAAGGATAGTTCAACATGTGCAAATCAAAGAATGTGACACACCACATCAACAAAATGAAAAAAAAATCACATGATCATCTCAATAGGTGAAAAATAAGTTTGTGACAAATTTCAACATCTTTTTGCAATAAAAAATTTCTCAACAAACTAGTAGAGGGCAAGTGTGTCAACAAATATAGGTTATATATGAAGCCCACAGCTGCATCATACTTAAAACTAAATGCTTCTCCTCTAAAATCAGGCATAAGGCAAGGATGCCCACTTCTATTCAACATGCTACTGAAGGTCTTAGCCAGACCTATGCAAGAAAAAGAAATAGAAGGCCTCAAAATTAGAAAGGAAGAAGTTAAATGCAGTCTCTGTTTGCTGATGACATGATCCTGTATACAGAAAACCCTAAAGACTCCATATAAAAACTGTCAGAATTAATAAATAAATTCAGTTAAGTTGCAGAATACAAAATCAACAATCAAAAATCAGTTTCATTTCCGTACATGAAAAGCTATCTGAAAAGGAATTTAGGAAAACAATCCCATTTATAATCCCTTCAAGAATAATAAAATACTTAAGGATAAATTTAACTAAGAGAGTAAAGTCTAGAAACAACAAGAAAACCTATACTAAAAACTCCAAATATTGATGAAAGAAATTAAAGAAGACACAAAAAAAGGAAGGACACCCCATGTTTACGGATTGGAAGACTTAATGTTATTAAAATGTCCATACTACCCGAAACAACCTACACATTTAATGCAATTCCTACCAAAATCCCAATATCATTTTTTTATAGAAAGAGGAAAAAAGACCACCCAATTCTACAATTCATATAGAACCACAAAAGACCAGGAATAGCCAGGTCAGTATTGGGGAAGAACAAAACTGAAGGCATTATACTCCCTGATTTCAAAACATACTTCAAAGCTACAGTAATCAAAACAGTATGAGACTGGCATAAAGACAGATACATAGATTAACAGAACCGAATAAAGAGCTCTCCCAAAAATCTATGTATAGTCATCTGATCTTGACAAAGGTGCCAAGAGTACACAAACTCCTAGAACACATAATGACAGAGCTTAATAATATTGGTCTTGGACTGTGATTACATGGATATGACACTAAAAGTACAGGTAACAAAGCCAAAAATAGACAAGTGGAACAATATCAAACTAAAAAGTTCCATATAGCAAAAAAAATAATCAACAGAATGAAAAGGCAACCTATGGAATAAAACATATTTACAAACCATATATCTGATAAGAAGTTGATCTCCAAAACATATAAGGAACTTCTACAACTCAATAGCCAAAAATCTAATAACCCAATTTAGAAATAAATGGGTAAGGACTTGAATAGATATTTCTCCAACAATTACATACAAATGACCAATAAATGTGTGGAAAACTGTTCAATGTTACATAGGTGAATGCAAATCAGAACCACAATGAGATATTACCTCATACCTTTTAGAATGCCTGGTATCAAAAAAAGAAAAGAAAAAAAGATAACAAATGTTGACAAGCATGTAGCAAAATGAGAACTTTTGTACACTTTTAGTAGAAATTCAAGATGTTGCATCTGCTATGGAAAACAGTCTAAGTTCCTCAAAAATTAAAAATAGAACTACCATATGATCCAGCAATTTCACTTCTGGCTATTCATCCAAAAAAGTTAAAGACAGGATCACAAAATGTTAGCATCCCCATGTTCCTTACAACATTTTACACAATAGCAAGATGTGGAAACAAATGTCCACTGATAGATTAATGGATAAAGAAAATATGAGAGATATAGATGATATACATATAGATATATACACACAATGGAATATTATTCAGCCTTAAAAAAGAAGGAACTCTTGCAATATGCAATAATAGAGATGCCACTTGAGGACTTTGAGCTAAATAAAATATGTTCAGTCACAGAAAGGCAAATACTGCATGATTCCACCTCTATGAGGTACCTAAATAGTCAAATTCATAGGATCAAATAATGGAATGGTGGTTTTCAGGGTCTAGAAGAAAGGGGAAATAGGAAGCTACTAATCGATGGGCATAAAGTTTCAGTTATGCAAGATGAATAAATTCTAGAGATCTGCCCTACAACATTGTACCTATAGTCAAAGATACTGCATTGTACACTTAAAATTTTGCTAAGAGAGTAGATTGTATGTTAAGTAGTCTTACCACAATAAAATAAAATTTAAAAAAAATAACAAAAAGCATCCTGAGGTATGCATTAAGCATAGAACACATTCTGGGGGTGGGAGGGATGGGGTGGCTGGATGATAGACAGTGGGTAGGATATGTGCTATGGTGAGCGCTATGAATTGTGGAAGACTGTTGAATCACAGATCTGTACTTCTGAAACAAATAATGCAACATATGTTAAGAAGAAAGAAAAAGAAGAAGATAGCAGGAGGGGAAGAATGAAGGGGAGTAAGTCAGAGGGGGAGACGAATCATGAGAGATGATGGATTCTGAAAAACAAACTGAGGGTTCTAGAGGGGAGGAGGGTGGGGGGATGGGTTAGCCTGGTGATGGGTATTAAAGAGGGCACATTCTGCGTGGAGCACTGGGTGTTATGCACAAACAATGAATCACGGAACATCAAAAACTAATGATGTAATGTAGGGTGATTAACATAACAATAAAAAATTTAAAAAACAAGTAAAAAAAATGTAAATGCAAATATAAAAAAACACATTCTGGATTTTGGACATTTCAGGCTTAAAATCATAATGGGCAATATTTAATTAATAACAATAATATTTTAACATGGGCTGCATATTGAAACGATAGATCTATTGGGTTAAGTAAAAATTTTGGGCGTCTGGGTGGTTCAGATGGTTAGGCGTCTACCTTCGGCTCGGGTCATGATCCCAGGTCCTGGGATCGAGTCCTGCATCGGGCTCCCTGACCCTTGGGAGCCTGCTTCTCCCTCTGCCTCTCTCTCTCTCTCTCTCTCTCTCTCTGTCTTTCATGAATGAATAAATAGAATCTTTGAAAAAAAAAAGAAAAAAATTATTAAAATTTAAAAAAGAAATCTTAAAACTCAGTAATAATTAGATTACTAATAAAATATGAGCAAAATGTTTGAGTGGACAATTCCCAACAGAAGATATATGAGTGGTTACTAAGTGCATGAAAACATGCTCAAAAACATCTTTATTTATCAGATATGCAAATTAAATCCATAATGTGATAATACCACATATCAATAAGAATGGCTAAAGTTAAAGACCAATTGCTGACAAGGAGATGAAATAAGAATTCTCATTCATTCCTGGTGGAAATATAAAATTATATCCCTACTTTGAATAATAGCTTAACAGTTTCTTGTAAAGTTACACATGCATCTGCCACATAGCTCAGCAATTCCATGACTGGATATTTAACCCAAAGAAATCAAAACCTGTAAGTTGCACAAAATCTTGAACAATCTATGAAAAAAATTTCATAACATTTTTTTCTTTTTTCATAACATTTTTATTAATAACTATCAAAAATTGGAAATAACCCAAATGTTCATCAACACATAAATATATCCTAAGATAGTCATACAGCAGGATAATTCTCAGAGACAAAAAGATAAACTGTGGATACATACAAGAACAGGATAAATCAAAAAATGAATACTAAGTGAAAGCAGTCAGATCAAAAAGAGTACATTTACTTGATCCCATTTACCTGAAATTCTAGACCAGGCTAAATTATTGAATAGTGACAGAAAAAAGACAAATGGTTGCCTGAAACAAGAGTGGGAGGGGTTACCTACAACGAACCCAAGGAAACATTTTAGGTGATGTAAATGTTCTATATGTTGATGGGGGTAATGGTTACATGAGGAGACATATTTATCAAAACATACCTAATTATGCACTTAAAATGGGGGCATCTGTTATGTATAAATTACACCTCAATAAAGTTGATGTAAATCATAGCACACTTTCTTAGTTGTGCTGTGGGTAATTAGGAAAAGACTTATGCCCATTGAACCCTCCCTCCAAGGTCAGAGCAGTGATATCTATGTTGGTCACTTGTAGAGACCTGACCCTAATTAAAATTTCACAAGGGTCATTTATAAGAGTGGAGCCATACACCTATAAGGACACCTATATAAAAGAACCTAAAAAAAACAGATCCTGAATTTATTTCAGTCAGTATAGGAAAATCATAGAAAAAGCTGGGAAACACTTAGAGTGCCTAATCTTGGGGTGTCTGGGTGGCTCAGTTAAACATCTGCCTTCGGCTCAGGTCATGATCCCAGCATCTTGGGATGGAGCCCTGCATTGGGCTCCCTGCTCAGTGGGGAGCCAACTTCTCCCTCTCTCCCCTGCTCCTGCTCTTTTGCTCTCT